>NC_054475.1:5193973-5517723 GCF_017639515.1 Carcharodon carcharias | reverse complement strand
GGGGGGGGAGAGAGGAGGTGGGGGGGGAGAGAGGAGGTGGGGGGGGGAGAGAGGAGGTGGGGGGGAGAGAGGAGGTGGGGGGGAGAGAGGAGGTGGGGGGGGGAGGGAGGAGGTGGGGGGGGAGGGAGGAGGTGGGGGGGGGGAGAGAGGAGGTGGGGGGGGGGAGAGAGGAGGTGGGGGGGGAGAGAGGAGGTGGGGGGGGGAGAGGAGGTGGGGGGGGGGAGAGAGAGGAGGTGGGGGGGGGAGGAGAGAGGAGGTGGGGGGGGGGGGAGAGAGGAGGTGGGGGGGGGGGAGAGAGGAGGTGGGGGGGGGGGAGAGAGGAGGTGGGGGGGGGGGGAGAGAGGAGGTGGGGGGGGGAGAGAGGAGGTGGGGGGGGGAGAGAGGAGGTGGGGGGGGGAGAGAGGAGGTGGGGGGGGGAGAGAGGAGGTGGGGGGGGGAGAGAGGGGGGGGGGAGAGGAGGGGGGTGGAGGGGGAGAGGAGGGGGGTGGAGGGGGGGGGGAGGGGGGTGGAGGGGGGGGGGGAGGGGGGGGAGAGGAGGTGGGGGGGGGGAGGAGGTGGGGGGGGGGAGAGAGGAGGTGGGGGGGGGAGAGAGAGGAGGTGGGGGGGGGAGAGAGAGGGGGGGGGGAGAGGAGGGGGGTGGAGGGGGGGGAGAGGGGGGGAGAGGAGGGGGGGGGAGGGGGGGGGAGGGGGGGGGAGAGGAGGGGGGGGGAGGGGGGGGAGAGGAGGTGGGGGGGGTGGGGGGGGGGGGAGAGGAGGTGGGGGGGGGGGGGTGGGTGGTGGGGGGTGGGGGGAGGTGGTCACTCTCCCGCCCGTGACCCATCCCCAAGGAGAAGACATGAAGCAACAATTTCTGACCCTAAAATATGCGCTAACTTGGTTTGGTTTCCACCCCCCAAAAATGGTTAAAAGTCACATTAGGGAAACGTTAAAAACCTCCCCACAGCGGAAAAGTCGCATCGGTTTTTAAAACAAAAACCCCAATAAATAAATAAACAAGAGAGGGTCGCTCACCTCCCACGGTGGACTTGTAGTTCTTGCTGAAGCTGTCGTTGGCGTAACGCTGCACCAAGGAGGTTTTCCCCACCGTGCAGTCCCCGATCACCAGCACCTTGAACAGGTAGTCGCTCGCCATGGCGCGCGGACAGGGAGCCAGTGAAGAGGCCGCATCGACAGCGCCTCATAAACACCACCCCCACCTCAGGCCCCGGAGACACCATCCTCCCGCCCTCCGCCCCTCCCCCTCCGCCACCGCCACCGCCAACCCCTCCCCCTCAGCCACCGCCAACCCCTCCCCCTCAGCCACCGCCAACCCCTCCCCCTCCGCCACCGCCAACCCCTCCCCCTCCGCCACCGCCAACCCCTCCCCCTCAGCCACCGCCAACCCCTCCCCTTCAGCCACCGCCAACCCCTCCCCCTTCAGCCACCGCCAACCCCTCCCCCTCAGCCACCGCCAACCCCTCCCCCTCCGCCACCGCCAACCCCTCCCCCTCAGCCACCGCCAACCCCTCCCCCTCCCCGCCAACCCCTCCCCCTCCGCCACCGCCAACCCCTCCCCCTCCGCCACCGCCAACCCCTCCCCCTCAGCCACCATCACCACAACAACAAAAAAACAGTTTTTAATTATAACGTACCTTTTTCCACGTCGCCCGGCTGCTCTCTCTCTCTCTCTCTCTCTCTATATATATATGTTATTATTATTTTTTTTGCGCGCTGTAAATTTTCCGCCCGTTCGGGTCACGTGACGCCAGCCGTCACCCAGCCCGCCCCCGCCGCACCCCGGGAATTGTAGTTCACCAGAGCTGAGGACGGAAGGAACTCGCCCCCCACCCATCCCACGAATGGGAACTACAGCTCCCAGCATGCATCGCTCTCCGGCGGCCTGACCGTCGGTATTGGAGGAGGAGGTGGTGCTGGTGGAGGGGGCGGGGTTAACAGCCCCCCCCCCCCCCCCCCCCCCCCCCCCCCCCCCCCCCCCCCCCCCCCCCCCCCTGCAGGCCGCCCTGGGTATTGCAGCAGGTCCCGTGCTCTGGCTGAATGAAAGGTACACCAGGCTGGCTGGAGCTCCCCCACTTGTGGTTCATGTTTGTTTTGCACTTGCTTCTCTTTCATCCTCTACTTGAGGTGATTGCATCAATATATGTTGATTAGATGCCCAGTGTAGGGTAAAGAGTCATCAGACGCATGAACTAAGCCAAGGAAGCCCAGTAATTTTCCTAATCACTGGACTGTTAGGAAGGATGATAACACCTTAGGGAATCCCCTGTACTTTCATCTTTGCAATCAACCCAAACTATGTTTCTAGAATTAGCTGTTACTAATTGGCTGGCAAGAAATAAAATCCTTTGATTGCTTTTTTTGTTAGCACATTATCTATATTTACTTATTACATTTGCCTATGTGTAGCCATTTAATATGGTTTAACATTTAATATTTATGAATATGATTCCAAGAAGCATGTAATAGCTCTGTTTCCTGTCTTCACAATTAACATTCCAGAAACTACACCCTAGATGCCACCATTTATCATCTCAGCAACAAGTCATGCAGCCTTGGGTGTCAGTAAATTTGTGGCAATGATTTTGTTTCCTTCAATCCTTTCTGAGCTTGCCATTCAGGAACAAAACAATGTGCAACTAGTTTCCAATCTTGCTTTCAAATCCTTCCATGGCCTCGCTCCTCCTCATCTCTATAACCTTCCTGAGTCCTAAAAACCTTCGAGATCTCTATTATTCTGTTCTTTAAGGCAACCCTGCTTTAAATGCTCCACCATTGGCAGTAAGCCTTCATCTATGAGGCCCTATGCTCTGGCATTACATCCCTAAGCTTTTCTGACTCTTTATTCTCTTTTATGACATTCCTTAAAAACCTCTTCTTTGGTCATCTGCCCTAATAGCACCGAATGAGGCTGTGTCATATTTTGTTTGATAACAATCTTGTCAAGTGTCTTGGAACATTTTGCACTGACAAAGCTGGTATATAAATGTAAATTGTTGTTGTCTACCCCATCAAGCCCATTTATAATTATAAAGATATCCATCAGGTCACTCCTCAGCCTCCTTCCCACCAGAGAAAATAACTCCAGCCTATTCAGCTTTCCTGACAGGTTTATCCTTTCAGTTCTAATATCCTCTAATATCTAATATTGTGAATCTTTCTTCAGCTTATCTAGTCTCATAAATAGATAGACAATATTATAATTGTAGCACCTATGCTACAATCCAAATAATAAAACATCAAGGTTTGAACTTCTGTAAGGCCCATTTAAAAAGAAAAATAATGGAATCAGAGCATCACTGGGAAGGCCAGCATTTATTGCCCATCCCTAATTATCCTTGAGAAGATGCTGGTGAGCTGCCTTCTTGAACCACTGCCACCCATGTGGTGTAGGTACACCCACAGTGCTGTTGGGTAGGGAGTTCCAGAATTTTCACCCAGCAATGATGAAGGCATGGCGATATAATTCCTATCTTTGATAGGAACTTGCAGGTGGTGGTGTTCCCATGCGTCTGCTGCCCTAATTGTAGGTGGTAGTGATCACAAGTTTGGAGGTGTTGTCAAAGGACCCTCGACGAGCTGATATCATGCATCTTGTAGCTGGTACGCACTGCTCGTGGGACTCACTGAAACATTGGAGGCATTCTTTTGTCATACCTGAACCCTCCAATGTATCCTCTTCATTTTATGGATCTTACTAATAATTCATGCTCCTACCGTTTATTACAAAGCTGCAGTATGGCACAGAACACAACACTATAAAGAGACAGACACACAGAGAAAAGGGTAAAACAAATAACTGATTTCAACTCAAATAATCCAAAGTTATGATCACCAGTCGCCAAAAGAGAACAGAACTAGTGAAAAAAAGCTTTGTGAGGCAGTTTTAATAAATAAACACATTCAAAATAGCGAGCTTAATAATATTCTACAAGCCAAATAGTTCAGTGCTATATCCTTAATGGCAAATCCAGTGCCTTGTACATTTACTCTCCTCAAAAACACACCTTTCATCCCTCCTTCCATGCTATCCATTGCTCCATGTCTCCGGCTTCTTCCCCTCCAAGGGGAAACAACCAGGTGAGGAGGAGATGAATGGCCCCCTTCTTCGCCCTCTCCTAGCTTGTCTGCATCAGGTTTTTAGTTTGAAAAGGATTACTTGTCACTTCAGCTGATTACTTAACTGTATACTTGCTGTGATCATAAAAAAGAACCAATGCGACAGGTTTTCTTGAGTTTAACAAAGAAAGAGGTTAGCTTTATTAGGGAAAAATAAACCAATTGAAGTTAATTAATAAAATATGCACCCACCTTCGTGAGCGAGCACGGGTGCGCGCGCGCACACACACACACAGATACAGAGTGGGGAAGGATAGTTTGGTCAAATTAGAGTCCAAAAAAGTTAAAAGGAATTCACAGACTGTATTTTGGTGACTTGGCTGGCTTCAGGCTGAATCCTGTGGTCTCGCTGCTTTCAGCATTGAGGCAGTTTGAAATTGCAAGTGGATGATCGATCTGTTCTTCTGGAGACACAGCTGTGAAGTTGAGTTCTTTCTTTAAACAACCTTAAAGTCTTTCTGTCTGCTGCACACAGAGAGGGAGTCAAACAATAGCAGACAGCCCAAAAGATTGCAAGTTGGGAGCAAAGAGAGATAGAGTAAATATCTCTCTCAGCTTCTCAACTGCTTGCCCTCAGTTCTGCTCAGAAAACATTTGCTTAAAACATACAAAGGGTTGTCTTGTCATGTGACCACCCTCTCTATCTGGCCAGTAATTCAACCATGACTGTGTATGCCAAATGAACCTTGATTAGTTCAGGTGTGGGAATTCCCCTCTTAGCTATTGTTCAAGCAATTAGATTTGATGGATTGTCTTCACCCAGTTGAGTAATTGGACGTTGTGCTAATGGAATAGGAAATGTGGTTCATTCACTCTCTTTTGAGGTCTTTGATGAATTTTCGCAGACATACCATCCCCATCTCAATTGGGTTGGAATGTGGAATGTACAGCAATGCAAATTAGGTAACCATCTTGGCTGTGAGTTCAAGTCACTTTAGCTTGTGTTTTAAAAGTCTGTTTTCTTTAAAGTACAATTCATGTTTCCAGCAATGGATTAAAAATCATTATTTAGCATAAAGCACATTTTCATGACAGTATTGTTACTTTCCATATGCTTGCATACTATTTCCAGAAATTCTGTTTTAATGCCTGCAAAACTAGTTTTCACCCCTCTTGCAGCCTATGAAATAGGTATTCATGCCCAGGCCCCGCACTGTAATTCTCTCCCTATATTATTCCACCTTTTCACTCTCTGTCCCCCTTCAAGTCTCATTTCTGGCCAAGCTTTTTGTCAGCTCTCCTAATTTTTCCTGCTTTGGCTTAGCAGCTCATTTTCTTTTTGCATGCATGTAGTGCTAGAGAAAATTCAGTAAAGGGCCCACAAGGAGACAAGCGACTACACTGGAGTGAGACAGAGGCCGAGAGAGTAACGAATTAAGTTGACAAGAGAACTTGGTGGATGGGAGAAAGAGGTGTAGTATACATAGGAATTATTCTAGGTTAATTAAGGAGAATAATTAAATTAATTTAACTAAATAACATAAGTAACAATGGCAGGACAGGTGTTATGTTGCAACTGTGGAATGTAGGAGCTTTAGGACGCCAAGGTGATCGGTGACAACCATTCCGCAGAAAATGTAAGCAGCCAGAGGAATTCTTGATCAGGATTATTGATGAGAGCTGAACTGCAGACACTGTGCAACATAAGGCAGGGGGAGAAATACCTGGACACATTGTTCCAGAAGACAGTCACGCCTCTTAGAATGGGATCATCTGTTTTGGTCAGTGGCCAGGGACAGGCAGATGTGACTGTGAGTGCGGCAAGTAAAGGGCTTTAGCAGACAGTAGTGGAGGAACCTCAGACTTTGCAATTGTCAAACAGGTTTAAGGTGCTTACAGTCTGTGTGGATGAAAGCGAGGTCTGCAAGGTGGATGGCACCATGGTACAGGAAGCTGTTCAAGCAGGGGGTGGGGGTATGGGGGGAGCAAACAGGAATGTATGGGTGTTAGGGGACAGTATAATAAGCAGGATTGACACTGTTCTCTCCAACAAAGAGCAAGGGTCCAGAAGGCTGTGTTGCCTGCCCAGTGTCCCGGTTCGGGACATTTGCTCAGGGCTGGAGAGGAACTTGCAGTGGGAGGGGGAGGATCCGGTCGTCATGGTCCATGTAGGAACCAACAACATAGGCAGGGCAAGGAAAGAACTTCTGCATAGTCAGTATGAGGAGGTAGGCACCAAATTAAGAAGCAGAACCTCAAAGGTAATAATCTCTGGATTATTACCTGAGCCACATGCAAATTAGCATAGAAACAAATAAGATTAGAGGGATGAATACGTGGCTCAAAGACTGGTGTGGAAGTAGGTTCTGGTTCATGGGGCACTGGCACCAGTTATCGGGAAAATGGAGACTGTATCAGTGGGACGGTCTAGATCTGAACCGTGCTGGGACCAGTGTTCTAGCAAGCCACACAACTAGAGAAGTAGAGATGGCTTTAAATTTAATAAGTTGAGGGATCAAGCTTAGGTAGATGTAACAAATCAAGGGGTAGATTCAAGGCAGGAGAGCGCAATAGTAATATGGGAAACTAGGGTCATAGAAGAGCAGAAAGGGTCAGAGAGATAAAACCCTAAGATTACACCAACAGTAAAGACTAGATGTTACAAAGATAACAAAAAAAACAATACTAAAGGGTATGTATCTGAATGCGTATAGCATTCATAACAAAGTAAATGAATTGATAGTGCACATTGAAGTAAATGTATATGTTCTGATAGCCATTATGGAGACATGGCTGCAGGATGACAAGGATTGGGTCCTGAAAATTGAGGGGTACATGACATTCAAGGAGAATGGGAAGGTAAGTAAAGGTGGAAAGGTGGCACTGTTAATCAAGGATAGTATTGGTGCAATAGTTAGAGATGACCTTGGTTTAGGAGATGAGAATGTGGAATTGGTTTGGATGAAGATGAGGAATAGTAGGGGAAAGAAGTCATTAGTGGGAGTCATCTACAGACCCCCTAACAGTAGTCACAATGTAGGACAAAGTATACCAGAAGAAATATTGAGTACTTGTAGTAAAAAGACAATATTCATGAGTGATTTTAGTCGACACATAAACTGGAAAAATCAGATGGCAGTCGTAGCCTGGATGAGGAGTTCATAGAATGCTTTTGAGATAGTTTCTTAGAGTAGTGCATTCTGGAACCAATCAGAGAGTAATAGCTGCAAATCAAGAGGTGGAAGGGAGAGGGGAACTTGGTGAAATTACAATTACTAGGGAAGCAGTACTGAGCAAACTGATGGAGCTGCGGCCTGACAAGTCTCCAGGTCCTGCTGGACTTCGTCTTAGGGCCTTAAAAGTGGTAGCTAATGAGGTGGTGGATCATTGGTGATAATTTTCCAAAATTCGCTAAATTCTGGAAAGGTTCCATCAGACTGGAATGTAGCAAGTATAATCCCTCTATTCAAAGAGAGGGAGATGGAAAGTAGGAAAGTATAGACTAGATAGCTTGACATCTGTCATGGGGAAGGTGTTAGAGTCGAACATTAAGGAGGTTATAGCTGGGCACGTAAAAAAACTCAAGGTAATCGGGAAGAGTCAACATAGTTTTGTCAAAGGGAAATCATTTTTAACAAAATGATTGGAGTTCTTTGAGTTATAACCAAAACTGCACGCACTATTTGAGATGTGATCTCACCAATCCTCTGTAAAACTGAAGCATAATGTCCTTACTTTTTATTAATTCCTCTCATAATCAGGGATAACATTCCATTAGCCTTCTTAAATACTTGCTGTACCTGCATACTAACTTCTGGTGACTCATGCACTAGAACACATAGATCCCTCTACACCTTGGATCTATAGTCATTCTCCGTTTTTTTTTTATTCTTCCTGCCAAAGTGAATGACTTATAGTTATAGATAAAGGGGAGGCTGTAGACGTGCTGTACTTGGATTTCCAGAAGGCATATGATAAGGTGCCACATCAAAGGTTAAAATTAAAACTCGTGCTGTAGGGGGTAACATGAGCATGGATAAAAGATTGGCTGGCTAGCAGAAAATATAGAGTATGCATAAATGGGTCTTTTTCTGATTGACAGGATGTGACAAGCAGAGTCCCCAGGGGTCTGTGCTGTGGCCTCAACTTTTTACAATTTACATCAATGACTTAGATGAGGGGAAATGAAGGCATGGTAGGTAAATTTGTAGACGATTCAAAGATAGGTAGGAAAGTATGTTGTGAAGTGGACATAAGGAGGTTGCAGGTGGATTTAGATTGGTTAAGTGAGTGGGCAAAAATCTGGCAGATGGAGTATAATGTGGGAAAATGTGAAGTCATTCACTTTGGCAGGAAGAATAAAAAAAACGGAGAATGACTATAGATCCAAGGTATAGAGGGATCTATGTGTTCTAGTGCATGAGTCACCAGAAGTTAGTATGCAGGTACAGCAAGTATTTAAGAAGGCTAATGGAATGTTATCCCTGATTATGAGGGGAATTGAATAAAAAGTAAGGACATTATGCTTCAGTTTTACAGGGGATTGGTGAGATCACATCTCAAATATTGCGTGCAGTTTTGGTCTCCTTATTTAAAGAAGGGTGTAAATACATTGGAGGCATTTCAGAGGAGGTTTATTAGATTGATACCTAGAATGAGTGGGTTGTCTAAAGAGGAAAGGTTAAACAGACTGGGCTTGTTAGACAGACTGGAGTTTAGAAGAGTGAGGGATTATTTGATTGAAATGTATAAGTCCCTGAATGGTCTTGACAAGGTGGATGTGGAAAGGATGTTTCCTCTTGTGAGTGAATCCAGAACTAGGGGGCACACAGTTTTAAAATTAAGGGCCGCTCTTTTAGGACAGAGGAGAAATTTTTTCTCTGAGGTTTGTGAGACTTTGGAACTCTGTCTCAGAAGCCAGTAGAAGTGGGTTCATTGAATATTTTTAAGACGGAGGTAGATAGATTCTTGATAACCAAGGGAATCAAAGGTTATTGGGGGTAGATGGGAATGTAGAATTCAAAACACAAACAGGTCAGCCATGATCTTACAGAATGGCTGGGCAGGCTCAAGGGGCCGAATGGCCTACTTATGCTCCCATTTTGTATGTTTGTATTTTTGATTTTAAAGATTCTATACAATTGCAAGTTGATGTCTGTTTCTTTTTTCCGAAGGTCTCAAAGATATGTCTTCTCTAAATAAACCACCAAGGAGACACCAAGTTACCCCAGTATCATCAACACAAAACCAAACAAAAGTGCCCATTTTTTTAAGAGGGGAAAACTAATAAAGTACCAAACCAAAAATGAAAAACAAAGGAAAGTTATGAAATTAAGTAACATTTTTACAGGTGTTTATACTACACTCCAGTCCCTGCAGTGCCCCCTGGCCCTGGAAGACCTCATGCATATCAGCAAAACCAGCGTGCTCCAGCTCGAGAGCACTAACATGACCCTAGAAGAGAGGCAGCCAGCCAGAGTGACCGCCCTGTGAGCTGTGTCAAACCTGGACGTGTGGATGGCCACCCTGCCCAGGCCTAGGAGCAGACCCACAAGGAAATCCTCCAATTTGTCCGCTTCCCTCTGCACTGGGCGCCTGGTGTGTTTTCAGCTCCATTTGTATTACAGAGACAGTGATCTGAAGCAGCAAAGGAGAAATCTATACAGTAGTAGGAGCTCCATGACTACGCTGCAAGAACAGCTGGAGCGGAATATAAAACCGAGGGATTAAAATCTCGTACATGCTGGAAATCTTAAATGAAAGCACTCACCAGGTCCATTATCATCTTTTGCCTGTGAACTAACTCACACCAAGTCCCATTCACCTGTGCTTGCTGACCTCCATTGATGCCAGATTAACTAATGCCTCTACTTAAAATTTCTCATCATTCTTTTCAAATTCCTCCATGGCCTCAATCCTCCTGTCCTTGTAATCTCCTCCAGACCCACAACCCTCCGAGGTACCTATGCTCCTCTAATTCCAGCCTCTTGAGCAACCCCAATGCTCCAGCATTGATAGCTTTGCCATCACTGCCAAGGCCCTAGGCTCAGAAACTCTCTACTGAAATCTCTCCGCTTCTCCCTCTCCTCCTTTAAGAAGCTCCTTAAAGTATATCGCTCTGACCAAGATTTTGGTTATCTGTCCTGATGTCTCCTTTTGTGGCTCAGTGTCGAGTTTTGCCTTATAACACTCCCATAAAACATCATGTGACATATTATTAGGTTAAAGATTCTATATTGTTGTAAAGAGAGAAGAAAAGTTAACATTTAGAAGCTCTGATTCTTCCTTTTCCAATTCGGACAAAATTGTGTCTTAATGTTAGAACATCTATGAAGGTTACTTGGACACAGGAATTAAATTAGACCTTACAGCTGTACGGTGCTATAGCACATTGAGGCCCCACTGCATACCACCACAGAGTAGTGGAATGCATATTCAAACCTTTTAATCGGAATATCTCTTGTTGCTACAAGCAATTCAAGCTCATTAATCACAATTTGTATTTTTTTGTAAATTATTCACTATGCCCGTCTGTTCAGTGAGACAAAGCGAAATGAGCAACTCAGGTACATAGAGCTGCTCTCCAAAACAAATCCGTGCAATCAGTTTTATCTGCTTGCTGTCAAATTGTGCCCTCTTTGAAATTGTAAAGTACTATCAGCAACAGAAAGAAAACAGTATCCATCTTAAACTTGTGCTACCAATATTTCTTTTATTTTCCCCCAGTACTGATGAGTTTGTCAAAACTTTTTAAGCTGCTCCCCCAGCAGCATCATTTGTACACTTGTTGCCCAGTGCAGCATTAACCAGAAAGCCCCATGTTCAATGTCCAATCTGTGCTAACTCAGCCACTCCAGCAATAAGCATTCTACAATTAGCATTGCAGTGGATAAGGGTGAAAAGAGTTCAGCCAGATTTCTGTACCAGATAACCATCCTTTGGGCTATGCTGGAAGATGCATTTGGTCGGACATCAGCAGAAGATGGAGTTCAACTTAGTTGGTAAATATATAACAAAATTAGGAACAAGAGTAGGCCTTCCAGCTAGTGTCTGCTCTGCTATTTAACTCGATCATGGATGATTTTGCACTGCAACTCCATTTTCATGCTTTTGCTCTTTTGATACCCTTACCCACAAAACTCATTTGATTTCAGTTTTGAAAGCTCCATTTGATGTAGCATAGCCTTGGTCACACTCACTGTCCAGTGACAGACAGGCACCTGGGCAGTGCAGTTGGCATTAGTTGAACTATATTCTACCAGAAAACTTCTTCAAAAACAGTAATTGCAAGAAGAGACTGCACTTTTTTCAATGTGCATCTCTATCAGAATCCAGGCAACCTAAGGCGATCTAATACAAATTATGCTTGGAGTTCCTAGTAATTATACCACTTGAGCCACGCGTCAATTGGCAGAGCGTCAAGCAGTTTAGGTTAATAAACGTGTGGTTCAAAGAGTGGTGTGGGAAGAAAGGGCTTCTGATTCATGGGACTCTGACATCAGTACTCAGGGAAGAGTGAGCTATTCCGTTGGGATGGGCTACACTTGAACCGGGATGGTACCAGTGTCTTGGCCAATTGTACAACCAGGGCTGTGGACAGGGCTTTAAACTAAGGGAGGTGGGAAAGAGTTCGGGTGAAAGGAGATTTAGAAATCCAAAGAGAAAGGTCGAGGCATCGACGCAATGTAGTAATGTGGGGAAAGGACAGAGTGTTTAACAAAAATTGTACATCAATGAATAAGGTCATTGCATGGAATAGAAATAAAAATAAATTAAATTAAAAGTCCTTTATCAGAATGCACGAAGAGTCTGTAATAGGATAGATGAACTTGTGGCACAAAGAGCACTAAATGATTTAGATCTACTCGCTATTACAGAAACATGGTTACAAGGTGGTCAAGGTTGGGAAATAAATATTCCAGGATATACGATACTTAGGGAAGACAGATGAAATGGCAAAGGAGGTGGGGTAGCCCTGATTGTGAAAGATGGCACAAGGACAAGAGAGTGAAAGGATCTAGCCTTGAATCATCAGGAAGTAGAATCAATATGGGCAGAAATTAGAAATAATAAGTCAAAAAACAGAGCAGTTTATAGGCCTAACAGTAGCTATACCATTGGACACAGCATTAAACAAGAAATAAAGACAATGTAATAATTGTGGGGGACTTTAATCTTCATATAGACTGAGACAATCAAATTAGCAAAGAGTGGTCTAGAAGATGAGTTTGTGGAATGTTTTCATGGCAGTTTCTTGGAGCAATACATTGTGGAATGGACGAGGGATAAAGCTAAGTTAAATCTAGTATTGTGTAATGAAGCAGGGTTAATTAGTAATATCATAATAAAAGATCCACTGCAAAGTAGGAATTAAATGGTCTTATAGTCACAAGTTAAATTTGAAAGTGAAATACTTCAATCACAAACAAGAATCTTAAAACTTAAACAAAACCAATTATGTAGGTATGAGGGAAGAACAGGCTAAGGTAAATTGGGTAAATAGACCAAAAGGTACAGCTGTAAACAAACAGTGGGAAGCATTTAAAGAAACAATTTTAAATGTTCAAAAATACATTCCATTGAAAAACAAAATCTCAGCAAGACCCACCCATGGCTCACTCAGGAAGTTAGGTAAAATATTAGATTAAAATAAGAGGCCTATAATATTTCAAAAAACAGTAACATGTCTGAGGATTGGGAATGTTTTAGAAACCAGCAAAGGGCAACCAAAAAGTTGATAAAAGGGAAAAAAGCAGAGGGTAAACTAATCAGTAATATAGCAGATTGTAAAAGTATATAAAAGAGAAGAGAGTAGCTTAAGTAAATGTTGGTCCATTAGAATCAGAGACAAGATAAATTATTATGGGGAATGAGGAGATGGCAGAGGCATTGAACAAATATTGTGTTTGTCTTTACAGTAGAAGCCACAAGTTTCATTCCGGAAGTAGATGGTAAACTAGGGGCTAAAAGGAAGTTATTAAAGAAGAAATTAGGGGAATCAATGGAGAAAAAGTTTGAGAAATTTAAGGGACTGAAATACAATCAATCGCTGGGGAATGATGGCCTACATGCTAGGATTGTAAAAGAGATAGCTGCAGAGATAATGGATACGCTGGCTGTAATTTTCCAGAATTCATTGGATTTGGGAATGGTCCCATCAGACTGGATGTTGGAAAACGTTACTCCACTTTCCAAGGAGGGAGAGAGAAAACGGGGAACTACAGGCTAGTTAGCCCAACATCAGTTGTTGGGAAAATGCTGGAATCTATTATTAACTGTTACCAATGCACTTAGAAAAGCATTGTATGATTAGAACAAGTCAACATGGCTTTACTAAAGGGAAATCCTGTTTAACAAATTTCTTGGAGTTTCTTGAGGATGTAACTAGCAAGATAGATAAAGGAGAGCTGTAGATGACGTCTACCTGGGTTTCCAAAAGGCTTTTGATAAGGTGCCACACAAAAGCTTAATAGGCATGATAAGTGCACATGGAGTTGGAGGTAACACATTAGCTTAGAGGATTGGTTAACATACAAGCAGCAAGTGGGCATAAATGGGACATTTTCGAGTTGGCAGGTGGTAATTAGTGGAGTAGCACAAGGATCAATGCTGGGCCCTCAGCTACTTGCACTGTATATTAATGACTGATCAAAGAGAGAGAGTAATGTATCTAAGTTTGCTGATGATACAGGTGGAATGGTAAGCTGTGGAGAGGACACCGAGGCTGCAAAGGGATATAGATAGGCTAAGTGAGTGGGCAACAAGATGGCAAATGGATTATAATGTAGGGAAGTATGAAGTTATTCACTTTGGTTGAAATAATAGAAAAGCTAAATATTTTTTAAAAAGGCGAGAAAGGTGAGTGTTGGTGTTCAAAGAAACTTGGGTGTGTTCCTACAAGGAATGCAAAAAGTTAGCATACAGGTACAGCAAGCAATTAGGAAGGCAAATGGCATGTTGGCCTCTATTGCAAGGGAATTGTAGTACAGGAATAAAAAGTCTTGCTAGATTTGTACAGGGTTTAGGTGAGACCACATCTGGAATACTGTGTGCAGTTTAGGTTTCCACATTTAAGAAAACATATACTTGCATTGGAGATGTTAGAGTGAACGTTCGGTAAATTGGTCCTTGGGATGAGCGGGTTGTACCATGATGCTAAGCTGAGCAGATTGAGTCTATTTTCCCTGGAGTTTAGAAGAATCAGAGGCAATTTCATTGAAACGTAGAAGATTCTGAAGAGGCTTGACAGGGTAGATGCTGAGAGATCGTTTCCGCTGATCGGTGAATCTAAAATGCAGGGGCACAGTCTCGGGATAAGGGGCTGAGCATTCAGGATGGAGATGAGAAGAAATTACTTCACTCAAAGGATTGAGAATCTTTGGAATTCTCTGCCCCAGAGGGTTGCGGATGCTCCACCACTGAATAAATTTAAGGCTGGGGTAGGCAGCTTTTTGGTGTCTCAGAGGATCAAGGGATATGGGGAACAGGAATGAAAGCGAAGCTGAAGCCCAAGATCAGCCAAGATCAAATTGAACGGCGGAGCAGGCTCAACAGGCCAGATGTTCTACTGCTCCTATTTCTTGTGATTTTGTGATACAAAATACATTTGCCTGGTTTACACATTGGGATTTTCAATGCTGGACACTTGAGAAGTTTTAATAATTGTTCAATGTCTCTAGATACCCATCTTAAAAAGTAGCAGAGGAAAAAAATGAGTCAAAAGATTAAAATAAAAGCAGTTCATCATTGTATGACATTTTATTTTATCAAATAGACTCCCAAAACGTTCACAACATCTTGGCAAATTAGAATATAAATATTAATTTTGGACATACTGTGCAGGAAACTGGATCAGAACACTGAGCACAACAGAGCTGGATCTGGAAGAAATTCCATTCACAGTGCAAGAATGAAGTTAGGACAAACAAATGCAGTTTGCTCTTGGTACAAACATTGTGATTTGGCCACACATTTTACAGATTACATTTCATTGAAAAAAGTAACAAGTGCACGGACGAAAGAAAAGCGCAACACAGACAAACTCTTCAGTTAAAGCATCGATAATGAATTGTGACGTTTTTCTGTGAGGGGAGTTAGTCTTAAAACCTACTCAATAACTGCATTGAATATATTTTCTATTTGAGAATTTCAACAATGGCGAACTTGCAGATTCAGCGCAGTTGTCCCGATTTTCTTCATTCCGGATTAATCAGCAGTCACCAAATGAACAGAAGAATCACAAGTTGGCAATTTTCTCTCTCTTTTAATATAGCTGTCAAAAAGCCAAGGCGAGCCTAAAACAATTTTAAAATATATTCTGGCCTTGCAAATTAAATAATTAAACCCTTCATTTGATAATTTCATATAGTGTGTGCAATCATTCATCTCAATTCAATTCTTCCAGAAAGATTTAATAACTGTTGTTAAAATACTTATATTCTGCACTGAGTGCTTCTCAATACATTTACTTGATGGGGAAGGAGCTGCCCAGGAGTATGCTTCTTATAATCTTAGAAATACCAAAGTGAAACATTTGAATTTTTCAATATAGTTTTTTTTCCCTCCCAGAAAATGGGAAGAGAATTATGATTTGATATATTGGATCCATTTTTTAATCCCCCAAAAACAAGCTATCTAGGTCAAACAGGAACTGGGAATAATATGAACTAATTACTGGGTGGACATGGTATATTCTTATGGTCCATAACCTTGTGTGCGGCAGAAATGAAGAGTCATCTCTACAAAGATGAGCTGCAGTCGGGTCGTCACCCAAAGGTACTTTCAACAACTGAATGCACTGAGCTTACCAGGAAGGTTGGGGTAACCTTGGGTCAATTAGATGAGGTACACGCTGTTCTGTGACCCCGTTTATACCAACATGGTGCACAGGGCGCTCCAGCTTATGAGGATAACCTGTATGTGCATACACACATCAATAAGGGCTATTCACAGTGAAGATTTCAGTGACATCTGAAATTGCTCAATGATTTACAAAACTTGAATTACTTTTAATAGGAATTGCTGTCACTTATTAAAAAGTGAGGACACTTTGGAAATAATTACACAGAAATCTTCATGTGATTTTGGATCAAGCTTTTCATGTCTTTAAGAGCTTAAGCTGCTTAAAGTCAAAACATTTCGGAAGTAGTCTTCTGGTTTCAGATTCATCAGGAGACTCTAGCAGCAAAAATAGCTAAAGGGGGGAAAAAATAAATCACTCTCCACATAATTCAAGTCCACATCAATCGAGGACAAAAACTGATGGGGTCACTGGAGATATCAATGCTAAACCATTCTACTATCTCGTCCAAAGTATTGAAGCAAAGGTTGATAAACAACATTAAATCATTTAGGATAAGAAAGTGGGGAAAAGTTGTATAACTTGTACGTTTGAAACTCCATGGGCTATTCTCATCTTTCCACAACATGATAAATCCCGTTTATAATAATCTTTACTAGCTACAAGGAAAAAGTGCAATATTTTTTAAAAAAAGGGATGGATTATAGATTCTCCAGGACAGATCCCTTAAACAATGATGGTATAGCAGAGACTGAGATGCACAGAATTTTATTTGGATTTACTAAAATTAGCTGCACTACTGGATCACTGTGCAGTCAACAAATCATGGTATATTTAATTGAGAACTGCAGCTCCTGTTGAAGGCAACAGTAATTTTGCGGTACAATTTTGGTCATGTGACCAACATGTCTATTGCAAAGGACTTGGCCCGCTGAATGATTGCAATGTTTTGTCAGATTTTAAATTAGTCTGATTCAGAAACACCTCAAAAGGCTAGGAGACAATGGGTCATAGATAGGTCCAAGACAGTTAGGCATTAGTTTGTTGAGTCAATGATATGGCTGGAATACCATTAATTTTTTTTGTTTAAAATCAAGGGCCTCTTAGGCCAACTGTGAACTCTTGTGCACGAGAAATTAAATAATTTAATTTAGATCAAGTTGTACGACATAAGCTGCCACTCATCAAAAACAACTACTGTGAGAACAGCACAATTTTCTTCCAGCGGCAGGCAGTCATGATAATTCTGGCTCCAGACAAATAGGCACGTTAACATTTTGCTGGCACATTGGTTGAATGCTATAATGTTCAAAATAATTTCACAATACAAAATGAAACACCCTATCCTAAAATTCTAGACCAGAGCCTAGAGTCCAGCCCAAGGATTATCTTAATGACAATTATCTTAATGACAAAAGAAATCAAACCGTTTTGCAACTGTACAATACCTAACACAGGGCTCAACCAATAATTTGAGTTGGGCCCACTTTCTGTGCCCAAAGCCCTGGCTTGGATTAACCAGCTGGTTACTTTCTGCTTTAGCATCGATGGGTTGGCTGCCTTTCAAGAGGGGTTCGGGATCAGGTGAAACAAAAGCGGTTATAAGCATTCAGGGGGAGCTTCTCCATCTAACCCAACATCGGGCCCATGTTGGACAGCTGGTCAGATGTGGATTTGAGGTAAATAATTCATTAGGAGCACAGACATGATTGTGAGCATTGCCTACTTCAGATCTGGCACCTTCTAATGAACAGGCAATGAAAATGTATATATACATATACACAACATATATTATATATAGTTTATATATAATATACTATATTGTATATAACATATGTTATATATTTTATATTATATTATATATATTATATATAAATAAATAAGCTAGATACATAATAGATTCTTCTTCCACATCCAGCAATGTAGATGAAGCATATTTGCAACCGCAACACTGACCATGCTCAGTGAATTCATAATTGTCTCCTTTTTAAAAAAAAGTGTAAAATATACATCCCACCCTGCTATTCCAGAATACCCCCTCATAGACGATCAACTGAGGGAACAGGATGCCTCAGGAAGATTGTTCTTTGCATTGAAGGAAAACAAAATATACAGTTCTCAAAGTCCAGAGAACAGGTTGCACCTAGTACAAAAAAAAATTAACCACCTTTAACTCAAATTAGCAGCTTTCAGTTCCGAAGTCAGGTGTCCAGTTTACCATGTGTTACCCTGCTGCAGAATCCAGTTTTAACACACAGTTGGGGATTCCATTGAGACCTCTCCTGATCAAGCAGTATTTGTAGTCCATGCAGATATCTCCACTGGTTGCTGCACATGGGTTGCATATGAAACACAGTCTCCATTGTGTAAAGTTTCATTAAAGTCACCTTCATTGAATTGCACTTGATGATTTTTACTCCCCATTTTATGAGGAACCTTCATTTTAGTCACCAACATCCGTGTCTCGATCGCCAATCAGCCAGAGAATGTGGAAGCTGAGTGCCAGGAACCCTGTCCCCAGCAGGTCGCCCAATGCCGTCAGATAAGGGATTGAAAAATTATCTGGATCCATGCCACGCCCCCACATCCAATGAATCATCCAATCAGCAACGTAGAGCAGAATTAGCACCTGTATTACAACATAAAATCACAGGTCCTGTTTCATCAGACCATTATTGTTCCTCATGAAACATTTTAATATTTCAATATTATTCATTCATGGGTAGTGGGCATCACTGATAAGGGCAACATTTATCACTCATTCCTAATTACCCTTTAGAAGGTGATGATGAGCCACCTCCATGAATGCTACTCAGAGGGTTGCTAGGCCATTTCAGTAGGCAGTTAAGAGTCAATCAAATGTCTTTGGGTCTGAAGTCACAAAAACATAGGGACAGATGGCAGATTTCCTTCTCTAAAGGACTTTAGATGAACAAGGTGGATTTCTGTGACAATCCATTATTTGATGGTCACCCATTACTGATACTAGCTTTTTATTCCAGATTTGATTTAACTAATTGAATTTACCCGTGCTTCCATGTTGGGATTTGAATTCATGCATCTGGATCATTAATCCAGGCCTTTGGATTTTACCATATATTGATTTTGTGTAACGTGACAGGATTAATTAATGACTGCAGAGCGAAGGCAACCCTAGATAGCAGCAACCACAATATGATTGAATTTTACATCCGGTTTGAAAGGGAGAAGGGTGGGTCTAAGACTAGTATTTTAAACTTAAATAAGGGCAACCATGTGGGCATGAAAGCTGAGCTAGCTGAAGTGAACTGGGATACCAGGCTAGGGGGTAGATCAATACATAAACAATGGCAGACATTTAAGCGGATATTTCAGAATACTCAGAATAAGCATATTCCTACTATAAAGAAAAATTCTACCACCACCCATGGTTACCTAAAGTGGTTAAGGAAACCATCAACCTTAAGGAAAAAGCATATAACTGCACAAAGATGAGTGACAGGTCAAATGATTGGTCAGAATAGAAAGAACGGCAAAGAATGACTAAAAGGTTAATCAGGAGAAAGAAATTAGAGTATGAGAGGAAGCTAGCTAGAAATGTAAAAATGGATAGCAAGAGTTTTTACAGGTATTTAATAAGGAAAAGAGTAAGTAAAGTGAGTGTTGGTCCTCTAGAGAGAATGGGGAGATAATAGTAGATAAATAAGGAAATGGCAGATTTCCTTATCTTCTTTCTTCACTATAGAGGATACAAAGAAACATTCCAGTAATAGCTGTAAACCAGGTGGTGGAAGGGAGAGGGGAACTTGGTGAAAATACAATCATTAGGGAAGCATTACTGAGCAAACTGATGGGGCTGCGGGCTGACAAGTCTCCAGGTCCCGATGGACTTCATCCTAAGGACTTAAAAGAGATGGCTAATGGGGCGCGTTGGTGTTAATTTTCCAAAATTTGCTGGATTCTGGAAAGGTTCCATCAGACTGGAAAGTAGCAAATATAATCCCTCTATCCAAGAATAGAGGGAGGCAGAAAACAGGAAACTATAGGCCAGTTAGCTTGATGTCTTTCGTAGGGGAAGGTGCTAGAATCGATCATTAAGGAGGTTATAGCTGGGCACATAGAAAAACTCAAGGTAATTGGGAAGAGTCAGCATGATTTTGTCAAAAGGTAATCATGTTTAACCAATTTATTGGAATTCTTTGAAGGAGTAACATATGTTGTGGGTAAAGGGGAGCCGGTAGACATGCTGTATCTGGATTTCCAGAAGGCATTTAATATAGTGCCACGTCAAAGGTTATTGCGGAAAATAAAAGCTCAAGGTGAAAGGGGGGTAACAAATTACCATGGCTGGCAGAAAACAGAGTATGCATAAATGAGTATTTTTCTGATTGGCAGGATGTGACAAGTGGAGACCCACAGGGGTCTGAGCTGAGGCCTCAACTTTTTACAATTTATGTCAATGCCTTGGATGACAGGAGTAAAGGCATGGTAGTTACATTTTCAGATGACACAAAAGGTAGGTAGGAAAGTATGTTGTGAAGAGGACGTATGGCGACGAATCTAGATACGTTGAGTGAATGGGCAAAATTATGGCAGATGGAGTATAAAGTGGGAAAACGTGAAGTTGTTCACTTTGGCAGGAAGAATAAAGAAACAGAGCATTACTTAAATAGGAGAATGGCTGCAGAATTTCAATGTGCAGAGTGATCTAGGTTTTCTCACGTATGAGTCATAAAAAGTTAGTTTGCAGGTACGGCAAGTAATTAAGGCGGCTCATCGAATGCGATCCCTTATTAAGAGAGGAACTGAACAAAAAAGTAAGCTATACAGGGCATTGGTGAGACCACATCTAGAATAGTGTGCGCAGCTTTGGTCTCCATATTTGAAGAAGGATGTAAATGCATTGGAGACGGTTCAGAGGAGGTTTATTAGATTAATACCTGTAAAGAGTGGGTTGTCTTATGAGGTAAGGTGAGACAGACTGGGCTTGTTTCCACTGGAGTTTAGAAGAGTGAAAGGTGACTTGATCAGAGTTTAGAAGATCCTCAATAGTACAGACAAGGTGGATGTGGAAAGGATGTTTCCTCTTGTGGGTGAGTCCAGAACTATGGGACACTTTTAAAATTAGTGGTTGTCCTTTTAGGACAGAGATGAGGAGAAATTTTCTCCAAGGGCTGTGTGACTTTGGAACACTCTACCTCAGAGGGGGTGGAGGCAGGGTCACTGAATATTTTTAAAGGCAGAGGTAGACAGATTCTGGTTAGGCAAGGGAATCAACGGTTATCGGGGGTAGATGGGAATGTAGAATTTGGAACACAAACAGATCAGCCATGATTTTATTGAATGGCGGAGCAGGCTCGAGGGGCTGAATGGCCTACTTCTGCTCTTATTTCGTACGTATATACCTATTCCAGATGTTACGTTTACATCACTCTTTAAGGTGTGTATGTATGTATATATAATATATATATATATATTTATAGAAACCAGTCACAAAGGTGGTGATCATTTCATTTTGAGGGAAGGTTCCTCTGCTGGATTAGTATTTATCTGAGCTATATATCCACCCAAGTTTGGGGCAGGGGCAAATACTTAATCAAAATTCTTGGTGCGTCTAGGCCAAAACTACTGCATGAATTTTCTTTGGCGATTTCAGCAAAGCCTTTGACAAGGTCCCACATGGGAGACTTACAAAGGCGGCAAATGCAGACAGGATACAGGGTAATTTGATAAGGTGGATTCAAAATTGGCTTAGCTGTAGGAGACAGAGAGTGATGACAGAAGACTGCTTTAGTGACTAGAAGCCCATGTCCAGTGGCATACCACAGGGATCTGTGCTGGGTCCCCTATTATTCGTCATTTATATAAACGACAGATTCCCATAACCTATAACTGGGTGATTAACAGTGAGGTTGACTGTCTTGGGTTACAGGAAGATATAGACGGGATGGTCAAATGGGCTGATAAATGGCAGATGGAATTTAACCCTGAAAAGTGAGAGGTGATACACTTTGGAAGGAGTAATTTGACAAGGAAGTCTTCAATGAACGGCATGGCTCTAGGAAGTTCTGAGGAACAAAGGGGCCTTGGCGCATGTCCATAGATCACTGGAGGCAGAGGGGGCATGTTAGTGGGGTGGTGAAAAAGGCATATGGGACATTTGCCTTTATCAATCGAGGTATAGATTACAAAAGTAGGGAGGTCATGTTGGAGTTGTATAGAACCTTGGTGAGGCCACAGCTGGAGTAGTGTGTGCAGTTCTGGTCGCCACATTATAAGGAGGATGTGATTGCACTGGAGGGGGTGCAGAGGAGATTCACCAGGATGTTGCCTGAGATGAAACATTTAAGTTATGAAGAGAGGTTGGATATACTTGGGTTGTTTTCATTGGAGCAGAGAAGACTAAGGGGTGACCTGATCGAGGTGTACAAGATTATGTGGGGCATGAGCAGGATGGATAGGGAGCAGCTGTTCCCCTTAGTTGAAGGGTCAGTCATGAGGGGACACAAGTTCAAAGTGAGGGGCAGGAGGTTTAGGGGGGATGTGAGGAAAAACATTTTTACCCAGAGGGTGGTGATGGTCTGGAATGCGCTGCCTGGAAGGGTGGAGGAGGCAGGTTGCCTCACATCCTTTAAAAAGTACCTGGATGAGCACCTGGCACCGTCATAACATTCAAGGCTATGGGCCAAGTGCTGGTAAATGAGATTAAGTAGGTAGGTCAGATGTTTCTCACATGTCGGTGCAGACTCGATGGGCCGAAGGGCCTCTTTTGCACTGTGATTGTGATTCTGTTTCCCTAACCAGAGATGACAATGCACTGCAATCCACTCTCTGCACAAATTAAATAATCAAAACACTAAATTGTACATTGAAACATTTTGCCTAGAACCTTCTGATCTCATCTACTCTAATACATATTCCTTATTGCAATTTCTAATATTCTCAAGTCCTTAGTTTTCTTATTGAAGTCTCAAAACTTCCTTGATTTGGCGACTTCCTCCCTTTTCTCGCATGTGTGATGCGCAGTCTGAGTTTCCCTCAATTCTCTTCCTCTCCTTTCAGATTTGCAGTACCATGCACAGAAAGAGTAAATGGGTAGAACTGGCGTTAAAAGATCCCAGAACACACCTCAGGTGGGCTCCAGCCTCTGATGAAGATCTTTGTCTTTATTTGCACCACATACAAACACTCTGGCTCAAACTGAGAGCTCTTAATTGTGCGATCAACTGGCAGAGCCCACATTCTAATGTTTAGTAGCTCACACCTGGGTCACCACCAGGTTTGGTTTTTAAAAGTTCCTCCGGTAGTTTTGAACAACATTAAAAATTTCCAAGCACTTTTGAAAAGTTCATAATCAATAAAACCCCAAAGATATTTTCAACTTTAAAAAAAAAAGCAACGTACTTGTAATAAAGCAGCCATCATGTAGAATGCTATAAATATTGGTGTTAGTGTTGTGTGTCCCCCTTGCATGGAGTTAATGGTGTACAGAAAGACTAGGTGTCCAGGGACAACTAGAAAGAACAAGACCCGAGCTGATCTTGAATTCAAATCTGCAAAAGAATACAAACACACAAATAGTTATTGTTTTTACAGGCACCGTACATGATTAAATACAGGAGTTTGTAATTCTGGACTGTAAGTTAATCCAGCTCCAGGAGTCATAAAGATTACAAAAATAAGCACAGATAAGGGATGCCATACAGCAGAAAATGCAGTTTAGAAGGAGTTTTGCTCTACCCCTGACCAATGCTATTTTCAACTTTGGAGTCCTTGATTTAAACTAGGCTGAAATGAGTGGTGAAATCTTCCACTGTCAGTTATCCTTTACTGCATTAATTTAAGTGAAGTGTTTAACATATAAAATAATGTTTTTTTTATGAATAATTTGTTCAGATATAAACCACAAGAACAAAACTTTTCATATCATTGGAACCACAAGATGAAATGATCCTCAAAATCCTTCCAAAGAAACTGACATCTCCATCACACCATCTGTCTCTTAAATGACTCCGAGATTTTCACTCAATTTCTTGACATTGGAGATGATTCCTGGTGGTAACTATTCATGCTATTAATATGTTCTACCTAGTGTCAGTCCTAATTTACCAATAAGTATTATGTCCTTTTGTCCTCCAGTTCGGACTTTCATTTCAAATTTTGCTTGGGATTAACCTTTCCAATTTCACTTAGAACGTTATCTACTCTCTCAAGATGTGCTCTCTTTTAAAGGTTGAAAAAAATCCAAGTTTTTCTACTGTCAGTTTGTTTTGCACTTAACTTTACATTAGTGACTTCTGCTCATTCCTATAAATACATCAAATCTCAAGTCCACTGAAGAACATGAAATATTACACTTGCTAACCTGGGACTGAAATGCTAATTGAGGTTAACTGAAGAGGCATGTGAGAAATAGTTTCTGCCACTGCCCATTAATGGACAGGATTAATGTCTGGTGTCCCTGATAAAGGATTAGTTAGAATCTGCCCCGAGCGTATAAATGCATTTCAAAATGTTTTAAGCCTTTTCAACAACCAGTATATAGCATATTTAAAAGGTAACCCACAAAAGTATTATCAAACAACATTTGGCATCAATTTCAGTTCAAAAGGACTATGGTGACACAGACAGAGAATACTAGCTTCAACCTTTGGCTGATGAGTTTCTTGTGGCCGGAAATTAAATAAGCTTGGATAATTCCAATTAAGCATGAATCCACAGCACACTGGCCCACTGTTCAGTACAATTGCCAGGCTTATACATAAGGATGGCTGATGAGAAAGGTCATTTGGTACAGCAGGAAATCAGATTGGAGGGAATTTTACTCTACCTCTGACCAGTGCTATTTTGAACTTGGCCCGTCCTTGATTTAAACTAGGCTTAAATGAATGGTGAAATATTCTATTGTTGACAGTTATCCTTTACTTCAATACAAAAAAACAGAACTAAATGAAGAATTTAGCATTTAAATAATGGGGTTTTTAAGGGATAATTTGTCCAGACATAAGTCAGGAGTGCAAAACTTTTCAAAATTTTTTAAACCACAAGATGAGATTACTCTTAAAATTGGTTATTTTGACACACGTTTAGCAGATCTCCTGTGCTTGTTATGATAACCTCGGATGGAAGTGCAGTCCCTGAATTTTACGACAGTCCTGCTAAAATTGTGTGACATATCATCTGACTGACTGGTAACAAATGCTTTACTGATGTTAAAAAAAATCATGACATTAGTGAACCACATTAGTTTTTACAACAATGGTTTCATGGTCATCATTAAAGACTTTTAATTCCAGATTTTTATTGAATTCAAATTCCACCATCTGCCATGGTGGGATTTGAACCCCCATCCCCAGAGCATTACCCTGGGTCACTACCCCAGTGACACTACCACTATGCCACCACTATGTTTAGATATATTTGTAATAAAATCTACCTGTAGATGCATCGAAGCAACTTTTGTATTGTGTAACTAATTATGTTCCTCCCTCCACAAAAACTCTCATTTCTAATTAGTAACAATGTAATACATGTGTTTGCACTATTCCCTCCAGGCAGATAGTTAGCAATTCTTAAGAAGGGAGGACTTCAATTTGTTTGTTCATTCTTCTCTCCTCAAAGCATTTCCTATCTCTCTCCCCACCTCCACTCACCCACGAAGTTAGTTGTACAATTATAAAAGATATTGGTTTAGATGTTCAGCCCGAGTGTAAAGCTGGCTCTATCGAACTGTTGCCCATTTAGAACATGCTCAATTTTCATTTCTAAGTGATTTCAATCTGCCACATCCATTTGTCTCTGCTTGAGACAGTGCGCTCTGGTTACAAGAACGAGTGAACACAAATCCTGATTCATATGCAGACAGTGAGAGGGGTGCAGACAGAAAAGCACGCACAGACAGGTGCGCACAGAGACAATAAACTTACTATAAGTATTTTGAAGTTCCAACAGCAAAACAAAGGTGAAACTTCCAAATCAAGCTCCAGTCAGGGCAGGGAATAAGAGGGAAGTTTAACAATTTTATGTGCTCGTTGAGTGCTTTTTAAAAAAAGTGTTGTGTAATTTTTCTATGCGGTTAATGATGTTTCAGGTGGTACATACTCACACCAGAAGAGGAAAATTGACAGACAAAAACTCACAGGAAACTACGCAATTTGGTCAGTTTTGTGGTTCATACTGTCTAGTGAAAAGCGATTTTGTAAAAAGAAACCTAACCAATTTATTCATGAGTTTTCTGCCAATTATTCATTCCTCTTTGTAGTCATGGACTGAATTGAACTTTTTATTTATCCATATGAGAGTTGCATATTTTAAGGGTCCATCTCAGTTAAGTGGTAACACCCCGCACCTCAGAGTCAGAAGGTTGTGGGTTCAGGTCCTACTCCAGAGACTTGAGCACATAACCCAGTACTGAGGGAATGTTGTTCTGACAGGGGTGTTGTCTTTCAAATGAGACATTAAACTAAGCCTGTGTCTGCTCTCAGGCGGATGTAAAGATCCCAAGGCACTATTCAAAGAAGTGTTGTCCCAAGTGACCAGATCAATATTTATCTCTCAACCAACATCACTAAGAAACAGATCTGGTCATCGCTGTTTGCTGGGAGCTTGCTGTGTGCAAATTATTCACCATATTTCCTTATCTTACATTGGCAACTACACTTCTAATATATTTCATTGGAAACTTGGTATGCCTAGGAAGTCATGAAGGGTACTATATAAACTTAATTTTTTTGCATATTTGATTGGTAATTTAACAGATAATCTCAAACAATCACCATTCACTTGTGGTGCTGCAGGGTGATACTGAAGTGTAATACCTTCAAGATGTTATGAGATAAATTGGCACTAGATGCAACACAATTAATAGGTGGAAAAATTATTATTGTTAGTTCTCAAATCCCTTTGGTTAGTTACTACAAACAGTGCAGGACAGTGGTGGAGTACACCAATAGACATAATGCAGTTCTAAAAAAATACAAATATATAGTGTGATGCAACCAACAGTTTGTGAAACCAGTGGGCAAGTGTGTGAGCGCAGTTGTCTGCACAAATGGCTTGTTGGACGCACTGTCTCTGTTTTCAAAGCTTGTTTTTTTTTTTAAGATTGCCCCTAACTGAAAGATAAACTAAGAATTCAAACTTCTGGGAAATGGCTATGACTTTAGGTTGCTGGAGAAGCAGAAACTAGTTAAGACCAGGAAAAAGATGGAGCCCTGAGATGGTCTCAGCAGCGCAGTGCAGGCAGTTGTATGTGAGGCAGTTTAAAAGAAGGAAGCCTGAAGAACGGATCCAAAGCAGGGTTAAGAAATGTAAAGTTACCGCCAGTGCTTCAGTTATTTTTAAAAGGGACTGATTAACCAGAACTGCCCATATGGTGCACAGGGGCTTGGGTGGATCCACGCCATCACAACCATAGCAAACAGAATACAAGGGGACTCTACAAAAGTGCACCAGTCTGTGAAGACTCTGCCTGTGGGACTCAGGTTGGTTGGGAGCTCATGTTGGAGGAGAAACTGTGGCCAAATCCTGCATGAAGAATGGAGCTGGAATTGTACTTGAGGAAGGCAGAGTTTGAAGGACTTTGTAGTGGAGATTGGTGTCATATAAGCTGAGCTACCTGATAAATCTTGGAGATCCATCTTTGTTATATCTGCTATTTAAGATGTAATTAACAATTTATACTGACCATGTTCTACCATTAATTCACGTTTAATTTAAGTTGGCCTTTGGTTTCATCGTCAAAGTAAGCATTATTAAAAAAGTGAAATCTTGGTTTTCTTGTTGAGGTCAGTTGGTAAATTTGGTTCTTTTGGTTTGTTGATCTCTAAGGGGATCACAACAAGAATAAAGACAAATCTGATTTCTGGTTAGGCTTTTGCGGCTATAGTTACTGCCCATAATTGGCTCTTCTACAATAATATCACAGGTCACAAAGCACACTGCTGCAGATCTCAATCTAATCATTCTATCCAATGTCCTAGCAGTTCACAGTTTTACTTGTTACGTCAAAACTTGAATGTTGTTAAATTGTATTTGATGGAGCAAAGTATCAAAATAGTCTGCCTCACATAGTTGCCAAAACTCTACATAAAAACGCACTGCAGAATTTCAAAGATAAGATAAGCATTAGTCTGTCATTGCCCAGGAAACAATGTGGACAGGGAAAAAGATTGATGCCCCCTTCTGGTTCAAATGAAATAATGCTCGGTTACAGAATCAGCTCTCTTCACAACACAGCAACCAATTGTTAAAATAAACAGGCTAGCTATGAGGCTACCACTTTCTAAAAACAAATCAAGAATGCAATTGGTCACCCCTGAAAAATTAATACTTAATTAGCACTACACATTTTATAATCAAGTGATTTCCTTACCAACCAGAAATGAAATGCCAGAACTGTAAAACACTGCACCTTTAAGAGACAGGATGTTAAGATTTATATTGACAGCTCTCCATAAAGGTGCATGAGGAGAGGCCAGGAGCTTATTTCACCAGTAAATGGAAGTTTCCTAGACTGCTTCTTGGAGCTGATATACTATACATTCCTCCCTCCTCAATGTGGAGGAAAACTTGATCTACAAAAACTCACTTAAGAAATTGAGCAATTTACTCAGTTTTTGCAGCACTTCTTGTTTTGTTAAGCGAGACATCTTAACTCTTCAGTGTTCTTCCTGCTTACTAGTAAATTTCCTTCTCAGAGCTGTGGCAATCCACCCTCTCTCCTTCATCAATGAGCTATTAAAAATAGCTGACACACAACGCAACTCCCCCCCCCCAACCCACTGGCTGGCCACAGCGTGATGAACCACAGATTGCTTGAGTGCTTCAGTGGCTTACTGGCCATAAAGGAGGGTTCTCACCTGAACTACAGAATGTGCGACAAGGGCTCGGGCAGGTCTTGTGCACGTTTTCTGGCGCTGCACCAGGCATACTGGAGAGATGGAGGAAGGTAGAAATTCTACTGGCCTGTACAGCTACTAGGTTGCCGCCAACACCTGAGGAAGGATGGAAGAACACACAGATCAAACAAAGGCCCACAACTCATCGCGTTTTTCAGAGAAATCTTATTCTGATTAGAGTGTCTGAAAAATCACATTTAAAAGAACGACACTGCTTTTCCAAACTTTTTCTCAACTTAATGGTCTATCTTTCATCGTTATGTTCATAGGTGACCCATGGCACTGCTCACAGTAAGCTGGAGGCTATACTGTTTTCGAATAATGGGAGTGGCAACAAAATGCACTGAGTAAAATGCAGCAAGGCAAGTGCTTCAGGAAGTAACCCTCTGCTCTTTAAAACCCATCCCTTTGGCCAAGTTTTTGGTCATCTGTCCTAATACATCCTTACGTCATCGGTGTCATACTTTGTTTGATAATCGTCCCTATGAAGTGTCTTTGTACATTGTGCTAGATTAATAAATTCAAGCTATTGTTGTTAAGTGAGAAACTTACAGGAAATGCATGCCATACACAAAGAACTTAAAGTATGACTACTCAACTTCCTACAGCTTTGTTCACAGGGGATCAGGGCCAAGTGTAGTCTAAGGGCGGCGGGGGGGGGGGGGCGGGGGTGCATGTTGGAGCAGTGGGTGCGGACGCACAACCTGGACCCTGGCACTCGGTGAAAGTTGCAAACTCGTTGAAACATTTAAGGCTGGGATAGTCAGATGTTTGAAAGTCTCAGGGAATCTAGGCATATGAGGAAAGAGATTAAGTGGACTATGCGTTCAGGTGTAAGTCAGTCCCCATTTTAAAAATGCTTATTTTTTATGAGCTTTGAGTTTATTTATTAATTGCAAAATCTATGGTGATTTCAGAAATCAGGAAGTGCAGAGTTCTTTGGAGCATGGGAGTTTCTCTGCAGCCAACAAGCTGGGAGGCATGAAACCGGGATGTTCCACCACCACTGGTGGGAGTGCGAAATTACAACCAAGTTTAGAGGCGTTCAATGGATCAGAGTAGAGCATATGGCCTGCTGAGCCTGCCCCGCCATTCAATATCATATCTGATCTTGATCTTCAAGTCCACTTCCCTGCCTGTTCCTCATATCCCTAGATTCCCCGAGACTTCCAAACATCTGACTATCCCAGCCTTAAATGTATTCAACGAGTTTGCAACTTTCACCGAGTGCCAGGGTCCAGGTTATGCGTCCGCACCCACTGCTCCAACCCCCCCCCCCACCACCTCCCTGGACCCCCTCATCCTATCAGCCAAAAAATCTAGGGCCCATTTGTCTCTATCCTCAAAAGGACAAACAGAGCATATCTTACAGGTGTCTAAGAATCTGAAGCCATCTCCCGCAGGTTCCCCAACACTCGCAGAAAAATATTTGCAGACAACTGAGAATTCAGAGAAACAGACATGTGGATAATCAAGAGACCACAATGTTTACAGTGCATTCTGATGCCAGAGTATACAGTGGAAGAAACTTGTGATTTTCAACCTCCGGTGCCGCCCACTCATTTACCAAACATCACTGCTGTCTGTTTAGTGGAGCTCTGCAAGTCTAGTTTGTCAAATCCACACATGTTTCCAACATAGTGACTGAAAAGAATGTTTTTCTTTTCTCTTTTAATCTTTATAAATAGGAGATGGCAGAGCCTGCTGTACACAACCCAGCCAACACACCGTTCTGCAATTACAATCTGTTTTATTCCCCCACCAAAAGTTAAAACTGTATTCCATGCATTCATATATTTTTTTCTGAGCCTCACAATGACAAAAATTCACAGTAGACAAATAAATGTACTTGCCATTGATAACAGGAGTGAAAACAGCGATCCCTGCGAAGTTTGGATCAGATACCGTTTTATCTAAAATCAGTCCACCAACGCTGAAATACAATCAAATTACACAGTTACAACACAGCGCAAATAAAGTCTTTGTAATGTGTGAGAAGTTAACCGCAGATAAATTATTACAAAGACGGTAATGGCAATCCCCTTTGAGATCCCAGCAAATTTATGAAAATTGACAAGAAAATTCTACAAGTGCAATCAGGGAGACTTTGCTATAAACTAAGCAGTAAATCGGTTTGTAAGAGCATAATAAAAGCATGACAAATAGGAACAGGATCACACCAGGCGGTCTCTTGAGCCTGCTCCATCATTCAGTAAGGTCATGGCTAATATTCCGCATCAACTCCACTTGCCCCCTCTATCCCCATACCATTTGCTTCCCAACTATACAAAAATCTATCCATCTCTGTCTTGAATATATTCAATGACTAAGCATCCACAGCTTTCTGGGGTAGAGAATTCCAAAGATTCACAGCCCTCAGTGAAGAAATTTCTCCTCACCTTGACCAAAATGGCCAACCACTTTTCCTGAGTCTTTGACTTCTAGTTCTATATTCTCCAGCCAGAGGGAAACAGCTTCTCAGCAACTACCCCTGTCAACTCCCCTAAGAATTTTCTACGTTTTAATGAGATCACTTCTCATTTTTCTAAACTCCAGAGAACATAGGCTCAATAGAAATCAGCTCAATAGAAATAAAGATAGCTTTTATCAACATCCTTAGAAACGCTCCAATGGCGAAAGGTAATGATCTTAAAATTCATTAGATTGTTCCCACTCACTCCTCGAATTCAAAAGGACATTTTACTGGAAAATTGGAAGAATTTGTCTTTGACATTTTTTTAAAAAAAAGTCAGCCATTTTCAAAAAAGAAATTCATGGGGGAAAGACATGAACACCCAGCACAGATTACAACAGGGAGTGCTATCGTTATACCCTCTCCGGGCTGTCACGCAAGTAGATATAGGGCATCAATTTAATCAAGGCAAGACTCTCCTGCCACTTGAGAGCAACTGATGCCTCTACAGCAAAGAAGTTGCTTATGAAAGACCCAAAAGTAGTAGCCATTGAGAATGAGAAAATGGAGCCTCCAAGTAAAATTTTAAGTGCACACTAGAACTAGTAAGTGGAGTGATCTTAAAGCATTTTGGGATGGCACGATGACCTTTGACCCAGAAGCAGTACTGTACACTAAGGAAAATTTATTTCTTTAAAATATCTGTTGAATCTTTAATTGTTTTTTTAAGAAAGTTTGGAAAGGACCTCTAAGGGTTTGCATCAATTGTAAAGGGATCAATTGTAATTTTCTTGGACAAGAAGAAATACTGGTTGATGTGACCTGACAACCCTTAACCTGGAAGCCGTACCAACAGGAAAGAAGTTGAGATACAAAAAGCCACGAGAAGACAGACAAAGAAGCTACGGCTATAAAGAAGACAGGACAGCTGAGTCAAAAGGCCATCAGCCCACAGAAGCAAACACAAAGAGACAGCATACAGGGACAGAAACAGGAACATAACTGAGAAAAAGCAAATCTCTCTCAGGAAGAGAGCAGTTTTTCTGTTTGGCAGCAAAGGAGACGACAGTTCTTGTGGGCACTGTGGGAGCTGGCTAAAAGGGTCTAAAACCTGGAAGGCTGTGGGAGTAGCTCAGAGACAATAAAGAGCTGGGTGTTTTACCAGAAGTGGCCAAACTGTGAACTGCTGTGTTATTGCTTGGTCAGTTGAAAAGAAACTCTGGGAAGCTACACCATCAGGACTGTTGTGACCCAAGGTAACGAGGGCTCAGAAGTGTGCCTGGTTGATGATAATTGTCAGATAGGGCTTCTATCCCACCTTGCATGAATAAAGAATAGAATAACGTGGAACTGTGTAGCTGTGTAGTGCCACATGTCTGCAGGAAGCGATGTGGGTATTTGTGGTTGTGTAAGACATAACTTTGTTATGTTGACTATTTAAAGTGAAATTTACCTTTTATTTGAAGTATCATTTGCCTGTCAATTCATGTGTAATTTAAGTTGGTTCTGATTCATGTTAAAGTAAAATCTTGTTGGTAATTTCTTCATTTGGAGTTTGTTTGGTAACCTTGATTATTTTGGTTTACAGTTCCCCTACCAGTTTTGCAACAGATGGTAAAGCTTCAGTCATCAGTACCTGCTAATGGTCATGGCAATAATAACAGGCTCCCAGCCAGAGTACAAGACCTCTCTTGTGGCTGGGTTCTTTTTTGATATGATGATCCAGAGAGGAGTCAAAGCCACAAAGAAAGCGCACACTAGTGGGTTGATATAAGGATGTGCCTCTGTAATTACAAAAAATAGTTACAGCATTTCAATAAAAAAACATTTTCAGCAATGCCTACAGCAGGTCTCAAAGGCTTTCAGCCTGAGTTCAAGTAAAAGCTCATGGGGGAAGATGGTGTAGTGATGTTGTCACTGGACTGGCAATCTATAGGCCCAGGACTAATGCTGTGGGAACACGGGTTCAAATGCTACCATGGCGGCTGGTTGAATTTAAATTCAATGAATAAAAGAAAAATTAATCAATCACTTTAATTAATCAAATTTAATCAATTAATTTTAAAAATCTGGAATCGAAAAGCTAGTCTCAGTAATTAAACTATCAATTGTCATATAAACCCATCTGGCTTAGTCATGCCCTTAAGGGAAGGAAATCTGCTGTCCATTAACTGGTCTGGCTTATATGTGACTCTAAACCCACACGAATGTGGGTTGACTCTTCACCCCTCTCAAGGACAATTAGGGATGGGCAATAAATGCCGGTTCATCCAAATCCGCACAGGACATGGGAAGGAGTGGGCCATTTGGCCCAGAAGAGGAAAATGAAGGACAACCCAAAGTACGATTATGACCATGAGTTCCATATCACAGAACAATCATCACATCAACTTGCAGGAGGCACCTCATTTCTGCGCTCAGCACTTCAGGAGGCCATCGAGTGGATTAATAAACTAGGCATCCCATTAATGGCGTCAGTGTTGATATCAGGAGAAGGCAAGATTGGGGCCAACAGTGATGCCCCCACAGCTGAACAGCTTGCCCAATTTCCCATCACATAAAAGGCCTGGCTATTTGGTGGAGGCAGTGGTGGTATTCTGGGAGTGGTAAATTCATCCCCTAGCACAACTTACCACTTTCAGGGGAGATGGGAAAAAAAAAGAGATAATATTGGTAAGGGTGGTGGAGAAAATCTGACACAGAATCAAGGTTTTTCCCCATCACAAAATGTCAACTGGAACATCTCCATGACATTTAAGGCTTGCTACTAGGTATGACAATACTGTATAATTTTTCAGCTTTTACAAATACTGGAATGAATGTACATATAGCACATACAGTTAAGGTTATATGCTGATGGATAAATCCTGCTTCTTTGAGCTGGGACATATGGAAGGCAGTGCACTGATCTACTGAACCACTCACCCCTGATGGCCAGCTTACTCCACTAACTTGTACACTGTACAGCTGGTCCCATCAATCTCATTCATATTTATTTCTGGCAGACGATCTCCAAATCTATATCTGCTGAATGTATCCCAATATTATGTGGTAGATGGGAACAGAAAAAAAAAAGAAACAATAGTGATCATTTCATTTGTTAATATTACTTACGTAGCTGTATATAGAGACCCCAGCTGATTCCAGACAGCAGTGCCAAGGTGATAAGGTCCCCAAGGCTAGCAGCAATGGGTGTGGCCACATTATCAGGGTTTATACCTATCTTCCTTGAGCCAATAATTACACCGACCATGATTACCCCTGGGTGGGAAATCACAATAAAATTAGCAAATTTTCCTGCAAGATAACTAACAACATTTCACTGCAAAAGTCAGGAATTCCTAGGGTTTTGCTAAACAACCATTCATATATGCACCACCCATCTTCTGTCCTGCTTTAGTCATTTTTTTGCACAGCCTCTTGAACAGACATATTTGGTGTTGACATGATTATCCTGCTATACTGTGTCTTAAATCTCTGCAGCAGTTACAAGTGCAATTCTACTTGTGACTGTTATCAATGAGAGGTTGTCAGTTCAGAACAGATGCAGAATGATTCGTGAAGCAATTTAAACAAATATGATAATAAGGTATGAAACACACTGTCTGAAATAGGTGGCTCACTTAACTTGTCATAAGTGCTGACTTTGTAAGTGACGCGATGGAAAATGGTTAGAACTGTTTGCCTGAAACAGGCAGCTGCTCACGTTAGTGTGAACAGTATAAATAGTAAGGACTATGTTATGTAGTCCTTGGAAAGTGACGCAAGATGTGGAACTCACTACAGCCTGAAGGGGAATAGCACAGATGCAGTTGAAAGGAAGCTAGATAAATATGTAAGGGAGAAAGTAATAGAAGGTTATGTTGAGAGGGAGAGACGAAGTAAATAAAAGAGAAGGTCGTATGGAGCATGCATAAAGGGCTCTGGGCCGAATGGCCTGTTTCTCTGCTGTAAATGATTAACCTCATGGGCAGTTGAAAAAGTAGAGATGAGAGGATCTTGTACAAGAAAAATAAACGAAGTATGGACCAATAAAATGGAATTTTGGATCATTTTCCCACATGCCTTCTACTTGCTATATGTATTTTTGGGACAGTGTGCAGAAAAATTGCATAATACAGTCCTTACTACTTACACTGTTCACACTAACGTGAGCAGCTGCCTGTTTCAGGCAAACAGTGCTAACCATTTTCCATCGCCATAGGAGACACAAAGTCAAGTTAAGTGAGCCACCTATTTCAGACAGTGTGTTTCATAACTTATCATATTTATGCTTAAATTGCTTTACGAATCATTCTGCATCTGTTCTGAGCTGACAATCTCTCTCATTGATAACAGTCACAAGTAGAATCGCACCTGTAACTGCTGCAGAAATTTAAGAGACAATATAGCAGGATAATCGTGCCAACACCAAACATGTCCAATGAGCTATTTAATCGGATTTATTAACGACTACCCTATATTTATAACCATTCGTTTTGGGCAACGCTGATAATCTTATCAGTTTAAGATGTTCATATATTCAATATACAAATAAACAAAATTAGCAGCATCAAAAGCTAAAACAGGTACATGAAATCAGCAGCCTGCTGTAAACCCATTTATATCTTGCCCTTGTGGTTAGCAAATAAGTTGCCCAGTGGTCAAACAAAATGACATCCAAACAAGAGAGACAATCTTGATTACAGGCTACTGCAAAGTGCCCGTCTTACCCAATATGAGGGAAGCTATAAATGCTGTCGCCATGCTGCTGGCACATAGGAGGACAGCATGATCCAGTTGGAAGTGGCCCTCAGGAATCCAACCAAACACTACAGCAGCCACAGATGCCAGGAAACCAACCACAGTGGCCTGGACCTAAGAAGAGAAAAACAAAGACCAGATTTAATGACTTAAATGTTTTCACAAGGTAGATTTTTTTTTTGGATAAGCTGTTCAAATTCACAACTCAAATTTTCCAGGTCCCTGACCCAGACAGGGTTACTTGGCCACTTTTTTTTTGTCCTTGATAAAAGGCACTTACAGTAAAATTCAATTCTAAACAAAACAGAAAAATTGCTAAATCTCTCTGTAATTAACTAACCAGCAAACCTGAATTCTCAGAAATTGCACATTTCAAAATTACATGTTTCAAAAAGAGACATTCTGGTTTTTATGAACGAATAATAATGGATTCCAAGTTACTGAAAACTGAGTCTACATGTGAATCAACTGTCTCAAACAATGCTTCAGCTCCAGAGTCCCCCAATTCATTGCATTCTGTGCATTTACAGATAGATGCTCCTAACTGAAAGCTACCCCCTCGTCTGCACGTGTATTCCAAGAATAACCGCTACCTCACACCAATGTCTACTTTTGAAAATCTTAAGCGTACATTTAATAATGCTAAAATCTATTAGAACCATTGTACATAATACTCTATATGAGAGTTCCCAGTAAATCAACTGCAAACCATTTCTCACTAAATTCCAAGTAATAACTCCAATCCACATTGTGGAATCAATGATTATTGTGAGTGAGGTGGAAGGAGGGAAATTGGAAAGTAGTTACCACCCCCATTCCTGAATGTAAACCAGTGACCTTTACAGGAATGAATACACGTCTAAGGACAGGGCTGTTTTGTCCTCTACATTTGAATAGCTTGTAGGCCATCTAATCTCACATTAAGATCGGCCATTTCCTACTGTAATTTTGAAATGTGCAATTTCTGAGAATTCAGGTTTGTTGGTTAGTTAATAGGTACTACAGCACAGCCACGGAAGCATATACGTGCGCCAGTGAGGAGTACAAAATAAAATGGAATGGGGGAAAAAAAATCAAGTTAACCACAAACACTTGGGAGTGACTACAAGACAGTAATTATAAATACCTTCTGAATGCAACATCTAAAGAGCTTAAATTCTGCAACTACAGAAAGAGTTCATAGTAATCTGATTAGTTTCATGACTTCCAAATCATTCGCATGCGTCCACTGTGTTTATAGGGGAAAAAAAATCACACTGGACTAGTGAGAGTGTGTGTGAGAGAGAGTGCGCGAGAGAGAGAGAGAGAGAGAGAGAGAGAGAGAGACAGACAGAACGCGCGCGCGCGAGAGACAGAGAGAGAGAGAGAGACAGACAGAGCGCGCGCGCGCGAGAGACAGAGAGAGAGAGAGACAGACAGAGCGCGCGCGCGCGCGAGACAGAGAGAGAGAGACAGACAGAGCGCGCGCGCGCGCGAGACAGAGAGAGAGAGAGACAGACAGAGCGGGCGCGCGAGAGCGGGCGCGCGAGAGCGGGCGCGCGAGAGCGGGCGCGCGAGAGAGAGAGCGCGAGAGCGGGCGCGCGAGAGAGAGAGCGCGAGAGCGGGCGCGCGAGAGAGAGAGCGCGAGAGAGAGAGCGCGAGAGAGAGAGCGCGAGAGAGAGAGCGCGAGAGAGAGAGCGCGAGAGAGAGAGCGCGAGAGAGAGTGTTAGAGTGAGAGAGTGTTAGAGTGAGAGAGTGAGTCAGTGAGTGAGTCAGTGAGTGAGTAAGAGTGAGTGAGAAAGAGCACTCTTGAGGGTCAGGTTGTGGCACAAAGTTATTTCCTTTTTAAAAATATTACATACCTTATACATCTGCATGAGAGCAGTAGAGTTCCCCCACAGTCCATAAGAAAACTTTAGTTTTAAAAAAAGGTCACGCTTTGCTTTCCTACTATTCACCAGTGGCGTTAACACGCCCATGCACTAAAGGTTATAAGCTCTATCTCTCACACACACCTGAATTAGAGCCAGATTTCCTGTGATCATCTTCCATTGCTCCGCAGCTGAATCCATTTGGCCAATGTTGGCCTGCAAAAGAACAAAAACAAAACATGTAAACAGGTCAAAGGATAGCACAATGAGCTCTCATTTCAGTATTTTTCAGAACTATGTCTGAACACAATAAATAGATTGGTTTGCTCATCAGCTTTTATCTTGCACTGCAAGACAAATGCCAAACAAAATCGTAAAAGAGCTCTTAGAATTTCCTGTGACAACTTTTTTCCCTTCATTTCTTAGGGCAAATACAAGTAGGAACTAATTCAACTTGTATTCAATTCGCTTTTTTAAGAAAAGATAATTTCATTCTTCAATATTCTCATACAATTTCCAAAGGAGATGAAACTCTAAAATAAAAATGACAGAATATCAGAACTCACTTCACGACGAGGATCGAATAAATAATTTTCAGAAATTCCCAAGACAGGAACTTCTTTTTGATGATCTCAATGTGAATACAGAAATGATGTTAAACAACTTGTTTACCACTGCCCCCACCCTCCCACCAAAATAATATACATTGATATAGCACCTTCAGTGCAATAAAATATCCCAAGGCATGTCACAGGAGTGTTATCAAATAAAATTTGACACCGAACCTCATTGGGAGCTACTGGATTAGGTGACCAAAAGTTTGGTCGAATAGGAAGTTTCTAAGGAGCATCTTAAAAGGTGGGGCGGGGTACAGAGAGAGAGAGAGAGAGAGAGAGAGAGAGAGAGAGAGAGAGAGAGAGAGAGAGAGAGAGAGAGAGAGAGAGAGAGAGAGAGAGAGAGAGAGAGAGAGAGAGAGAGAGAGAGAGAGAGAGAGAGAGAGAGAGAGAGAGAGAGAGAGAGAGAGAGAGAGAGAGAGAGAGAGAGAGAGAGAGAGAGAGAGAGAGAGAGAGAGAGAGAGAGAGAGAGAGAGAGAGAGAGAGAGAGAGAGAGAGAGAGAGAGAGAGAGAGAGAGAGAGAGAGAGAGAGAGAGAGAGAGAGAGAGAGAGAGAGAGAGAGAGAGAGAGAGAGAGAGAAACAAGACAAAGGAATGTTTAATGAGGGAATTGCTGAGCTTAGGGCCTAGACAACAATGGCGTAGCCGCCACTGTCAAAGTGATGGAAAATTGAGGCCAGAATTGGAGGAGCACAGAGATCTCCAAGGTTTGTAGGGCTGGAGGAGATTATAGAGTTGGGAGCGGGTGAGGCTATGGATGGATTTGCAAATTAGGATGAGAATTTTAAAGTCAAGGCATTGTTGGACCAGGGTTCAAAGGACTATGTGCTCCCCACTTACCAAACTATGGTTAGGAAATTTAATTGGAGGCAAGATGAGACCCAGCAAAATAAAACCCATGGAGAAAATGGATGGAGATAGGTAGAAGAAAGAAAATAAGTCCGGCAATGTTAATGCAGTTTCAAATACTCGTCGTGTGTTTTTTAAATTTAGGAGTTCACATTGTATGCTTCGGTTACAAAAAATGTTTCCTTTTTGAAGTATCCAAACATTTATGAAAATTATAAGTGGAGATACGATTAACATTTTGTTTGAATTTCATAGCAGATGTTTCTACCCAAGGTTCAGTATTCATTCAAAGAGATTATCCTACAGTAGAAGGTTTGGACTAATTCCAGCAGCATTCAGCATGCAAGAACTGGCAATACTCTCTGCAAACTGTAGAAGAATGATGTGTATCAGGAGGACAAAACAGAAACATAAGATAGATCAAGGAGCCAACAGCTCCAGAAGTGACTCGTAAAGTACAATGCACCAGGTGCAGTTGCTTCGTGTCTTCCTAGGCTAATGAGCTACAAAGATTGCACGTGTACGCATAGAAGTACATAGAAGTTAACATATGGAAACAGTCCATGTCAATGTTTCCCCTCGACACAAAAGCAAACCATCCCAATCACTTTGCTTGATGTAGGCTTGTGGGCATGTACAGATTACTAATGTCTCAAGTGAGGTCAAATGTACACTCCAAGTAAAAGGCCGAGCTCATTTGCAGCTCTTTGCCCTAACTCTGTACAACAATCTTTTTACACATCGAGAAACCAAGCTGTATGGCCAAGGGTCATAGGGCAAGGTTGAAAGGTGCAAATTAAGGCATTGAAAAAAAAAGTCAAAAAGTCCGCAATATGAAACAAGCTGCTTTTAACATTGCTGTGTGTCTTGGTACAGTTGACTATACTGTTCTCCCTTTTGCCTTTGTTGTATGCAGCCGGCTTTTCTGTGAACTGTGGGCACTGTGGGGCCTCTACATGAGCATGTGCACACGTGGCTGTGACATTTGACAAGTAGGAAATAGGTCTTCCTGGCCACTGGTCTTAAAAAAGTGTTGCATTTATTTTGGCACAATCACCAGCTACTTGAGAACAGTATTACAGGAGCCAGCAGCCAAAAACCAGCATAAAGGGAGTTTCAAAATGTTAACGAGACTCTATGTGACCCTATACTTGAATACATTTTGTTCCCCTTCTATCTTTTGCTGCTCAGAACACTTCAGATGGCACAGATAAAGGTGCGTACAGGGATGTCAAAAACTGTGTCTGTCAGCAATGCTGGCTTTGCTTTTATTTTTCCAGCCATCGCAATCACAATGCAGAAGGCCCTCTTTTTTTTTTTTGAGTCTCTCTCCTCCTCCATCAACCTGCGAGTTTTATTTGTATGTAGCCAAGGCATTTCGGGGCATGGTTGTATGCACACTCAATGCAATTCAAGGACACTTTCAAGACTGTATATTGTATGAAATGTAAATTGTTCCATTATGTATTATAATCTGGTTTTTATTTATTTGTATTCTGAAATACAAATTTCACAACTTTCCATTTTAAAAAACATGATCCATTTAGAAACTTCAAAGGAGGTTCCTAATGTTACATGCCAAATCAGCAAATTTTCTAAAAATTCGGCCCATCGAGCGTGCTCTATCATTCAATTAGATCATGGCTGATCATCCAGCTCAACCCTACTTTCCTACGCTATCCCCACATCGCTTGATGTCATTGAAATTAAGAATTCTGTCTGGAACATGCTCAATGTTTGAGTTTCCACAGCCTCTTGAGGTAGAGAATTCCAAAGAGTCACCCACCACCCTCAGTGAAGATATTCCTCCTCATCTTAGCCAACTGTTGAGCTAAATGTCCTGTAGTTTCCAGCCTTCTGTCTCCCTCCTATCTCGAATAGAGGAGTTACATTCCCTATTTACTTTCTACAATCTAGGGAACTTAAAACCACTGTATTTACTATCTCAGCAACTACTTTTAAGACCCTAGGATGAAGTCCATCAGGACTTGGGAGCTTGCACTTTTTACATGCGTGTTGTAGTCTGGAGATACAAATGGTGAAGGTCAAGGCCCCAACTTTCTTTCCATTACATGACTGACCAGGAATCTCTTACCACCTGACATGTGTTAGAAGGATGTGCAGGTTGATACTCAACCTGTATGGTCATGTTATAAATGCACCTTCTTTGTCCATCAAGTTCTGGGTTGGGGTTTGAACCCAGAGCTTCTGGCTCAGAGGTGGGACGCTACCCATTGCGCTACAAGACGACCAGATGTCTCTTTACAATAGAGCAAAACAAATCCGGCCATTGTATTTAAAACATTGGTATTGATATAACAAGGAAAAGTTCTCTTGAAATTAAAGTCGATTTACAAAATCAGAAGTGATATTTATTAATCAAGGATGCATTATCTTTAACATTGGATGCCAAATTAGCTCCGTAGTGGGAATGAAATAAAGCATGGTTTTGAACACAATATGTAATCAGTAAGAGTGAATTTGTTTATTGGAGTTTTACCCATAGATCAAGTATGTAAAATCAAATGTAATTAAAATGATTGGCCATGAAACACTGAAAAGAAAACACAATTTTACATGTTAAGTTGCAACTGAGATCAATACTCCAAGTCTGTTAAATGCTAATGTTTCTTCTCTCTTGTGTTTTTCAGTTAAGATTACCTTGCTGCAAGAGTGAAACATCTGTTGACTTTTTCTCACCAGTTATTCATTTTAGGTGTTCAAGTTATTCCCATTATATAGTTATCAATTTTGCAACATCAAACATTATTTAGCAAATCCCAATTCATAGGGCCATGTTTTTCCCCTAAAGTATCAGTCTGGATGACGAACTCATGCCATGGAAGTACTTATGTTATGGAAGTGGGGTTTGAACTCTCAACCTTCTGACAGAGGACAGAAGGTTTCCACTAAGCCAAGCAGACACTAAAACAGGGGGTAATTTTTAACTTGCCAGCCAATCTGAAAATTGGTAATGTGGGTTGGGAGTCAGTTTTCTATTCCATTGATTTCAAATTCAACTGTTTCTATGAAAGCCTAAACTAAAATGTCAATTTTCTTCTCCAAAACAATACATTGAAAATCTTAACGCTGTGCTCCTGCGCTCTCCTCATACCTCTTGATGCCTTTAGAGTCCAGAAATCTATCTATTTCCTTCTTAAATATCAAAACCATTGTTTGGGAAGACCGCTAGTTTGCTCCAAGTTGTTTCAGGTTACTCCATAACTTTTGTTTATGGCCCTTCGACGTTGCATGATAACATGGTAGGAGGGGGTTATCAGTTATTTGTAGAAGAGACAGCCCTTGTCACTGAGCAGCTGTCTTGGAGGCCTGAAGTGAAGACTTGGACAGGATAAACAATATACTGCTTAAATTATTTTAAAAAAAAATATATTCGTTCATGGGATGTGGGCGTTGCTGGCTAGGCCAGCATTTATTGCCCTTCCCTTATTGCACTTGTTTAGAGGGCATTTAAGAGTCAACCACCTTGCTGTGGGTCTGGAGTCGGATGTAGGCCGACCAGGTAAGGATAGCAGATTTCCTTCTCTAAAGGACATTAGTGAACCAGATGGGTTTTTTTTTTTTTTTACAACATTCGCCAATGGTTTCATGGTCATCATCAGACATTTAATTCCAGGTTTTTATTGAATTTAAATTCACCATCTGCCATGGTGGGATTCGAACTCGGGTCCCGAGAGTATTACCCTGGGTCTCTAGAATATTAGTCTAGTGACAATACCACTATGCCACCGCCTCCCCCTACAGACAGAAAGAATGTGTACACAGATTGTGCCTGTTTGGGCTAAACAAAATAAGTGGCTGCCATTCACTGGTTATTCCTCAGGGAAATGCTTGACCAGAGTCAAGCTGCCTGGTTTAAATTTCAAACAATGCTTGGCAGTTAACTGTCAAGTTCTCCATGGCAACACCTCTTCCAATCAGAGGCCACTTGCCAACCAGTCAGCACTCTTTACACACAGTATAAATTGTTGGTCCCTTTAGATTTGGTGTTCTTGCAAATTGTCCTGATGAGTGCAAGATGAAAAGCTTTGACAAAAAATATTTTTTTTTCAGCAATACAAAGTATAATTTTTTTGGGAGGTGGGAGTTAGCCAAGTCTCCATGCTGCCATCAACCAAGAAATGTATATAACACATGTAAACATTCGCTATATTTATGCGCACACTTCAAATTAAACTTCCAATTTTTCTGCAAATCCTCGGCATACTTCAGAATTTAGGATGTGATGGTGCAATTTTCCAACTTTGCCACCCAGGAGATAACCCGGACAAGTGAATTATCCATCCATTGAAGAACCTGTTCAGTTTTAGTCTATTGAAAAGATTCCATATTGTCCAGGCAAGCATAACCAAGGCGTCCCCTCCCGTTACCACATTCTACTTCATAGCATTGTTTTTTCAGTCGACATTTTATAAACTTTTCGGGTTGCAGGGCCCCTTAAGTACTGATAAATGTCTGGAGACCCCTTGCCTGCAATTCCAATAGGTGACCTCAGCTAATCACAGGGACAAAAATTCTGTAATTGCAGAAAATAGTTAATGGCCTAAGTTCACAAGTTTAGAAAGTCATTTTAGTAATCTACTTGCTTACTACAAGGGTCTGGGGATCCTAGTTTGAAAGAAATAAAGCATATACATCAGAAAGTAGTGGCCACATTTCAAAAGTATTTTAATGATTGTAAAACACTTTGGGGCATCGTGAAATCATGAAAGGCACTATATAAATGCAAGTTTAAATCAGCCATCAACAGCCTGGAGGTTACCATTGACTAGAAACTTAACTGGAACATCCATATAAATGTGGTTACAACAGCAAGTCAGAAACTGGGGATTCTCCAGCGAGTAACTCATCTCCTGACTCCCCAGAGCCTGTCCACCATCTATAAAGGCACAAGTCAGGAGTGCAATGGGCTATTCTTCACTTGCCTGGGTCATTGCAGCTCCAAAAACAGTCAAGCAGCTCAAAATAAACCAGGAAAAAAGTGGCCCACTTGATTGGCACCCCACCCAACACTTAAATATACAGTCCCTCCACCACCGATGCAGTGGCAGCAGCGTACCCATCTACAAGATGCGCTGCAAAAATGTGCCATGGTGATTTTAACAGCACCTTCCAAACCCTTGGTCTCTACCACCTAGAAGAATAAGGGCAGCAGAAGCAAGGGAATACCACCACCTCTCAAACTACATAGCATCCTGACTTGGAACTAAATCGCCATCCATTCGTTGACTCTGGGCCAAAAACCTGGAACTTCCTTCTTAACAGACTAATTCTGCAAAAGGCACTGTTGACTTTGACATGAAGGTCTCAGGCTTGACACCCACAAGTCTGTCCTGGGATAGTGAATTTTAGTTAGGGTGGCATTAGGGGCATTGTACTTTGATGCAGTATCACTGGGTTGACATTGGGGGCTAATCAACCAGGGTTCACGGTCCTGGTTACTGCCCATTGCCCCACAATGGAATTAGTGTGTGTTCACATGGGTGTATGTATCTGGTGAGGTGCTAATGTTGGTCATCAGATGTTACATGATGAGAGGGTTTTTGAGTTATTACAGCACTGCTTTAAACCGATGGAACTGTTCCACAACTCAAATCAGCATCATCAGAGCAAGGTGAAAGAAATAAAATGAAAAGATAGATTTGTTTTTAATACTGTAAGAAACTGACATTTAATTGTTTAACTGGAACAGAAAAACGATGCAGAATTAAATCCCATTACTAGGCATTTATTTACCCTACCATCACAGCTGACAAGGCAATATGCTTGAAAGTTACCAGTGCGTGTAAAACTACACAAACAGATGTGGATAACCCAAGTTCCTTCGGGGATTAAGGCACATTCAGAAGCAGCCAATCATTACAAAATGCATGTCAAAATCTCCTATTTCACAGTTTCAGCATTTAGAAAGATTACATGCTTAAATTAGTACAAAATTTGATAGGGAGGAATAAAAACTGTGTTTTGTTTTCAAAAAGTGGCTCTGAATTGTTCTGTAGCAGAATATCAGATTCCCTTTGAAACTCCAGTTATACACCTAAAGTGTGACGCTGAGGAAGGTGGACAAATTGGAAGAGCTCCTAGTGGCTCAGCCCCTGGGTCTGGCCAAGGCGGTTGGGGCTACAGTTTCAGGTTGGCCCATGGGTAGGTGACTTTAGCTGCCTGCTTCCCTTCCACAGTCTCGCCTGTGCCCAGGTGGCCCTGAGAGGAAGCAGTGTCTGCTGGCATGCTTGTAGCCTTCTGTCACCAGAGGGCCCCAAAGGGGTTGGAGCGTGTGGTGGACACCAGTGGCTATATTATTTAAGTTTATAAAGCTCCCTTTCGAAAAAAAATTCCTTCATGGGATGTGGGCATCGTTGGCAAGGTCAGCATATGTTGCCCCTCCCTAACTGCCCCTGAACCGAGAGGCTGGCTAGACCATTTCAGAGGGCAGTTAAGAGTCAACCACATTGCTGTGGGTCTGGAGTCACATATAAGCCAGACCGAGTAAGGATGGCAGATTTCCTTCCCTAAAGGACATTAGTGAATCAGATGGGTTTTTATGACAATCAATGATAACTTAATGGCCGCCAGTACTGAGACTAGCTTTCAATTTCAGATTTTTATTAATTGAATTTTAAATTCCATCAATTGGCCTACTGTCAGTTGCAGTGTACTCGTCATTAAATTTTAATGACAAGCTTGATCTTCGTTTTAATCAGGATGAGGGAGGAATGAAACTATTTTCAAATTATTTTAAAAACGTGGTTGAATTCCACACCTCTTATAAACAACTTGATACCTCAACCCACATTTGTATAACTAAACTCCCCATCTCCACTTCCTCAGCAAGAGGAATCTGATAAAATAGTTAACAAATATGAACATGTAGAACTACAAAAGGAAATATATTGATTTTTATGAAGTAGATCAAAAAGCCACTGAACTACCTTTCCCCCGGTAAAAGGTTGAAGTTGTGCAGCTCGCTAATGATGAACAGGATGCTTTTAATGTCAATTTACTCACCGCAGTAGAGAGTCTGGAGGCGAGAGTCATTTCTAAGTTGCCCTTGAGGCCAAGCAAAGCAGGCACGAGAATGAAAACCTCCGTCACCTCTTTAAACACATTCCAGTGCTGCAAGAGAAAAGGAACAAGCACATACGTGACATGCGATGTCATAAAAAGGGCCAAGCAAACATACAAATTTTCGAAATAGGGCAAGTAGGTCATTCAGCCCCTCAAGCCTGCTCCGCCATTCAAGAAGATCATGGCTGATCTGTTTGTGTTTCGAGTTCCAAATTCCCATCTACCCCCGATAACCATTGGCTCCCTTGCTAACAAGAATCTACCTCTGCCTCAAAAATACTCAATGACCCCAACTCCACCACCTTCTGAGGCAGAGAATTCCAAAGTTGCACAACCCTCAGAAAAAAATTTTCATCTCTGTCCTAAAGGGGCCACCACTAATTTTAAAACAGTGCCCCCAAGTTCTGGACTCAACCACACAAGGAAACATCCTTTCCTCGTCCACCTTGTCAAGACCATTCAGGATCTTATATACTTCAAATCAAGTCATCCCTCACTCTTTAAAACTCCAGTGGAAATGAACCCAGTCTGTCCAACCTTTTCTCATAAGACAACCCGCTCATTCCTGATATCAATCTAGTAAACCTCCCCTGAACCGCCTCCAACGCATTTACATCCTTCCTTAAAAATGGAGACATCAATGCTGATATTATAGTAACCTTGCTCAAAGGCCAACTTAGGCCATTCCGCTGTATTACACAGAAAATACAGCTCTGAAACAGGTCATTTGGCCAAACAAGTACATTCCAGCATTTACAATCCACTCACACCTTCTCCCATCCTTCCCCGTATAACCTTCTATTTCCTGGCATTCCCATCAATGCATCTGTACTATTCGCCTCAATACTTCCTGTGGTAGCAAGTTCCACACACACACTGTTCTCTGGGTAAAGAGCTTTCTTTGGAATATCTCAGTTGACCTCTTGGTGACTATGTAATATTGATGACCTCCAGCTTTGCTCCACCCCACAAGTGAAAATTATTGTACACAGCATATTGCTCCTGACCACTTTGTCAGACACTCATCATTGTGAAGTACCTGCTTCAAGTCAGGAGAAAATAGCAAGTCATACAAAATGCTGCTCAGGCACTCCTCAAATAATATCAATTGATAGCAAGATTTGAACATTAAGCAATATTTGCTATGAACAGGAGTCATGTTAAAAAAAAAAACAATGATGTTGCACTAAGCATGCTTTTAGGGTCATTCTGGATGAATGAGGAGAGCTAAGGTGGGCCAAATGGCCTCCCTCATTGGCTATGTTCATTGCTATTGTACTTCCTCATCCAAATTGTGTCAGCTGCTGCTCAGTTGATAGCATGGTCACCTCTGTGTCACAAGGTTCCAGGTTCAATTCCAACTCCAGGAATTGAACAAAAAAGTAAAAGCTGGGACTATCAAGAGTTGCCGTCTTTTGGATGAGATGTTAAACTGAGGCTCCGTCTGCCAGCTCAGGTGGACATAAGAGAACCCATGGCACTATTTCAAAGAAGGGCGGAGTCATCTCTGGTCTCCTAGCCAGTACGCGTACCTTAATCAACATTGCAAAAAGTGAACAGATTATCTGGCCATTATCCCGTTGTTGTTTGAGTTTGTGTTGCGTACAAAATAACTGCTGCATTTCCTATACGGTGACTACACATCAAAAGTAATTCATTAGCTGTAAAACTTTGTGAGGTCTGGCGACTGCAAAAAGTGTGACATTAACGCAAGTCTTTCCTTTTCTTTTTTCAAATGCTCCCTCCAGCCCATTCGCTTCTGGAGCTCAACCTGGCAACCTAGGCATGTCAAGTAGCGGTAAAAGCAAAGAACTGCGGATGCTGGAAATCCAAAACAAAAACAGAAACAGAAATACCTGGAAAAACTCAGCAGGTCTGGCAGCATCGGTGGAGAAGAGCACAGTTGATGTTTCGAGTCCTCATGACCCTTCAACAGAACTGAAGGGTCATGCGGACTCGAAACGTCAACTGTGCTCTTTTCCGCCGATGCTGCCAGACCTGCTGAGTTTTTCCATGTCAAATAGTGGTGCAAGTACAGTGTCTCAATCCGGCTATCTAAAAAAGCAGCAATGTCTGAAAACTGGGCTTTTTTTTTTAAAGCTGCCATTGCCCGACTTTCCCTCCTCACCAACATCTTTGGTCTAACTGTCTGGCTGGGAAACTCCTTGGAGCTGCTCTCACTCCACCACCAACACTTCACTGAGGTGCAGCAGGAACCCCATTTACATACATAAATAGAACTTCTGCATGCTGCCAGCAAAGTAACACTGACGTCCCTGAAGCAGCTCCAAAGAATTCCCCGGCTTATCTTACAGCACTGTCTCCATTTCTTTCACAATTGCGATCCTTACTTGAAAAACATACCCTCAATGCTCTACATGCCCTGACCCAACATGACCTTAACCGCCCGGCCCCAAAGCCGGCAAGATCTGAAATCCAGCACAGACTCGGTCCCGAGGTTGCCAGGTTTGAAACACTGCACTTGTAAACTAGATTGAGTAAATAATTAATCATGGGATCGGTACTCAAGAGGCAGATTAACCATCAATACACGCCACACCAAAAGAATTTATGGGGAATTTGAAGTAAATCCATTATTTTTGATCTACAGGTAGACATTAAACTAAAACATTTTTAAACAGCATTGACAAAATAACGGCAGCCCATTTTATAAGAGCCAATGGCATGAGGGAGGTGGAACATACATCACTGAATGTGAATATGTCAGTAGCTTTGAAGTATCCTGGCTGAACTTTGGATTGCTATTTAATGCAGTTTCTCAAGATTTTAGCAATTCCTCTTAGCCAAGTTTCAAATAGATCAACTGCAATGTTCCAATGATCCTACATATCAAGCCAAGCTTGAAGCTTGTTCTGCACAGAGAAAACCTCTCTCTCCACACCACTGACTCCCCGTCTCCACACTAGCCCTTTCTCTTACTCCGCGGTCCATGTCAGTCCTCTCCCTGGGCAGAAACTAGCATCTTAACTTGGGAACAATATGGCATGCACGATTCAGAAGGCCAAGATCCATCTTCCCATGCAATGCGACTCAACAAATAGCCAAAGATCGGAAATTGTTATTTAGCAAAATAGCACCGAAAGTTCAAGTTCTCGCACTTCAGGCTGTGTTTGATTTTTGCCCGGATTTAAATTTGAGCAATTCTGATGAAGCCATCTATGCCACTGAAATTTAATCACTCACTCAATATCATTAAAATCAAAATGGGGGAAAGAAAACTGATACACGGAATTGACAGACACTATTTAGAAAGCTTCTAAGCTGTCATGGCAAAGAGTAGGGCATCAGATACATCCTAACTAGAGCTCTTGAGCCTTTGCTCAGCTCAGAAGTCAGGGCACAACTCAGCTCTATTTGGGCTTGTAAACCCTAGGTCTGACCATGAGGATCTGTTAATATCAGTTTGAAATAGGCACAAATTAACAGGGAAATAGATTCAGACTGTGAATGATCAAGGAGGCTTCTTAGCATAAACCCAAGGGGTCCACAGAGGCTAAAAGCTTGGACACTCCTGTTTGCAGTTACACACTGACAGAATGTTCAATCCACTTTTCACCCTCAGTGAAATAAAATACAAGCTATTCTATCAAATCAAATGTTTAGCCATAGGTTTGGGAATGGTTCATTGCATAGTAAGTGGGTATATTCACACCAAAAATAAAGTTGCCGATTATCAGCCAGCCATTTAATTACTTTAAATATATTAATAACCATTTGATGGGTCACTAGTATGCAAAACTTTCTTCCCCAGAAAGCAGTGGAGGCTGGGCCACTGAATTCATTCAAGGCAGAGTTAGACAGATTTTTGATAGACAAGGGAGTCAAGGGTTATGGGGGGGCAGACAGGAAAGTGGAGTTGAGGCCACAATCAGATCAGCCATGACCTTACTGAATAACGGAACAAGCTCAAGGGGCCAAATGGCCTACACCTGCTCCCAGGTCCTATGTTGCTATTTCCTAGCCACTGAAATTTTCAAGAGAGCCAAACAACAATTATGCATCTAAGAGCACAAAGAGCTTCCATCAGTACTGGGAATGTGAATTCTACCTCTTTGTGTCTTTGCACCTCATTTTCTAGATAAGCAGGGTAAAACTGGATGCATTGGAATGTTAGCCTGCATCTAAGCAACAGAAAACATACCGTACAGAGCAGGGCATCCTATTTAAAGGATAAACTTGAACTCAAGTAATTTGACAGCTGTTTGGAAAGATCCATACGAGGCGTCCACGTGTGTCTCATTACATTCCACTGGCTATAAATCAAATGCAGTCAGGAAAGTTTGCTACCGTGCCTTCAGTTAAAGGGCTGGTCATCAGCATAGTAAATAAGACTACAGAAGGCATGTTTTAATGTTTCTTCTTCACACACACATATACAGGCTGCCACTGACAGCCAGTTCCAACTCCACTTAAGGGCATCTGTAATTGACACCTTCATAATAGCAGTCTTTATGCAGAGCAAGAGGCGTAAGTCAAGGCTGCTCACATGTAGTGTCACCCAAAATAAGACTCAATGTAGTTACAAATGCCATGTAATCTGCAATGCCCGAGGACTTCAATTTGATAAACAGGAACAAAGGAACAGAATTTGGCCCATCCAGCCTGCTCAAAGCCATGTACAAATTGTGCACAACTTAAAAAAAAATCCATTAGAAAGTGATGGCCACTCACTTAATGTTTCTTCTTCACACAAGAATACAATTCCTTGTATTCTTTCTTACCCCTCCCCATCTCTAATCTCCCCCAGCCCCACTACCACCCTAAGATATTTGGTCTCATCTAATTCTGGACCCTTAACATCACCAATTTTAAACATTCCACCACTGGGGGTTGTGCCTTCAGCTACCTGGACCCTAAGCTCTGGAATCCTCTCCCTACATATTTTCACCTCTCTATCTCACTATTCATGGGATGTGAGCACCCTAGCTTGGCCAGCATTTATTGCCCATCCCTAATTGCTCTTGTTCAGAGGGCACTTAAGAGTCAACCACATTGCTGGTGGGTCTGGAGTCATGTAGGCCAGACCGGGTAAGGATAGCAGATTTCCTTCCCTAAAGGGCATTAGTGAATCAGATGGGTTTTTACAAAATCGACAATGGTTTTGTGATCATCATCAGGTTTTTAATCCAAGATTTTTACAAAATTCAAATTTCACCATCTGCCTTGGTGGGATTTGAACCCAGGTCCTCATTGTATTACACTGGATCTCTGGATTACTGGTCCAGTGACAATACCACCACCTCCCTTTGAACAAGTTTCTGAACATATTCCCTAATATCTTCTTAAATGACTTGTTATATTTTGTTTAATCATGCTACTGCAAAGCCTCTTAAGACATTTTATTACATTAAAGATGTTATACAAATATAAATTATGCTCTCTATTTAACTTGTTCTGGCACCTGTAAGGACTGTTTAAATTTCTGATATTACTAATGTATCTTGATATGGGTGTTGAGTCACTTTTTGAATTGTTCCTGCAAAAATTCAAAAGAAGAAATGTTAGAAATCTACAAGTGCTTTGGAAGATTAATTCCACGTCATGTTTCACAATTTCTGCTATGTAAGGATCTTGGTATTGTGTGTCATATATACCAATGTTATCTTTAAGTTAAATACAACTGCCAAGGGATTAGGATTGCTCCAGGGTTCTGAATATTGTGCAGGATAGTGGGGAACAGGAATATATATTAAAACTATATTGACCAGTTTATGAAATATCATGATCATTTCAAAACCAAAGTAATAATAATCTTCACACCTGGAAGGGGGCAGGGAATAAAGGTGGAGGAAGATAATTATAGCCATAGATTGTCTTCTTTTCCAATCTTTGGATAGACTTTATCTGAGAAAAGGCCATATATGAATCATTAAAGTTCTTATGTGCATAGGCAAAAGTGGCCAAGTAGAGTAACTATTATAATTTAATCCAACTAATTTCAGTTCCCTCCTTACGTACAACAAAAATAATAAAGTGCTCCACACTGAACGAGTGAGCGCTCAGTTCCATTATGGTCTAGTGCACTGGCAAGGTGCTCTGTAGGAGATTGGTAGCCTACAGGAAGATTCACTGATGTGAGACTCCCATCTTTTAACTCAACAATTCCAGCAATGCAAAAACATCAAGAACATCAAAAGGCCTGGAGAGAAAAAAACCCATCATGCATAAGAAATTGGAAGGAGTGAATGGCTATGGTGAAAATAAAACTGGGCTTGTGGAAGCGACGCTCCCTCTCCTTTGCGGGTAAGAACCTGGTCTTCAGGTGTGAGGCACTCTTGGTGTTACTGTACGTGCCGCAGGTCCAGCCCATCCCTCACTCCTGCACTGTGGCAATCATCCGAGCCATCTTTCGCTTTATCTGGAAGTCAAAAATGGATCGTGCTCGCAGTGACACATTGTACAAGCCTCTGATAAAGGCGGAAAAAAACGTGCCTTACATCACCCTCATCCTGATGGCCACCTTTGTGCGGCTGCAACAAGCTGCGCGTAGACCCTCAGCACGCAAACACCAAGTGTCCCTATGTGCTGAGGTTCTACCTGTCCCCGGTGTTGCGAAGGATGGGTCTGGCCACACTGCCACAAAATGTTCCAAGTAGTTGGACCGTGCCGTACCACCTGTCCCTCATGGAAAAATTTATGCAGAGAAACACCTTTGACCACAAGTCCATCAGGCAGTGGTCGGCATGTAACATCCTGGAGGTCCTGCGGGAAGAGAAGATGGACCCTGTCGGATGGTTCCCCGAGCAGACTGTCAAAGTCATTTGGCAGAATGCCTCACTGCCAGAACTTTCCAACAAGCACCAAGATGTAGCTTGGCTGGTGGTGAGAAAGGCCCTCACCGTCAGACCCTTCCAACACGCCAGGAGTCTTAACCCTCCGCACACTGCCCTTGAGGTGGCTGTGGTGGGGAGGAGACCATTGTTCATCTCCATGTAGATTGTGCCTTTGCAAAGAAGGTCTGGAGAGAGATGCTGTGGTTTTTGTTGAGGTTCATCCCGAGCAGATCTGTGACACAGGACTCTGTGCTCCGTGGGGTGTTCCCAGGGACACACATCGAGACAAACATCAACTGCAGCTGGAGGATCATCAACTTGGGAAAGATGCTTTTTGGTCTGCCAGTGCAAAGAATTGTCCCCGACTGAGTGTTGCAGACTGGCACATTCCAAGGTCCAGGACTACATGCTGAAGGATGCACTAAAGCTTGGGGCAGCCGCCGCAAAGAGGAAAGGTCGTTGTCTAAGACCTTTCTGCCACAGTGCACCGAGGGGCTGGGAAAGGTAAGACCTCCTGGGCTGTATGACTCACATTGAATGTATGCTGTGAATACTAAATGTATCATATTTTGTATTGAAGCACCTCAGAGTACAACATGATCTATGTTGATAATTTGAATACCATTGCACTGTTTGACTGTCTGTAATGACTATATTGAAATGTCTGTAATGTTCATTGATTGTTTGGAGCACCTCGTGATCTATGTGGAAAAGTTGAATCTGATGACACTTTTTGTGATGGCCATTTTGAAATGTTTTGTAATGTTCTTTCAGATATTTTACGAATAAAGTATATTTTACCAAAGAAAATATAAAAGGTTACTTTTTCTGGCAACGTTTGATTTTTTTTTAAATAAACAGGACTCCTGATAAGCAGGCTGCCTTACTGAATAGGATTTGGTGTCACCAGTGTCCTGAACAACTGAAATGCTCAGAGTCTGTAAATTATTCACACCTAAAGTTATTTCTGTATCTCAGGTTTCCTGGTATAGTCCAAAAACTAGAGTCAATATTGGTTCTGTTATACCTTTGGACCACAGCTCAAATAATATCAGAACTGGGGTTGTCGGAAAGCTCACTACAGGCTGGGACAAAGTAAAGAAGCATTTCAAAAATGTGAGGTGATAAACCAAAGCCCCACCTGGCCTCTCAGGTGGATGCAAGAGCATGGCATGGTTCCAAGAAGAAAGGGAGTCCCCACAGTGTCCTGATCAACATTTCAATATCAATCAGCACCAGCTGAAAGATAAATGCAGCAGGATCTTGCTGTGTGAAAATTGACCTTTGCCTAAAAACTAGTGATTGTAGTCAACCCTGCAATGACAGGGAACATAAAAAGCACTATACAATTGCAATTCTTTACATCCGTTATCACTCGTATGTTATTTTATGGTTATGCCAGTAACTTTCAATTGATCTGCATTTACCACCTATTATTACTCATTGTCAACCATACATAAGTGACTACTTGGCTCTGAATCACTTTTGGCCGTCTTGTGATCCTGTTAGGCACTATATAAATGCAAGTCCTTCTATCTATACACATTTCTAATGCATAAAGAAAATAGTGTCAAGGTTTACAAATGCACGTTAAAGAAGTATAGCCACTTCCCAGGATTCACAGAGGTCAATCACCTCCAGACTTACAGCTCAAGTAACAAAATAGTTACTAGCTCCACTGGATATTCAAACTAGTTTAATTTATTTTTAGAATAGTAAACAGTGTCCCTGTGTACTGTACATTGCTGCAGATTCTGACTAAAGATGAGAAAGGCCTGGGGGCTGCAGGAGTGGGTGTGCGGTAAGAGGATATTCTCATGAAATGAACATTGGTCAAAATATATGCATGCAATTGCCAAAACCTACTTTGTATGTTATGGGGTGAACTTCATGCTTGCAAAATGTGCTTATACTTGGGAACATTGCTCCATTTTCATTTGGGTCTGATTTCAAATTGACACCAAGTTCTAGTCGTACTTGCTTCCTATTTCCAATTCCAAAGCAGGAAAATAAATTCACCCAGGCCTCGTCCCTCTGAAGAAGAGTCATACGGACTCGAAACTATAACTCTTGTTTTTTTTTTTACTCTCCACGGATGCTGTTAGAGCTGCTGAGTTTTTCCAGCATTTTCTGTTTTTGTCTCGTTCCACTGTGACTCAGTGGATGGATGCACCATATGGGGAGTGGAACGGAATCATACAGACAGGGACATTGGAGGATCATTCCCTAGCAGCAATCAGTGCAGGGCTGCCATTGGCTAGAATTCTCATGTTGGAGGGAAGAGGGACAGGGAAAAATAGCTATATCTCTCACTCATGACCATTATAGGAAAGTGTATGTATCTAATGTGTCAAGAAATTGTAACATTTTTCTTCTGGCAATAATCCTGGCATATTTTATGAACTGGAATTCAGGCTATAATTGGATTAACAGTTAGAGTGACGGCAAGAGTCTAAAGTCAACAGTAAGGAGTGGTTTTGGTCTATTAATGAACTAAGAGGAACTTCAATCAGAATTTTACATAAAGCGATAACAGGGATAGTTTAAACTGAGTTGTTTTAGTTCAAAGGGGGATATATGCAGGTTGTAAAAAGGTGTAAGGTAGTGAGGTAAAGATAGACATGTAAAACAAATTTACTCTAAGAGCTAAGGTAAAGAATAGTTTAATCAAGTCTGGGAAGAAAGCATTTCTAAGGAGGCTGGTTGAGACAATAGAGAGATCAAAGAGAAGGAATGCATTTAAGGAAGCACTGAAGCCTATGTGAGGGGCTAGCTGGTCAGATCTCCCAGAAGACAGTGTGGACAAGGCCAGACTGAAAGAACCAGTTGCTGCCAGCCTTAGAGGACACCCCAAAGAAAAAGCACAGTGCGGCAAATATTATTGGACTTCTATAGATTCTAAAATCTATAAGGATGGTTGAACAGAAAAACGGGGAAGGTTAGCTCTAAGGGAAGTTAAGTTAAGATTTGTGGAACTGTCTTAAAAGTACTGTTTATTGTGTAAAGCGATTCATGTGTTTAAGTGTAATTGTGTTTTATATCTTCTCTTTATTCTTTTAATAAATGTTTACTATAAAATCATCACAAGTTGTTGGGGACATCATTTCCTGATTTCAGAACATCTTATACTATACAAACTGCAAAGACCATTTTGGGATTTGGGCAGCTCAGCATTTACCATCAGCTGTGCCACAACAATCGGCACTAGCTAAGGGCAGGTTCAGTCTCAATTGTAATAATACTGCAATTAAATATTCTGCTAAAAGCCATGCTCTAGATCTGAGCATATAATCTATGCTGGCACTTCAATGCATTAATGACAGAGGGTCACACTACCTAGTCGTGAAGACCACAATATAAACACAAGTCCCTTTTGTTCCTTCAGGTTAACACTTACAGAATAGCCATTTGGAACAAATCATATAGAGTTGCCATCATTTGTAGAATCAGATCCCAGTAGAATCAGTGGACACAGGAACTGAGAAAATGGGAGTTGGGAGGGTGGGGGGAATAATGTGGGAAGGATAAGGAGGAAAAAAAACTGGCCAATTATCTTTAAACTCTTGATCTGCTGCAGCTCAAGATGACAGCATCTCATATTTCACTTTCAGCATGCATGGTAACTTAATACAAATCCCTGCCAGGATGTGTATCCTAGGAAGGGATGGTGCAGATTTGTAAATCTGTATGAATGTCACCTCCCTCGGCCTTTTAGAAGGTCTAAGCATTTAAATTGGATACCAAGCACTTGAATCCTGTGACAGTTACATAAATGCCAGGTCCCTTTTAGGTGCACCAAACATTTCCCCTCCCTTTCTGGACACTGAGAAAGGTGCATTCATAGACCTTCTGCCTAAACAAGGGGCAAACATAGCACAATTATTTTGACTTTTTAACTGGGAATAATATTCAATCGGTTATTGAACCTAGTTTTGCTGGGACTTTAACCTCCACTTGGAAGTTAAAAACAGTTAATATTCTAATATCAGCGACTATCAAAGAAATATAAACTCATACCAAATTGCCAACAAGCTGCCCCCTCCCCCAGAAAAATAAAGCCGCTTGCAATCTCAATCAATGGAATTTAACTACAGGTTTCAATTTCTTTAGCTTTATTATCTCAAAAGGCTATAAAGTCTGTAAAGACATCATTAAGGTTTCAGCAATTGAGGACATTGCAAGAGGGTTCGTCTAATCAAGCCTACAAGATAGATGGTGGAAGCAGCACTTAGGAATATAGGTACCTAATTTGCTCGACTATGGAACAGTAAAATGCTTACTTGTGTAACTCATGTTATGTTGTCAGAGGACAAGCTTTCTGCCAGAAGGTAACAAACAAAAACACAAAACGTACTCAGAAAATACAATCAACGTAGCAATTTTTGCACATTTCAACAGAGGCTCAAACCGAGAGATCGACCCAGGGGGATTCTGTCAACAGGTAATACTTCTGTGCTGTAATGATCCTATGATTTTATAACCACCTGATGAAATTTTTGATACTCGCAATCAAGTCAGCAATGTTAATATGACAACATGGCCCAGTGAATGCCCTGAAATCTAAGTGCCACAAAGAGGATCACAAAGGAGAAAAAGAGTAATATTTGGTTTCAAGTCAAATTCAACATGTCCAACTCTATTAGATAGTGCTGGACAAAGAAGCTATTTTCAAAATTTAAAACACATTGGCCTGTCTGCAAAATCATATTTCCTATTGTTACACACCTGTGTCAACCCTATCCATTAAAACATGTCTATCTTTACAGTGCAAATGGGTTATGTAAGCTTTTTTCACTTTGTAATTATTCCTCCCACCAGTTATGGCACTGTAGTGCTCCAGTTCCAAGCCTCAGTATCTCAGAAAATTGCAGGAAAAATCCTTATTTTCCAACCAAATTTTCAACATTCTAAATTCCTGTAGGTTTTGCTATTAAACTGCAAATAATAATTTACAAAGTATTATATACAAATAATGATGAAATGATGTCTGTACGCGCTGATCCATATATCTTTCACCTTCAGACCCTCATCACTTGAAGGCTGCACCTGGTTTTGGCTAATTAATGAAAAAGAGTGGAATTTTACTGAATACATTATACATAAAGCAGTTAACAGGGAGATATATGAAGAAGTGATAACATAGAGAAGTTAAGTACTGGGAGATAAATTTTGCACCTCAATACTTGATCTCTCTGTTATGAGAGATTTAAGATGAGGGAGACAGGAGAAGACAAGCCACAATACAGGAGTTGGCAGAAAGCCCTCCATGTGGAGTCTTGAAGAGAGATATGCGATTCAGCTGTCCTTAAGGGTGTGCTTTTCAATAGACAGCTGGTCGTGGAAAGTCAGTTCTGAGTAACACACAGCAGCATCCAGCATTGAGAACTGGTGGAATGTAGAAAACTGAAAGATGAGATGCGGCAACTGGGGAACCAGTAGGAAGAAAACAAAATGGTGAAGCTGAAAGCAAAAGGACACAAAGTTGAAGTCAGGACAGAAGCCAAAGGGGGAAGACTGAAGAGAGAAAGCCAACAAACAGCAAAGGGAAAACTGACACAAGAAAGGATGAACACAACCAAGTGGAAATAAAAGGGTCAGTTTGACTCAATTTGTAGCACTCTTGCCTGAATCAGAATGTTGTGTTTCAAGGGCTTGAGCACATAATCTAGGTGGAAACACTAACAGAGAGTTGCATTGCTACAATATAAGGAAATTCTACCTCAATCAATGTTAGGAATAAAACAAGATTGTCTAATTTATTTCAGTGCTCTGTGCAAATTGACTTCTGATTTCCCTACAGCACAACAGTGGCTACATTTCAAAAGTACTTAACTATTTGTGAACCCTTTGAGATGTCCATAGATCTATTAAAGCATTGTATAAATGCAAGTTCTTTGTTGGAGGTGCTATCTTTCCAAGCATGATGTTAAATTGAGGCATTGTGCCCATGTAAAAGTAGGTGTAGAAGTTTCTGTGGCACTAAGTAAACTGGGAGTATGGAGTTCTCTGTCTGCCCTGGTCAACACCCTTCCCACCAGCAAAAAAAAAAATGAACCGGTCATTCTTTTTATTTACTGTTGAAGGGATCTTGGTGCATCAATGGGCTATGAAATGTACTTATTAAATGTAAACTGTTTCATCAAGAGGAATTAGAGGGGACTGGAAAGAGGTGTTGTGGTGAATTTAAACAGGGAAAAGTCCAAATATGAGAAGGAAAGTAAATAAAAAGTATTCAGGAGCAGGAAGGGGAGTGAGCAGCAGAATTGAAAGTTAAATACCAGAGAGCTAATCAGAGGGGGTGAAGATAATGAGAGAAGACGTGATAATTAGCAACTCAGAAGTAATTACACAGGAATTACACTGTTTTTATTGAAGGACACTATTGGGTATAATATTTTTCCTTGGTTGTCAATTATTTGTGAAAATAAGCAGCAAGGTGATGACAGTTTAATTAACATATACTGTGCAGAGTGTGAATTAACTGAGTGGGTTGTAGCAATCTGAGGAGCTACCTCATATCTTGGTGATCCAGTCAGGGCTTCATTATAATTTGAGCTGAAGTCGTGTGCAGGTTTAATGCATTTGTTGGATCGCCCAGATGTAATGATATGAAGAAATCTCATCAGGGTCAAACCACTACCAAGGCTTTCGATCTATGAACGGCTGCAGAAGCATGGTTCAATCTTTGCAGCTACCATTAGACAATCAACAGTAAAGGCAGACCTATTTAAAAAGAACTTTAACAGTTGTATGCAATAAAACATTTTCGATCTGTTACCGGAATTAATTTGAATATAAATTGCAAGTGACTCAGAATATATTAATACATCTGGGATAAATTTAACTGATTGCACGTTTTAGTTTGAACTCTGGCAACAAGACTTGCTCCACCGCAAGCACGCTGCTGAAGAGGAGAGGTGGGGTGGGAAAGGAGTAGTAGTGGTTATGATGGTAGGAATGGCGTTGGTGATGGTGGAGGAAGGGCAGGAGGAAAGGGAACTCTTGTTTTTTGCTGGCCCTTTGTTTTAAATCTTAGCTTTGTACCCTTTTGCTATATCTTTCATAAGAATTATTATTTCTCCAAGTGATAATCTATCACTCATAAATACCTCAATTGATTCTATACTAGTGGTTTTCTGTGGGAGTGCGTTCTACATTACACAGTGTCACAAACTTCTGTTGCTGTTTGAACAAAGCTGATTAAAAGTTAAAATTATAAAATATGTCCCCTTGTTTTAGATTGTCAAACCAAAGATAAGTGACCCTCCCCTGTCACACAAAAGGTCCTGCAATCTTTCGGGTTAAAGAGCTGCCATAAACATGTAAATGATAAGTTGACGAATCTGTCAAGGATGTTCCCCATATGTCACTCATACAACCTTTGGAGGCCTGGGTGGAGAGCTTTTTATATAACTTGGGGCAGAAAATAGGCATTCTGCACCCACCACAGTGTATGCAGGTTTTTCAGAGGCTCCATGGCCAAGCTCAAACTTTATCTCCATCTCAAAACCATACAAAGAGGTGCAGGAAGCCAGGCTAATTGGTCCCATCTCAACCTATTGGCACTGACACCAATTGTAGAGGATCCACAATTGCTGCAATGAAAATAATCTAATAAAAAACCAGGGACAAAGGTGGGGCTTTCTTGATCTGAAGAGCTCTGTTCCACAGTAACCGGTAATTCTGTTGTGCATTGCCACCAGATTTCTGAGCTCCATCCCACAATATACAGATGTAGAGATTGGGGTTCCAATGCGCAAGAAAATACAGAGCCACTTCCACAGAAGTGTTTCTGTGCAAGAAAAAAAACCAGCCATAAATAAGTGAGCAGATGAATAAGAAATGCAGTGAACTGTAATGGGAAGATCAATTAATATCTGATGTGCATTAGCAAGGCAACATTGCAAGGGGTGTCCTTGTTCAGTTCAGATGAAATAAATCACAACTCATTTTGTGGTTTGTTCTCAGAACAAGTAAAACTTGCCCAAGATGCAAGTGTGAACATACAAATTAGGAGTGGCAGTTGGCTGCTTTGTCTCTTAAATCTGTACTGTAACTCCACCTCATGCTCAGAGGTACACAACATTTTAGCGATTGTGTTTTTGGGTCAGCAATACATAAGCCAGAGAAACAAAATTATGCCGTCTGTTTTGCATGAACTTCTCTGCAGGCCCACGTCTCATCTCTCTGCAGACTGAAGCACTAAGTAGTGCCAACGTTCGTACAATGCAAATTCCCAGCAGCTGTCAAGTCAGTACATTCAGTGCCACATTAGCCAGTTCAGGCTGGGAAAGTTATTGAACCATTGCAGGTGGAAATATAGTAAATCAGCTTCCAGTTTCTCTTATGTTGTTTCCATTCAGTAATGATTTGTCATGACATAAATAGCATTTATAGAATTATACAGCACAGAATGAAGTCACTCAGCCCATCATGTCTGTGCCAGTTCTTTGAAAGAGCTATCCAATTAGTCCCTGTTCTTTCTCATAGCCCTGCAATGATTTCCTTTCCTAGTATTTATGCAATTCCCTTCTGAAAGGGATTATTGATTGTTTCCACCGATCTTGAGGCAGTGCATTCCAGAGCATAATTTGCTATGTAAAAAATTCACTCATGGCCCCTCTGGTTCCTTTAGCCACTACCTTAAATCAGTGCCCTCCGATTACTGACCTTCCTGCCAGTGGAGCTAGTTTCTCCTTATCTACTCCATCCAAACCCGTCAATTTTCTAAAACCGTCCCCTAATCTTCTCTGCTCTAAGTGGAATAATCACTGGTTTTCTCATCTCTCCAGTGTTCTCAGCAATATTTTTACTTCTTTACAGTTCAATGATATAATATTCTTTATCAGTTTTTAATGAGGCATCATTAACATATGCACCACACACAGAGAAATTTTTAAAACATTTGTAATTGTAAAGGAACTAACATTTTTCCTGATATTACTATGGGATACTTCAAAGCAGGCTTATGTTTGTGTATGTTTGAGTGTGAATAATTTAAGTAAACTGCAGACTGTTAGACTGCAAGGTTTGAATTGTCAAAGCGGTGAAGTGTAAAAACCAGGCATTTGAAATGTTCATGGATGAGCTATGTAAAATGAAATTTACATTTTTAGATAAGTGGGGAGGTTGTTAGCTTTTCAAAGGGATGTATGCCTTATTTACCTTGCCAGTTGTAAAGTTGTTACGTAGATTTTTCCCAAAAGGTCTGGCCACAATGACAACATAAAAGTTTTTTTATATTCTGGGAAAAGTAAATTCCAAAGACATGGTGGAAACAACAGGATTTACAGGTCAATGGGGAGGAAATATATTTAAAGAAGGATGGAAAGCTGTATGGGGTGTGGCTATGTGCATTCTTGACTGTGAAAAACAGACTGGTGAAGCAGCAGCCTCTAGCCACCTCAGACATCAGCGCTTGTTTGTTCCATACATCCATGTGCAAGGTTTTTTTTAGAAGCCTTGGAAGTCTGTCCATCCCTGTCAGAATTTTATATGTTTCAATGAAATCACATCTCATTCTTCTAGACTCCAGTGAATACGTGCCTAGTTGGCCCAATATCTCCTCATATGACAATCCTGCCATCCCAGAATCAGTCAGGTAAACCTTCACTGCACTCCCTCTATGGCAAGTATATCCTTTCTTAGGTAAGGAGACCAAAACAACACACAATACTCTAGGTGTGCTCTCACCAAGGCCCTAAACAGCTGCAATTAAGACATCCTTGGTCCTGTACTTAAGTCTTCTTGCAATAAAGGCCAACATACCATTTGCCACCTTAACTGCTTGCTGCAACTGCATGCTTGTTTGCAGTGATGTATAAGGTCACCCAGGTCCCTTTGTACAACATTTCCCAATCTATCACCATTTAAATAATACTCTGCCACTCTGTTTTTCCTACTGAAGTGGATGACATCACACTTATCCATGTTATACTGCATCTGCCATGTATTTGCCCTCTCACTCAACCTGCCTAAATCACCTTGAAGCTTCTTAACACCCTCAGCGCTCACATTTCCATCAAGTTTTGTGTCGACAGCAAACTTGGAAATTTTACATTTGGTTCCCTCATCCAAATCATTGATATATATTGTGAACAGCTGAGGCCCAAGCATTGATTCCTGCGGCACCCCACTAGTCACTGCCTGCCACTCCAAAAAAAATCTCATTTGTTCCTACTGTTTCCTGTCTGCTAACCATTTCTCAATCCATGCCAATATATTACCTCCAATCCCACATATTTTAATTTTACACACTGACCTCTTATGTGGGGCTTTAGCATAGAAAATAGGAGTAAGCCATTCGGCCCTGCTCCACCATTCATTATGATCATCCAACTCAATAGCCTGCTCCCGCTTTCGCCCCATACCCTTTGATCCCTTTCGCCCCAAGAGCTGTATCTAACTCCTTCTTGAAAACATACAATGTTTTGGCCTCAACTACTTTCTGTGGTAGTGAATTCCACAGGCTCACCACTCTCTGGGTGAAGAAATTTCTCCTTATCTCAGTCCTAAATGGCCTACAGGACTGCCTGTCTGCCAACCAGTTTTCTATCAAAGCAGATAGTATCAGAGGAGAGAGCAGATGAATTAATGCATCAGTTGTAACAGGACAACTGAGGAGTAGGATATGAGCTTGCTGAGAGGTTCTGACAAACAGCAACTTGAATACTATATTTAAGAGGTCACACCATTTTTTACTGTTGCGCTGATGTAGGGTGAACACCTGAAGTGTCAACTCATTTGCTCTCTCCACAGGTAGATGTGTTTCTGACATTTTCTGTTCTTGTTTAGGATTTTGAGCATCTGCAGTTTTGTTAAGTAATACTTATGGAGATGATGACCTTGGGACGTGATATGCATTACTGTCAGCACATAGAGTCACTGAGCAAAGAAACTAAGGTTTGACCCCATTTGTTGACAATTAAGATATAGCAATGCCTATTAAATATCATTAAAAAATGAAATTACTTCCTTCAGTCTTCCCTTCCATCTACAACCTTAAAACTAAAATCTGATGCCACCTCTCCACCGGCTTACTCTTTCCTCCTGCTGTCTAGCATTGGCGAGGCCTTGCACTGTGGACGTTGGCTCTGTACCTAGGCTTCCCAATAAACTACGCACTTTGTGGAAACAGAATTTAGGCACGTGCTCTTGGGTTCAATCATGATCTTCCAAAATGATGCCAAGACCTCAAAAAACCCAAGTATTTGCCACTTTTAAAATTGATTTGATGCAATGACATGCAGGCTCATCCAAGTGTAATTACTTTGTAATAATCTTTTTCCACACTAGCCCAATTGAATCGAATTGGCTATGACAAACATAATTGAAGGAAAAACGTGCAAAATGACAGAGAAATTAAATGGGTCTCGAAAACTGTTAGCATTAGTCTCCTGACTGTCTTGTTTTCACTGTGCAGATCTGTTCTATCTACGTGTCCACAGTTCAGCTATTGAAATTCAAAGAGATTACCAGGATAGAGTGGCTACAGTGAAAACTGCAAGATCTGTGATATCGCTGATCTGTTACTCAAGCCTTCAACACAAAGAGCTGTAATGAAAAAGCTCAGGGTATATTTTTTCCCTCCTCAACAGAAACTATTCCCAACTCAAATGCACCACAGGAATTGGTAGGGGCATGTGAAACCCATATAGGAAAGGATTGGTGTGTATTCAACAGTTGAAGTGGCCAATTTACCTAAAGAGGAATCATCATTTATATAAACCAACCAATGCACACAGACACCATGTTTTCTGCTGTCAACTTCTATAGTAAGGGGAAACCTTGTAATAAAAAAAAAAAACAGCTTTTTCTTTTTTCTGTGGGGCAGGGAGAGAAAGAGGAGAATAATTCCTCTAACCCCGTTACCATGTTAAAGGAGAAAGGTACAAATTAAAACCAGGTGAACAGGGTTTAGCCTGACTGCATAGAGCAAAGTGGCTAAAGGCAAAGAGTAAACCTTTATGATTGAGGATAGACTCTCACTCTGAGCCAAGGCCATCTTATTAACTTGGGAACAATTCAAGCAGTGTTTCTACCTGTACTTCACAAAGCACAACTGGGAGTGTATTAAAACTTTTGTACCAAGTCAGCTGAAAATTGTGTTAAAAAATTCAACCTGGACAGCAAGTGTGGGTTGTGTCCTTCAGTTGAAGGGAGCAGTCTGAACTATACAATACCGGAGTGCAGTTTTAGTGGTCATAGGCTGCCCCTGGAGATAGCCGCAAAGAAGCAGTGTGATATTCTGGATTCATGACCACAAACACACTAAATTAGGAACAGTAAGGTAAATAAAGCCAATGACAATATTGGAGTAGGAATCGTAAATAAAATACTTGCGCTAGACAGGCACATTTCAGCTCAGGGATATAACTCTGGACTGTTTGCTTTTTAAAATAATCCTTCCCATACGTGTGCTGGAATTGAGGAAAAGGAGAGGGGGAAAGAAGAGGAGACAGAGCAAAAATATCATAATTACTGTAAATGTAGCAGCTATATTTGTGTCAGAATAAGCTTCTCTGTTGTGACAACTGTCCAGAAATATTAAGTCGCTCCAGTGACAGAATTTGATTTGAAAATTAAACCTTCACACTATGTGGTGACAAGGAGACAGATATACCCAGAATGTACACAAGGCCAGTGGCTTGACACAAGAGCTGTGACAATATTTGGGTTAGCTTGGGCACGTGGACAAGGGAAAGGGGGTAAGTAACTGGGCAGATAAATGTGATTAGGACAACTTGCTCATAAATGGACTGGTTGGGCTAAACGGTCTGTACCCAGGTTGTAACTTCCATGTATATTTCTGATTGGTTCATAGCTCTGCTGCAGGAGTGAAGGGAAGCATAGAAACCATGACCACGTGTGCTGCCGGGTTATGGTTAGAGATACCTGAAAGAGGAGACAACTACATTTTTAAAAGGAGTCTTGGTAACTAACCTTTATTTGCTTTTTAAGCAGGCTCAAATTTTGCTTGGGGTCCAAATGGGTCAACCCTAACCATCCAGCAGGTATAACTATTGTGGCCATCTCAGATTTTAGAAGTACAATTACCGATCCTTAACCAAAAGCAAGAACCTGGCTTTTCATCCAGTGTCAGCCATGGCTCCATTGGCAACATCATTCAAGTTAGAAGGTTGTAGCTTCGAGTTCCACTCCAGAGACCTGGGCACATAATCCAAGTTGACACGCCAATGCTGTACTAAGGGAAAGCTGCACTACTGGAGTTGCTGTCTTTCAGAGGTGTTAAACTGAAGACTCATCTGTTCGCTCAGATGGATGCGAAAGATCCCATAACAATTTCTGAACAAAAGCAGGGAAATTTTGTCCCCCTCCTCCAAGTCCTGGGTCAATATTTCTCCTTCACTAAAACAGATTACCTGGTCGTTATTACATTGCAACAAGACCCCATGAACAGCAATGTAAGAAATGCAGCAGTCAAAACAGTTACTATGCTTTAGAAGTACTTCTTTGGCTGTAAAATGTTTTAGGGCACCCTGAGATCATGAAAAATGCTAAGTACGTACAAATGTTTCTCTATTTTGAAATTTGGTATTCTCTGAATAAACTGTTTGTCACTGCAGGCAGATTAATAAAACACATTTAAAAATAAACTCCAGTACAATGTTTTTACATGCATGAGAACAGATCAAAGCCGACATAGGACTATGGGTGCGTACAGTGATTAATTAGCTATGGACAGAGAATCACTACATAAGATAAAATTTTCTTGCAGATTTCCATACTGAGCAGATGGCTTTAACCATACAGTAAACTATCCAGAGCAGCAGTTAACAATCTAATTTGGTATAGGGCTTGAAAACATTAAAATCTTAATATAACTTGTTTATTTAAATGAGGAATATGCCTTATTTTCTGGAGGGAGTGGGAATAGGTACTTATTGGATGGTTAAAGTGGGACAAGGGGGAATTACTAAAGATACAAACATGTTAGGAGATGTTTTAACATTTATGGTTTTGGAGATCGTTAATACTCGAGTAATGTCAGTAACGCAGACTTTTAAAAACATTTCCAGTCTCCCAGAGAGCTGCCGATTCACTCAGGCAACACTGACTGAGCAGTTCCACTTGAAACAGCTCTAGATCAGCTTACTTGCTGTCACTTTTTTGAGTTGATCAAGAGACACTCCAAATGTGGGTTATTGAGTACAGGATTAATTTGTGCTATATGATACATCAAGCAGTTTCTAAAAGAATCAGATTCCTTGCCCACATTCAATTGGATCTGGAAATTGTTCCACTTCTGCTCTCACCATAGGACTTGTGAACAGAACAGTAAGACAACAGCATAGTGGAAGCACAGACAAAGCTGAATTGCAGAGAATGGGACAGGGAGGTGTTTGTAAGAGGCAATTTTTGGCATCCTGGCTAACCACAAAGCAACTTTAATTCCTCATTAATTCAGACCACTGCTGTTTTAAAAGGGTAAGGCAGTCATCTCAAACACACTAAGACTAACAGAAAAAGGTTACACAAGCATCTGAAAACAATTTGTTCAGCTTCGTAGCTCAAGTTGTTGAACTCTGAACTTCCAAACCAAATGATTAAATCTAGGATCCCTGTCTCCCCAACACTGGAATTTTCAACCCAGTTGGATGGGTGGTGTCAACTTTTAAGTCAGGTTGCAACCTCCCATAAGATGACTAACGTTTCATCATGGGCAAAGAGGCAAACCCAAAAATGTTTACCAAGTACAATTAAGACTGCACCCAGTCAGATCAGACTGCACCGAAGTGCTCCATTCCCAGATGGGTGTGCTTCAGACCAACCCTCCTTTCCACTGAAAGAAGATCATACTAAAGATGGAGCAATCATCAAGAGGTAGAATATCCACGTGTGTCATACATATATGTTTCCCTGGACTAGGAAGGGAAGGGTGGGGATGGGGTACATTGGTGGGGTAAATTAAAAAGAGATGAACTAGTGTTCTTATTCCTGAAACGAGCTTTGTTGGAAAGTGTGGATATTGGATGGGAACAGAAATTCACTATTCTGCAGTTAACTACTCTATCCAATCACTATTACGAGCTCACCTGTGAAGAGCAAGTTAGTAATGTATCAGAGCAAGTGAAATTGAAGCTCAGCAAGAAGTTGGGAATTGGAGGAGAAATTGCAAGGGAATTAATTTAGCAATTCATATTGACCAGGCGCTAAATATGGACCTCCTTTTTGAGCATGATCTTCAATGACTGTACATCAGACAGATGGTCATTAGGGATCTGCTTTATGAGAAGCATTATTGTAACTCCACTTATCTAAAAGCATCAGAGTTTATTAAAATGAATGAGGGTGACAGGAGGTACAGCATTGGGATCTTAATGAGGGGACCAGGTTTCAGGTCAGCTCAGTGAGAAGCTGGGTCAACAGTAGAAAGAGTATTCATTGAATCTAAGATGTTTCCTCTTGAATTGAGCAGCTCAGATAGCAGGAATGTGTGCAACTAAGGATGAGTCGGTCAAAAGCAAACTTTAAAAAAAAAGTCTTTACTTTTCACCTCAATCTACCAGTCCTCTTCCCTTGATAATCCTGAATACCTCTATCAGATCTCCCTCTAATTTGCTCTGTTCTAACGAAAGATAAGCCAGTCTCTCCCTATATTGGTCATACCTCTAAATTGCTCTATACATACTCCATGTCATCTTTAACATCTTTAAGTTAGGACACTTAACGCCAGACACAATATTCTAACTCTGGTCTAACCAATTATTTTGTACAGGTGACTGTTCCATGCTGCTGGAAGGCAAAGCGCGAATAGTCTTAGAGGGTGGTACCTGGATGTCGAGGGGCACCATTGCAACCTGCCTACAGCCAGCTGACCTATCATGAAGCCCTTAAAGCTTCCAACTTTGAGGTGGGGAGGTGGAGGAGTGTGTGCAATCCGTAGCCAAAAATTTGAGAAGCCGTGAACTTGACTTACAAACAACTGATATTATAAAAAGGATGAATTCAGAACACACGCAGCTTTACTATACTAAATGATGGGAGCACTTCCCCACCCAATGCAAAGTTCATGTACTGCTCTTCAAATCCCTCCATTATTTCACCCCTTCCTACCTCTGCAACCTCCTCCAGCTTCACAACCCTCCTCTAATTCTGGCCTCTCGAGCATCCCTGAGTTTAATTGCTCAATCACTGGTGGCCATGCCTTCAGATGCCAAGGCCCTAAACCTTGGTAGTATTTCCCTAAACCTCTGGCACTCTTTCTTCCTTTAAGGCAGTTCTTAAAGCCCATCATTTTTACCATCTTCCCTAATATCTCTTCATGTGACTCAGTATTGAATTTTCTGATAATACTCTTGTCAAGTGCTTTGTAATGTTTTATTAATTAGAGCTGCTATATAAATACAAGTTGTTGCCGATGGAAGACAATGAATGCTATTTTCTGCCACCCACCCTCAGGCTGTAAGCCTCAATAAATATTTTCTGCTAATTTTAAATGATAACATTGCGTGTGTCATGTTGCGAGTTGTTTCATATTCAGCCTAAAGTGGAGGACACAGGAGAGCAATTCTTGGCAAGTGGTGTGGCATCTCTCCGTGGTGTTGTATTCAAATTGCAATATGTGCCAATCCCAAAAATAAGAAACCCTTCAGTTATAGAGTTAAGATACCTGGGTAACACACAGTGAGTGTGCCACTATTAAATGATGCCTATGGTGGTTTTCTAGACTGCTGTTGAAGCCATTTTCCCCACCAGGAAACCTGACAGAATGCCAATACTCAATTCTCAATGCTTAGACAAAATTTGTTCCCATATTATGAAAAGAAACAAACTGTATTGGAGTCTATGGAGAACAAAACGCCCACGTCTAAATAATCATTCTAAAATAACACCAACTGGAAACCAGCTTAGAATATTTATACCAACACTAATTAATTCAAAATTGGAATAAAAAAAAACTGGAGGAAATAGATTTCCTGTAAATTCCACTGCAAAATGCTACTAACCAGTTTTTGGAATTGAATTAAGGGGTTCAGTAAAATGTCAAATCTTACAAAGCAAACATCAAAAAGCTAAACTGAAAGCTTCAACAAATCACTTAGCCCGTCAGAAAGATGCAGAAACTTGCCACCAAATTCTTTCTTAAAAAGAACAACATTATTTCAAAGTTGCCACTGAGTATAACATGCGAATAAAGGTTACATTTAGTGTTTCTGCTACAGTGCTGCAAGTACAAGTCACACAAGGCAGCCTTTTCTCTCTTCAAGGGGATTTTGACATTCCACAAGTAAATATGGAGTGATTTTTATGCATGCCACGCACACTCTGCTTATTTCAGTAAGAATCAGTTTCATAACCATAGTCACTGCATGGGAAATGCAAAGCAGACTTTAAAGACGGAATTAAAATTTCTTCAGGTGAAAAAAAAATTAACTGCTCCGAATGCATGACGTGGTAGGTTCTGTGCCCCTTATCAAGATTTTACACGTTGCTAAACTGCCATTCCCTGCAGAGGTTCTTAATAGGAGATCTTTACTTTCCCCTCAGGGCAGAGAGGTGAATTAAAGGGAGTCCTCCTATTTCATCCATTCCCCCAGGGGCTGCTTCAGAACTGTTTTGGCTGAAGACCCGGGTCCTCTACCTACAACCATTAGTCTGTAGAGACTGTTTGGTGTCACTAGTACAAAAGCCACACAAAACAAACACACACACACACACTTACCTGTACAATATCCAAGACCATCCCAGCTGCCACTGTTCCAAAGCCTGCCAGCAGGAAAGGGAACACAACCTGCAGTCCTATAGAGAAAGAGGTCTCTTTGAGGGAATCGTGAGCCCGACTTGGGGTGCTGCTGGTATCATCGCTGTCCATACTCTGACTGCCATTCTCCAGGAGGGCATCTTCCTCCCTCAAACCCTTGGCATTGGCACGGGAGTCTCTCACTACAGCCTCCACACTTTCGCCCTGCTCTCTCACCTCTGTTAAACAGTCTGAACTCTCTGTCTCCACCAGCTCCTTGGAGGAACTAGGAGTTATAGAAATGGCAAATTCATCAGAGCTGCCAACGACAGGATAGACATTTCCATTGGCATGGTAAAGTGGGCCAAGATCTTTCTGTTCCATGGAGTTAGACATTGCGTATTCACAATCTTTGGGATATCATAATACGTCTCCTCATTTTCTTTCCTCTTGATCTGTTTCAAATATTAAAAGATTTTAAATGTTTGTTCCCCTTCTGCCCTCCCCTCAAAATTAAAAGGTAGTTTTTTTTTGTTTGCAAACTAAGATTTGGGTTATAAAGATCCTTTTCAGCCTCTAAGTTCCGAGATGGAATTGGCAGAACTGCATTTTCGTCAGAATTCAATCCACAAGACCAGCTCCAGGATGGAAATGTGGCACCTTTTTCAAACGCGGCAAAAAAACAAAAATATCTAGATAGATAGACATAGATATATATCTTCCAGTGTAATAACAGGAACCGTGAGGGCGAAGGGCTCTTTCCGAGGTGTCTCTGAGTCAAATCTGACGCGGGAAACGGCGACAAGCTCGCTCCTGTGAACAGAATAAAATAGTACATTAAAATAATGTCTTTTTTTTTGTTGGGGGGGGGGGGGGGGAATAACAGTAAATAATAGGGACAAAAGATTTGATAGATGTACAAGGGGGAAGAGCGGGAGGGGGGGGGGGGGGGTGTGAATCTTGTGACCAAACTCTGGGCAACAGAAGCACAGAAAACCCAACTTGCAGCTGCAACGCTGAGCTGGAGCCTGTCAGCCTCCCCCTCGGGGGTCAAACCCCCTGGTGACTCTCAACATTCTCCAGCTCCAGCTCCAGCTCCAGCTCCTGGAACACTTTGTAAAGTTTCCTCCCGCCCGCCCGCCCGCCCGCCCAACACTGAATACAGGAAAGGAACCAACTGCTGCCCCCGCTTCATTTACCCTGGTTCAGCTGCAGCCGGCCGGCCGGGGCGGGTAGGGAAGGGAAGGGAAGGGAAGAGAAGGGAAGGGAATGGAGCCTCCTGCGAGCCTCCTCTCCTTGTGTCTCCTCTCGCTCCTTCCTCTTGGGTTTTCTCTGCTGGGCCCCCCCCCCCCCCCCCCCCTCCCTCACACACCCGCCCACGCCCGGGGGGGGGGGGGTGGTTGGTGAGAGACACCTTGCTCCCTCCTGTCGGGTTAACGTGTTACCTGGTGGAGGATGTGAGGCGCTGTCCGGCCGTCACTCATTAACCGGCGGTTTGAGTCAGTTCCGTCAGCCGCTCGGTAACAAGGCCTCCCCCCCACCACCACCACCACCACCACCACCCCCCGCCCCCCGCCCCCCAGCAGCTTCTCCTCCTCCTCCTCCTCCTCCTCTCTGCCGGCTCCGGCCGCCAGCACGTTCCAGCGACGCAGGCGCCCTTAACCCCCCGCCTCTGCCCCGCGCAGGCGCCCTCCCTTTCTGCCCGCCCCCCCTTCTACACCGCGCAGGCGCCCTTCCCTTCCACATCGCCCCTTCTACACCGCCCCTCCCACCCCGCGCAGGCGCCCCGCCCACCCCGCGCAGGCGCCCTCCCTTTCTGCCCGCCCCCCTTCTACACCACGCAGGCGCCCTTCCCTTCCACATCGCCCCTTCTACACTGCCCCTCCCACCCCGCACAGGCGCCCCTCCCCTCCCCTTCTGCCCTCCCCTCCCCCCCACCCTTCTACACCGCCCCCGCCCACCCTGCGCAGGCGCCCTCCCCTCCCCTTCTACCCGCCCCGCCCACCCCACCCCCACCCCACGCAGGCCCCCCCCTCCCCTCCCCTTCTCCACCTCCCCCCTCCCACCCCGCGCAGGCGCCCTCCCCTCCCCTTCTACACCGCCCCTCCCACCCCGCGCAGGCGCCCACCCCTCCCCTCCCCTTCTACACCGCCCCTCCCACCCCGCGCAGGCGCCCTCCCCTCCCCTTCTACACCGCCCCTCCCACCCCGCGCAGGCGCCCACCCCTCCCCTCCCCTTCTACACCGCCCCACCCACCCCGCGCAGGCACCCTCTCTCCGGCCGAAGCGCTGAGCCGCCGTCCGCCGTCAATTACATCACCGCCCACCAATCAGAACGCCTGCAGCGCTGAGGGACAGGCTATCGGACCAATCAGGAGCCGCGGTTGCGAGACCGCTCTTTACGTCACGGAAGATGGGAACTCCACGTAACACAGAATGTAGCAACTGGTTTAAGTTCAGCAGGGAGATGGTGCGGGGAACATGCCCACCCGGGGAGTATTGTGATTAAGAGTCAGGCAGATTGCAAACCCAATGAAAACTTTTTAAAGTGTAATTTAAAAAAAAAATGGGTGGCAATTTTATAACGAGCTGAGTGACTCTCATTCCAGTCGAGTCTGGTTGGTATTTGCACCATAGAAACACAGAGAGTGTGATCATGTCATTGGAGTTAGGGGTTCCCTCCTGTGAATAGCTGTTTTAACGCGTGTTGCAGGGCGGAACTCTGGAACGCGCTGCCCACCAGGCAGTGGAAGTGGAGATGATCAATGGTTTCAAAAGTAAATTAGATGGGCACTTGAGGAAAATAAACTTGCGGGGCTAAGAGGATAGAGGGACTGACTGTATTGCGGTTCAGAGCCGGTGGGGAGTCAATGGGCCAAATGGCTTCCTTCTGTGCTGTAATGACTCTGTGGCATAGTAGGAGGCCACCTGGCCTGGTGTGTCTGTGCCAGCCCCAAAACAGGTTCCAGTCTAATCCCACCTTGCCGCCCTTGGTCTGTAGTCTGTAGGTTACAGCACCTCAAGTGCATAGTCCAAACATTTAAAAAAAAATACAATGAGGGTTTCTGACTCTACCACCCCTTCAGCTAATAAGTTCCAGACATCCATGGGTAGAATGAGAAATGATAATGGCAAGAAGTCACATGTAGGAGTGGTGTACAGGCCCCCTAACAGTAACCATACAGTAGGATGGGGTTTAAAGGAAGAAGCAATGGGAACTTGTCAGCAAGGTACAGAGGTAATCATGGAGGATTTTAATCTGCATATAGGCTATGAAAATCAGATGGGCAAAGGTAGCCTAGCAGAGGAATTCATAGAATGTTTTTGGGATAGTTTCTCAGAACACGTTTCAGCACCAACCAGAGAACAGGCAATACTAGACCTGGTATTGATTTATTTTATTTTACATTCAGGAGAGAAGAGTCCAAGACAAGAATTTTAAACTTAAATAACAGCAATTATGAGGGCATGAAATCACAGTTAACTAAAGTAAACTGGCAAATTAGCTTAAGGAATAGGCCAAAAGAGTATTTCAGAATAAACAGAATAGATACATTACAAAGAGAAAGAAAAATTCCAAGGAGAATCATCATCTGTGGTTCACTAAAAAATTTAAAGACAATATCAAAATTAAAGAAAAAGCATATAATTGCACAAAGATTGGTTGCAGGTTAGAAGATTGGCCAAAATATAAAAGAAAACAAAGAATGACCAAAAGACTGATAAGTAAGGAAAAATTTGAATATGAGAAAGCTAGCTAGAAATATAAAGACAGATAGTAAGAGGTTCTGTTTATATTTTAAAAAGAAAAAAGTTAACAAAGTGAGCATTGGTCCTATAGAAAGTGAATCTGGGGAATTAATAATGGAAAATAGGGAGTTGGCAAATTAATGGAACTGGTATTTTGCATTGGTCTTCACTATAGGGAATACAAGTAACATCCCAGAAATAGCTGTAAATCGGAAAATGGAAGGGAGGGAGGAACTCAGGAAAATTACAATCACCAGGAAAATTGTTGGGAGCCGCAAGCTGACAATCCCCAGGTCCTGATGGACTTCATCCTCGGGTATTAAAAGAAGTGCCAAGTGGGATAGTTGATGCACTGGCTTTAATTTTCTGAAGTTACAACATATTGGAAAATAGTGAGCGTAACTCCTTTATTCAAAAAGGGAGGAAGACAGAAAGCAAGAAACTACAGACCAGTTTAGCTTAACATCTGTCATAATGAAAATGTTAGAAGCTATTTTTAAAGATGTTTTAGCAGGGCACTTGGAAAAATTCAGAGTAATCAAGCAGAGTCAACATGGTTTTGTGAAAGGGAAATCATGTTTACCCAATTTATTGTAGTTCTTTGAAGGAGTAACATGTGCTGTGGATAAAGAGGAACCAGTGGGCCTACCAAACTTAGATTTCCAGAAGGCATTTGATAAGGTGCCACATCAAAGGTTATTGTGAAAAATAAAAGCTCATGGTTTAGGGGGTAATATGTTGACATGGATAGAAGGTTGGCCAGCAAACAGGAAATAGAGGGTAAGCATAAATGTTTTTTTTTTCTGATTGGCAAGATATAACTAGTGGTGTGCCACAGGGATCAGTGCTGGGGCCTCAACTTTTTACAATTTATGTAAATGACTTGGATGAAGAGACTGAAGGTACAGTTGCTAAATTTGCTGATGACACAAAGATATGTGGGATAGTAAGATGTGAAGAGGACACAGGGAGGCTACAAAGGGATATGGATAGGTTAAGTGAGTGGGAAAAGACTTTGCAAATGGATAATAATGTGGGAAAGTGTGAAATTGTCCATTTTGAGGGGAAAATAAAAAAGAAGCCTATTACCCACATTCTGAGAGATTGCAGAGCTCTGAGATGCAGAGGGATCTAGGTGTCCTAGTGCATGAATCGCAAACGGCATGTATGCAGATATAGCAAGTAATTAGGAAAGCTGATAGAATGTTATTATTTATTGCAAGGGGAATTGCACACAAAAGTAGGGAGGCTATACTTCAGTTATACAGGGCATTGGTGAGACGCATCTGGAGTACTGATGTTTGATCTCCTCATTTAAGGAAGGTTGTAAATATTTTGGAAGCAGTTCAGAGAGGGTTTACTAAACTAATACCTGGATTGAGTGTGTTGTCTTATGAAGAAAGGTTGGACAGGTTAGGCTTGTATCCACTGGAGTTTAGAAGAGTGAGAGGCAACTTGATTGAAACATTTAAGATTCTGAAGGGTCTTGATAGGATGGATGTGAAGAGGATGTTTCATCTTATGGGAGAATCTTGAACTAGGGGTAACTGTTTAAAAATAAGGGGTCCCCCATTTAGGACAGAGATGAGGAGAATATTTTTCTCTCAGAGGTCTGTGAGTCTTTGAAACTCTATTCTGCAAAAGGTGATGGAGGCAGAGCCTTTGAATATTTTTAAGACAGAGCTAGTTGATTTTTGATAAACAAGGGGGTAAACGGTTATCAAGCCTAGGCAGGAGTATGGAGTTGAGGTTACAGTCAGAGCAGCCATAATCTTATTGAAAGGCAGAGCAGGCTCAAAAGGTGAGTGGCCTACTCCTGTTCCTAATTCGTATGTTCAGAAGTATCCACCAACCACTGGGTGTAAAAAAACTAAATGCCACTTGGTGTTGTGCTGAGGCAGAAAATGATGTTGTAAACTCTATCAATGAAAATCACCAGAATGGGCTCTTGGGTTCCCCTGGATCATATCCAAACCTTCACTCTGAAACAAGAAAATTTGGCATCGCAGATTTCAAAGCCAGCCCTAGGTGATGTACCAGGCTTATGAAGAGAAACAAGTTTGTACTGTGACAGAAGACCAAGATTTCACTGCATTGGCCAGCAGAACTTGATGACAGATTTATCGCATTTCAGTGGTTTATAATCAAACACCGTCAAAAGAATGGGTACAGATTGGCCTGAATTGAGAACATGGATGAGGCTCCCATGAACTTTGACATGCCAGCCGGTTAAATGGTGAGCAAAGTTGGAGAGAAAACAGTGTTAGTGAAGACAACTGGCCATGAAAAGGGAAGATTCACTGTTGTGCTGTTGTACACGTCCAATGGGACAAAGCTCAAGCCAATGGCGATATCTGAAAAGAGCAATTCAGTCGTCCACTTTCACACCGAAGGATGGACGGATCAAGAAGGCCTGAAAATATGGCTGAGGAAAATTTCAAGTTTCTGACCAGTAGGATTACGTAAAGGAAAGAGTCATCTTCAGATCACACCTTGTTGATGATGTTGTTGCTGAAGTTAGATTGCAAAACAGTGATATTGCAGTGATTCCCAGCGGCCTAACCAACCTTGTTCAAACATCGGATCTCTCTCTAACAAGCCCTCAAGGATAGAATGAGAAAAGAGTGGAGTGACTGGATGATCAGAGGAGAGAAGATATTCACCAAGGGAGGCAGCATATGGGTTCCAATGTTAGCAACCCTGTGTGAATGGGTTGTAGAGGCCTGGAATGAGATCAGAATAGAGATTGTCGTCAAATAATTTCAGAAATGTGGGACATCCAAACCACTTGATGGTACAGAAGATGATTATTTGTGGAACAGTATGGCCAATCATGAAATGTTTGTTAACGAAGATGATGTTGATGATCCATTTGATGATGTAATTCAAGAAACAGACTGGGATGTGGTATTTGGTTTTGAAGATGAGGGTGGATTTCAACCCCTCAAAGATATTACTTGTGTAATAGTCAACCCCTAATTTTTGGCTAAAAGTTTAGTTTCAAAGCTTGACTTTTACATGAGTATATACAGCATATACCTCAAAGATACAACACTGTATACATGTCATATAATCTTGTGTACTTGGCTAGAAATAGAGATGCATTCTCATCTCTGAAATTTTGTAGAAAGAACTGAGATGCATGTTCCACCTAGACTGAACAAGATTAGGACACTCCTGTACTGGACTATCAAGGATTAAGTGTCTGAACAACATTTTAACATAAAATGACAATCGCCATATCCGTTATCCTTGTTTTGGCTCCCAGCCAAGATATAACTTTTTTCTATGCCACAAAGGTCAGGAACTATTGACAAGTTAAGCAAAATGGCCTTATGCATGCACAATGTGGGACAACGATCCTTTTTGCCAAAGCAAGGCAACAATAGGGCATGGAAAATTCTGGTATGAACATGTACAGGATGCATGCCTGAATGAACACAGAGCACCATTTTTGTTCCCATCTAAACCTGACTAACTACAGATTGTTCCACTTACTTGGGTCACTTGGGTTCAACACATCCTACAGCATAGTAAATAATCAGAACAGGAAACCTGAGTTGGACTTTGTTTCCATACTGTTGCCCGTCACCCAACCAAAACACATATTAATGTCACTTTCTTGGTAATGGTTTAACAATACTGTAAACTCTTTGTAAAATATTGTTTGAGTAAAACCAAGGTATTGGATTAGAATGTGCCCCACAGTTTTGGTTGGTTGCAAGCTATTCTAGTTATTCTACAAAGATACTCTAAGTTCATCCAGTAATACAGAAAATGACAAGGCAGATGTTCTAATTCTCACCTAATTATTCCACTTTTTAAAATTCACTTTCCTGTGCCAGCCATCATTTCATGAGAAAACAATAAGCAAAACCTAGCAGTGAAATGGTTATAAGGGGCTGTCCAACAGTTGGGCTGAAGAAATGCGAACGTTCATGTAGTTGGTAGTCATATGATATAATGATGTTGCTGACTAATCATAGGAATCAATCTCCATCAATCAGTCTACAGCAGAGCCAGAATTGGCATCAGAAAAACCCTAGTGGAGGAAAAGCTTTGGGAACCATTATTTTTATGTCACCTTTTTGCTAACAAACGTGCTACATTCACTTTATGTCATGTCTCCAATTATTCATACACTGTATCTCAAAAAGTCAGTTTCAGAAAGGAATCTACTTCGCATTTGAATGAATCAATACTAACTGCTTCCATGGATCCCCACAGATGATAGATTGGCCATTTGGTCACTCAAGTATTATTTCCACAGAATAGTTTTTAATTTAGTCCTCTTCCAGCGTAGGTCTTCTCCTCTGGTCCTACAGTTCCAGGCAAGGTGAAAAGCCTGTCATGGTTTACATTATCCAACACCTACAGAATTCCAAAATACAGGCATCATATCACAGCTCAGGCTTTCCTTTTCCTCTGAGAACATGCCAATTTTACATAATCACACCTCATAATCCATTCCTCCTTTTAATTTTCGAACAGTGTTGGAGCCCTGGGGCAGGTCTTCAGCCCAGCCTGCCTCTGCTCCTGGCAGCTTCCTCAGTTCTTCCAGGGTCACCCGCCCTCCCACCAGGACTGAAAATCCGACATCCGGGCAGCCACTTTCGGGAGCTGGGTTCGCGGAGCCGGCAGGTGTCCAGACTCTGCACCCCTGATCACATCCTCCCTAAGGTTCATACACTTCCAGCGAAATATGTTGGGTCATGATCAGGGTAAGAATGCTACTTGATTTCAAAATTTGAGTATTGCTGAAAAAAGAGATATGTCAAAACTTTTTGTCTTGCACCCATCAGGACACTATACAAGAATAGCAATATACAGTGAAAACAACAGTTATTGTGGTTGCTCTGAGTCTATTCTATATCCTTTCAATAGCTGTGGTATCTTTTTGTATTGGTTCAGCAAACTGATCCAAATAACCGCACAAATTAGAAAAAATCCAGGTTCAATCATTCCGTGCTGTGCTAGTTATTCTCAGTGTCGGTAGCATTTAGCATTAGGAGTCCTCCCATTGCAACATCCAGTTGGATCTTAAATTAATTTCCAGGCTTCACCTGTGTCATTGTATCTGGGAATCCGTTCCTTGTGTTGATCATTCTTTGAGTGAATAACTTCCTGTATCTGCCTTAATTTATCCTTTTAATATTTTGAAATCCAAGTCATTTCGTAGTACAGAACTTGAACATTGCTGAAAAAAGAGACATGTTGAAGCTTCTCGCCTTGCACTCCCAATGCGTACTGCTCTTCTCGGAACCTCGTGAATAGGGCCTGAGTCATTTGCTCACCGTGCAAGCTTGATGCTGAAATAGGCGCATCAAAGGCATCCTGCAGGATAATGGAACCTTGATCAGATCATTTCGCGTTGTATATCACGCAAACTCATGAACGGGCCCAAGGGCATCGCTTTCGGCCCTGAAAAATGCCCAGTCTACATCAGATTACCCTGGAAGGGCAAAATTTGAGCAACAGGTGAAGCTAGCTGTTTGACGCTGCTACTATGCAGTAGCAACACGAGTGGTACTCACCACTAACGGGATGCTGCCGTCAAGCCAAACAGATGTTCTGCCTATCACACAAATGAGTGATGTGGTATATGGATTTCAGTGCCAGTGTGATGCTAGGTATGTAGGCCGTACATCTCAAAGACTGGTGGATCGTATCAAACAGCATGTCTCAGCTGCTGTTCACAACGGGCAGGGTACAGACCATACCCAACCAGCCTGTGCTTGCAAAACTCAAAACACATTGTCACATTAGATGTGATTCCGCGATTGGACAACATTTGTTAAATAATCCTCAGTGCGCAAATAAAAATGCTGACAACCAATTTAAGATAGTCAGTCGGGCTTGCAGTTCGGCACATCTGCATGCGTTGGAAGCTACAAATATTAATAGAAACATAGAAACTAGGAGCAGGCCATTCAGCCCTTTGAGCCTGCTCTGCCATTCATTAAGATCATGGCTGATCATCCAACTCAATAGCCTGCTCCTGCTTTCTCCCATATCCTTTGATCCCTTTCACCCCAAGAGCTATATCTAACTCCTTCTTGTAAATATATAATGTTTTGGCCTCAACTACTTTCTGTGGTAGCGAAATCCACAGGCTCACCACTCTCTGGGTGAAGAAATTTCTCCTCACCTCCGTCCTAAATGGTCTACCCCATATTCTCAGACTGTGACCCCTAGTTCTGGACTCCCCCACCATCGGGAACATCCTTCCTGCATCTCCCCTGTCTACTCCTGTTAATACACAGGGCCCTATTTGCAGACAGAAAGAACACGTAAACACATTGTGCCTGTTTCAGCTAAACAAAATAAGTGACAGGCATTTGCTGACTCATTCCTCAAGGCATTGCCTTGACCAATCAGGGTCAAGCTGCTTGGTTTAAATTTCAATCAATGCTTAGCAGTTAACTGTCAGTCACTATCACTGGTGTATTCCCCATGGAAATGCCTACCAATCAGAGTCCACTTGCTAACCAATCAGCACTCTCTTCACATACAGTGTAAATTGTTGTTTTCACCTTATACTAGTATTTTTGCGCAGTGTCCTAATGAGTGCAAGATGAAAAGCTTCAACGTGTCTCTCTTTTCAGCAACACTCAAATTTTGAAATCAGGTAGCATTCTTACCCTGATCATGATCCAACATATTTTTCTGGAAGTGTATGAACCTTAGGGAGGATGGGATCAGGTGTGCAGAGTGGGGAGACTTCCCGGCTCCGTGAACCTGGCTTTCCGAAAATGGCTGCTCGGATGTAGATGTTCAGTCCTGGGCTGGGGCTGGGGTTGAGTGGCTGCGGGTGACCCTGGAAGAGCTGAGGGAGTTGCCAGGAGTGGATGCAGGCTGGGCTGAAGACCTGCCTCAGGGTTCCAACACTGTTCAAAAATTACAAAAGAAGAATAAACCTTGTAACATCTCTCCAGCCTTCACTCCCCCCCTCAAACCCCCACACAGTCACGATGCCATCTCACCCACCCATGTCCCCTCATACCCTCCATGCCAACCTATGCCCCTGCACCCATCCCCGTGGTCCTCAAACCCTCTGTGCCAACCTATGCCATTGTACCCACTCCATGACATTTAATAGCACCTATGTCAACTTAGTGCCAACTCATACCAACCCCCCCAGCCACCACCATTTGCCCTTACACTTACCATGCCAGCTTACCCAGTATCCACCAGATCTCAGGACCCACACAGACGGGAGATAAATTGACGTTCTTTAAAATAAAGCCCTAATAGTCTATTGCAGACTTCACTATATCGAAAAAATACTGTCAGTCATAAAAACCCATTCATTTCATTTACATTGCTTCTACTACATAAAGCCTTATAACAGCAACCATTTTATTCAAGTGCACAATCCCTTATGCCAATAAGTACTGGAATTCATAGTCCCACTTCAAAGTGTCTATAAACACTTGTGACTGTCAGTCAAACTGTTAAATGGCAGGTACCCTACTGTGATAATTGATGGTTGTGAAATCAGTCATGCAGCACTAATCCAGTAATAGAAGTCCTGGGGCTTTTGTCAACAGAGGGAGTGAAAATAGCAAGCAATGATATTTTTTTTATCACTCCAGACATATTTTTTCAAAGATTTAAAGTGCAGGACTTTAACTGCCTTGATAGTTTTGACAGGTACCTCTAACAGTTCCTCTTGACACTTTTGACAGCTCCTTTGACAGGTGCTTTTGACACGTTTGACCGTTGATTTTGACAGGTCCGTTGACAGTTCCAGTGAGCTTGACAGTTAATGAGTTTATGCACTTTTTAATGCACATTCAATCTGACTTTTAACAATCCCAAAAGTCAGACTTCCTTCCCAAAGGGCACCTGACCTCCACCAGAGTGTCGCAGGACCAGATCCAAAGGGGTACTTTGCCTCTCCGAAGAGTTATCTTGGCTAGCCAAACGAATCCACAAAGTTCCAACCTGCTCTTACCAGGTCTAACCTGCACACTTTGGGTTTCAGACTACTGGGCTACCAAGACCCGACTTGAGTAGAGGCAGCTGGTGGTTTAAATGGTCAGCTGCCTCTGAGAAACACGCATGTGGAAAACATGAACCATCTCTGTTCCTGCCCCTGCGAAAATGGGAAGTGCCATGTTCGGAGGCGGAACTTAGGATTTTCGGGCACTTCTGCCATTTTTGCCGTGGCGAAAATCCATAAGTCTTTATTTCATTCCTTGCTGTTAATCCAAAATATACGTCACTGTTGAGGCATCGCACCTTGCAATAAGCACCAACAGATTGTAACTGAACAATTTTAAAAGGGTATACCAAATTAGAAATAAACCCAATCATCCCCTGCTGTTCTTTTCTGGCCTTGAGATAACTTGGAGGGATTAGAAGAGGAGTCAAGCAACTGTTTATTTTCAGAACTTTCAACAACAGCCTCGAACTGATGTCAGGGCCAATTTCGACCACTTCAGGAGTATCTTTATCATTGGCCTTAAAGGGAAATTGTGTGTGACTGTATCTCATAGTTTCACCTACATCCTGTCAGCAAAGGACATATGTTCTATTTGCAGCCCCTTCGGAAGGTGGCTGAGATCAGGGGAAATATTTCTTCTTTAATGTGTGTTCCCTGCGGGCCATTTGTAGATTACTCTGTAGAGTTGACCTTATGTGGCATAATGCCACAATGAAAACATAAAATAAATATGACAAATGTCCTAGGGCAACACCAACACAAGAAACAAACCATACGTTCAGATAAATAAATGAGTAATGCAGTAATGGAAATAAATTAAATTAAAATTAATTAATTAAATTAATTATTTTTCAATTGAATTAATTTTTAAATGGATATCCAAAATATATCCTATACTCTATGGTACCTACTGGTCGTGGAATGCCTCAAGCGACAATACAGAATCTTTACAGTGCAGCACGAGGCCATTTGGTCGATCGAGTCTGCACTGGCTCTCTGAAATAGCATTCTACCTAGTCCAACTCCCCTGCCTTATCCACCTTGCACATTCTTTATTTCTACATAGCAATCCCTTTTGAATACCCCAATTGAAACTGCCTCCACACCCTTTCAGGAAGTTCATTCCAGACTCCAACCATCCTCTGGGCGAAAAAAAAAATCCTCACATCACTATTACTCCTTTGGCCAATTATTTTGAATCTGTGCCCTATAGTTCTTGATGCTCCCTTGAACATACCAATCAAGTGTGCACAATGCCAGGGAAGAGGGGCAGGTGGTCCAGAAAAGACCAGGAACAGGCCCACAAAGAAGATGCAATCACTGAAGAATTACACAATTTGGAATTTCCACTTTTGTTCTTTCTTATTCCACTTTCAATCCATCCTGAGCTATTTGATTAAATTCTATGCGAGAACTCACGAAGCAATCAAATTTTCTATATTCGCATATTATGAGGATTAGATTCCCCCTGTAGGATTCAATCACTACATTTGAAATATTGTGATTATTGCGAATCTAACCAGTTTCTCATTCTAATATGCAGAACGTTTTCTGATTCCTATTAATGATGGTGACTGTCAACCCAGAGAGAAAATGGGCCAATCTTCCAGGTGCCAGAGAATACTATACCCAAAACAAAAACAGAATTACCTGGAAAAACTCAGCAGGTCTGGCAGCATCGGCGGAGAAGAAAAGAGTTGACGTTTCGAGTCCTCATGACTCTTCAACAGAACTAGATCTAGTTCTGTTGAAGGGTCATGAGGACTCGAAACGTCAACTCTTTTCTTCTCCTCCGATGCTGCCAGACCTGCTGAGTTTTTCCAGGTAATTTTGTTTTTGTTTTGGATTTCCAGCATCCGCAGTTTTTTGTTTTTAGTACTATACCCAAGTTCAATAAGGAGGATAATTGGGTAGAAGTATGTCTTGGCTGATTTTCTTCCTTCAGTCTTAGAGTTATGTAATTACATAGATGTCCAAGTAATGCACTCATTAATTTGGTAAACACCTGTAGAGGATTATCAGGGTAGAACCTGTAAAATCGAAGGAATAAATACATTTTATTCAAACAAACAGCCACATCACAACACTACACTGGGGTATAAACTATTTATTGGGACAGAGAACAGTTGTGCCTTTAACATAGAGAGGCATCCCAGGATATGTCACGGAGGCATATTAACAAAAAAAAAACTGATGAACCAAAGAAGGAGATGTTAAGAAAGCTAAGTAAAGGTTTGACCAAACAGATTAGTTTTAAGAGGGGATCGGCCCAGAAGGAAAGATAAGTTGAAACGTGTTGGAGACTGTGTCTAACCGGCCTCTAACCAGAATACCCAGAGACCAGTCGGCACCCAATTTTGTCAGCCAACTTTGGCTGTGGTCAGTTGTGATTTATTGGGAATAGTTGACTTGGGAACTGGGAACCGACTGTCTGAAGTCTGCAGACACCATTCCCCCATCCTGTCAGTTATCAGACTGCATGGTCCCATTCTGTGTGTCACATGAGACTACTGCTCCTTGTGCTTGTGTGTTATTAGATTGGGCAGAGTTTGTAAACCCTTGCCCATGTGCTGGTTATTGAATTTTTCCAGGTAACATTCTGTGCTATCAGACTGTGCACAGACACTTTGCCGAGCCCAGGCCCAGAGTGACCAAACATCCCATATTTTACAGAATTGTCCTGGAATTTGTGTTGCTGTCCTATCTCCGGGATGTTGGTTGCTCAGGACACCATTTATCCCAGATTCCTCCGGACAGTGACTCACTCACTCAGTCCCAGGCCCGAGTTGGGGACCAGGAGGTGGATGCAGGGGTTTGGTAGGCCCGGGGATTCTGGCAGGAGAGTCAGGCAGGCCTGTGGGCAGGGGGGGTCTGGCAGACATGCGGGGAGGTATGGAGAGTTGGTGGGGGGGGGAGGGGGGTGATTTCCAGCAAGCCAGAGGGAATTCAGGAGGGCCAGGGGTGGCTGGTAGGTTGGTGTTTTGGAAGCTCCAAGGGGTGGGGTCCAGCAGGTCCAGGAGGAGGGGGATCCGGCAGGCCCTGGGTGGGGACGGGGACGGGGGCGGGGGGGGGGTGGGGGGTGGGGCGGAGGTGTCCATCCGGCCTGGGGGTACAGGGGGCAAGGGGGTGTCTGGCATGGCCAGGTTTGAGGGGGTCTGGCAGGCCAGGGGGCGCGGGCAGAGGATCCGACAGGGAGGGGGAGTCTAGCAGTCCCGAGTGTTTGGGAGGGTCTGGCTGCTTCCCCAAATGCCCCCTTCTCCCAGTCAACAATCTTAGCAGTATGCTGCCCACCACCCCCGCACCCCCATCTCCCCAAGGAATGGACAGTTCCGTGAGCCATTTGAGGACTGCAGGAAGTCACAGGGAATAGGATTGGTGAGGCCATGAAGAGATTTAATCACAAAGATTAGAATTTCAAATTAGAGGCATATGGAGACCAGAAGCCATTGTTGATTATTGATGACAGATATGTTGGTCATGTTGAGGGATAGATTACCGACAGCAGAGTTCGGGCAAAGCTGAAATGTGCAGGATAGGAGGCTGGCCAGAAGAACATTGGAGTAATTCAAGGCTGGAGATAACATATATATCAAAAAGAGTTTTACACAAACCATGTATTATTCATTAATTTTATTTAATTCATGTGTATCTGGGATTGGAGTCCCTGTTGGTGATTGTCATGCTGAATGTATTGGTTTGGATTGTATAGTTAGTCCAGATTATCCAGATGTATCTGCACAGAGAAGTTAGGAGGTCATCACTCACCTGTACAATCTTCACATCCTCCCAGATGAGCAGAGCTGCACATCACTCTACAATTAACATGGTATACTGACCATGATACATCTGTCTGCCTGTACTGTAATCACTGCCTTTAAAGATATTCTATCTATTTCAGTTTGGTTTTCCTCCAGTTTAATTCCCAAAGCTTTGCCTGAAATCCTTTCCTTTCTTGTAATTCATCAGGGGTTCTACTGGCTTCTCGCAAGCGGCTGGAAAAACCTTTAGGAAAATATATGGCCGTTTAACCATCTCACAGAGGGTTTTAGCCAGTTTATGGTCAGAGTTATGGTGGAAGACATGTAGAATCCACACAGTTTTTCAGGACCCTCAGTGGCGAGCAAACATCTTTATACCTCACCTTGTTCTGCCGTTTTTTTTTTTGTTGGGGGTGGAACTGGTTGGCACATGGGATCCGTGACCCTTCAACTCCTGAACTTCTGGCTGTCAAAATATTCAAAACCCTGCTCTCAGAGCAAGTGATATCTTACACATTCTGCAATTAATATTCCAGTCAGCACAACTGATCAAAACGTTTCAAGTCTCTGTAGTGTCATCGGTGCAATATCTGAGTTGTTCTGACTGACGCTTGACAGTGACCATTGTTTACCTGTGGCAAGATGCTTTAATCCTCCACCAGGGGAATTTTAATCTTCTACAGTGGATAATATGGCAGAACATTCTTCAAGAAATCATGAAATGAATAAAGTAAGCCCAAAGCTATTCCCTAAACTCTCCCTACAGAAAAGTAGCCAATTTCAGCACAGCCTCTTTGTTTGGATGTGGATATATAAAAAAGGAGTAGCTTACGCTCACATGAGCTGTTTGGTTTTGTAATAGGGACGTTGTTTCCATTGCCTTCAATGCAGATGCTCGGTCCCATTCCATTCCTTAATTCCAGTGCAGCAAATCTTCAGAATTATCAATATTGAATTTGGGAAATCTCCCTGTTTTTACAGAGGACATCATTGGGTGACAATGTTAGAAATGCAGGTCCCTGTAAGAGTAAACCAGGGCAAGCTTCAGAATGAATTGAGAGCAGCTGATGCTCACTGAAACCTGTGCTGAAGGGTTGGGTTTTTCCCCAATAGTGGGTTTTTGCTTCTGGACAGGGAGAGGATCCAGAAAGGAAGAGTGGAAACTGGTGTTTACACTGAACTATAGTTTAGCAATAAAACAGTTGTGATTCACAGAATGCCTTCTGCTGCCTGGTTTGGTAAATGGATATCCGCCTATTAGACATTGGGAAACTACCCTTAGATTCTCAATCAAGGCTTCACTAAAGTTAGGAAAATATGGGCAATTATGTTGATGATTCATTAGTCAACTTTAAAACATTTGTTAACTATTGTAGAAGAATTTGTGTAAAGAGAAACGGGAGTTATTAACAAGATAGTATAACAAGATACTTATGCTGCAACCTCTCTGACACACTGCTGCAGTTAGGGTACAATTTTTTTTTCTCTTGTAACCTTATTTGTAACAATATAACACTTCCTTTTAAACCTTTATTCATAACTCAATGGCTTGGGAACACACACTGTGCAGATGTCAGGTGCAGACAGGATCCAGGTTGGCCTTAATGAGCCACAGCCCAAAAGCCCAGCCTCATGCATCAACAATAATCATGTGTTCTGAAGGCTTAATTTGCTTTTGAATTTGAACTCCCATTCTGCTCATAGTTACCAAACTCTTCAGATTCTAAAGCAGTCTGTGTCCATATGCAGCAAGACCTGGGCAAAATTCAGGCTTGGAGGTTAAGTGACAAATAACATTCATGTCACACAAGTGACAGGCAATGACCATCTCCAGCAAGAAAGAATCTAACCATTTCCCTATGACATTCAATGGCATTACCATTGCTAAATCCCCCACTATTAACATCCTGGGGGTTACCATTGACCAGAAATTGAACTGGACTAGCCATATAAATACTGTGGCTACAAGAGCAGGTCAGAGGCTGGGAATTCTATGGAAAGTAACTCATCTCCTGAATTGTCAAGGGCTGGCTACAATCTACAAGGCACAAGTCAGGACTGCGATGGAATGCTCACCACTTGCCTGGATGAGTGTAGCTCCAACAACACTCAATGAACTTGACACCATCCAGGACAAAGCAGCCTATTTGGTTGGCACCCCTTCCACAACCTTAAACTTTCATTCCCTCTCCCACTGGTGCACAGTGCAACAGCGTGTACAGTACCACCTACAAGATGCACTGCATCAACTCAGCAAGGCCCCTTCGACAGCACCTTTAAAGCACATAACCTCTACTATCTCGAAGGACAAGGGCAGCAGACGCATGGGAACACCACCACCTGTTTCCCCCCAAAGTCACTCACCATCCTGACTTGGAAATATATCGGCCTTTTCTTCACTGTCACTGGGTCAAAATCCTGGATCTCCCTCGCTAACAGCACTGTGGGTGTACCTACAACACATGGACTGCAGTGGTTGAAGGTGACTCACCATCACCTTCTCAAGGGCAATAAATAGGGAAGGGCAATAAATGCTGGCCCAGCCAGTGAAGCCCCATCCGTGAACGAACAAAAATAAGACTAACCGTCCGAGAGAAAAAAAAAGCAGAACAGATTTGAATTAGATTGGCGTCAGCAGTGGCTCAGTTGTAGCTTTCTCAGCTTTATGTCAGGAGGTTTTGGATTCGAGAGATTTAAGCACAAAATCAGGCTGACACTCCAATGCATTACTGACGGAATGCTGCACTGTCAGCGGTGTCGTCCTTTGGATTTGACATTACAACCAAGGTCCTGTCTGCTCCCTCGGGTAGGCATAAATGATTTTTGAAAGCAGGGGAGCTCTCACCCATGGCCTGGCCAATAGTTATCCCTCAATAACATCATTAAAACTGATTTTGGGGTCATTATCTCATTGCTGAATTTTCTGCGTGTCAATTAACCGTTGTCTTTCCTACATTACAACAGTGATTACGCTTCAAAAGTGGTTCATTTGCTGTAAAGCGCTTTGGGATGCTGAAGTCCTGAAAGTTACTACATAAATGCACACCTTTCTTTCCTTTAGCAATCCATAAATAAGACTAGATATATCGTTTACACAAAGTCAGATAATGCAGATGTTGTACTTTCTCAAAAAAAATTATTATTCCTGCAACTAAAAGAGTATTGAAAGAACATGAACAGTACAGCATTGGTTTAATTGAAGGAAGGGTGCCATTCACGATATATAAAAAAATCCAAGTTCCATCAGGGCCCCGAACATTATGCATAACCAAAAACAGAGAAGCAACAATTAAACAGCAGTATTTATAAATAAACCCTGTTTTGGGCTGTTGCTCTCATGACTTTTAATGCCATCTTTATTGGATTGTATTCTTGTAACCAGCTGCCACCTATCTAGTATTGTCCATTTATTTATTTTTATTGTTTTTACTTAAACAGGTGCAAGTTGTGTTGAGCTTAGAGGAGATAACTTAATTAGATTTATGATTGAGTTGAAACAAAGTCTGAACAAGGCACAGTTAAAAAAAACCTTTTTATTCAAGGAAGCCCAAAGCTTTTGTACATTCATCAAAGACAAACCAGATGATCTGCAGCTTACAAAGTCTGTACTATTTTTGAAGTTCAAAATCCACACGGTCAGAGGCACAAATTTTGTAATTATGCATATTTTAAATGATAATTTATATTACAGGTAATATAGGATTAACATTTAGAGTGAACTGCACACCTTCTAATAACTCTAGACAGTTAGATTTATATAACCTTGGTATCAAATCGTTTAATCAAGGGCAGATACATGGGGCAGAATGTTCCTGTTGTTGTGCAGCGGGTGGGCCCCACACACACACACACGTAAAACGATGCGTGGAGCGTTCGCCATGTTTCGTTGGGCAGGCACGTGATGCTCTCCAATGTGCGCCTGCCATTAATTAACGGGCCAATTAAGGCCCTTGATGCACCAATCGACCACGATGTTTTGGCGCCCGTGCAATCTTTGGGTCTGTACACTGGATGCAACAGGCAGGCGGGTAGGGCACATTTGTATAAATCTCATCCACGGGCAGGATAAGAGGGCTCAGTGGGGTCGTGAGTGTGCTCTGTCAAATATTGATGTGTCAAAGTTACTGATACTTGCCTGTGTGATCGGCAATACTTCAAAACGTAGACCTTCTGCTTAGTCTGGACTCACAACCTTCAGGTCAGCACTCTGCAGTGAGGAATCCTTTTTGGGCCTGCATTTTACAGGAAGCCTTCCCTTAGCCTGCGAATGGGACATGAACTCTCCACTGGAGGCAGCTCCTCTGAGGAGGAAGGGAGGGCTAGAAGGGGGAGGAGGCCAGGATTGCACATTCAGCCTCCAGGGGAGCCACCTTTGGGAGGTCAGACACACACACACACACACACACACACACACACACAAGGGATGCAGGACCAACAGGAAATCCAAGGTGGAAGAGGCCACAGAAGATGCCACTATCCTGCTGCCAGGGTATACAGGTGGCAAAGCAGCTACCTCAATATGTCTGAGGTGCAGTGTCTGAAGGAGGCTCCATCTCTCAAGGGACACAGTCAACTATATCTGTCAGATGATTGGCCCTGAGATCTCCGCTAACTGTGTGGGTGGACACCCCATGACAGTGGCTCTAAAGGTCACAGTGGCCCTCAACTTCTATGCCTCTGGCTCTTTCCAGGGCTCGGTGGGTGATCTTTGTGGTGTCTCCCAATCAGCTGTCCACACTTGTGTCAAGCAGGTCACAGACGCTCTGTTCAGATGGGCATTGACCTTCATCCTCTACCGCTGGGACCAGGCAAGCCAGACTGAGCGAGCCAGAGGCTTCACAGCCATTGCTGGCTTCCCCCACATCCAGGGTGCTATAGACTGTACATATGTGGGCACCAAGGCGCCAGCGGGTGAGCCCAGTGCCTTCGTCAACAGGAAGGGCTTCCTCTCCATGAACGTGCAGATAGTGTGTGATCACAGGATGCTGATTCTACAAGTCTGTGCAAGGTACCCAGGCAGCTCCCACGACGCCTACATCCTCAGACACTCCCAGGTGTCGGGGCTCTTCAGTGCTCCAGCCCGGCTGGATGGATGGCTGCTGGTTGACAAGGGCTATCCCCTCAGAAGGTGGCTCATGACGCCTCTCCACAATCCAAGAACAGAAGCTGAGCAGCGGTACAATAGGAGCCACGGCACCACAAGGGCTGTGGTGGAGAGAGCCATCGGTCTTCTCAAGATGTGCTTCCCATGCCTGAACCGCTCTGGGGGCGCACTCCAGTACCCCCCAGATTGTGTATCACTGATGGTTGAATGCTGCGCTCTCCACAACATTGCGCTGGAAAGGGGGGAACACAGTGGTTGATGAAGACGTCGACACAGTGTCTGCAGCTGCACACGATGAGTCCAGCAGTGAGTCCGAGGATAAGCACACACAGGGAAATGCTGAGGGAGTAGACGCTGACCCAGGCATACTCCAGGGAGGCAGGGACACCCGGGAGGCTTTAATCCAATGAACATTCAGCTAGCACACCACACATGGACGTCCAGGACAAGCCTGGGCTGTAGGCTTAATACTCAACACCTAAGTGCAAAATCAGTCTGGTTAGGAACAGTAACTAAGGTCCTTGTTAATCAAGGTGAATGCCCCACAAAGCACTCATTACATTATTGGAAACCATCCACCTGCAGAACAAAAGAGGCAACCTCAGCCATGGTGATATGTCTGAATTTATTTTTGCAACCAAAGAAACTTAATGAAACAAAATGAAAAGGTGTTAAAAATCACACCAACTCAGAAGGACCTCATAGTGGGCCAACACAAAAGCATCAATGATAAACCCATGGTGTTCCTAAGGTGCCTTATGTTTATGTTTTCAGGTGCCATGTCTTGGTACTGCCCCCTCGCTGGGAGTGGTATCTGAGCCAGCTGCTGACTCTGCTGTCCTGTTGGCCTCGATGACCTTGGTGGTCGTCCTCTGGCCTGTGGAGCCTGTGCTGGGCCCAGCCTGGGAGGGAGCTGCCAGTTCCACAGCTGGTATCACCCCAGTCGTCGCAGCCTCATCAGATGCAACGGTCACTGGCAGAGGGGCGGAGGAGCTGCTGCCCTCATCCGGAGCGTCCTAAGAGGAGCTCGCAGAGACGCCAGGCAGCTGCTGCACTGACACGAGGTCACTTCGGACCTCCCTGCTCACCGTGGATGGATGGGCACCGAGCTGGGAAACTTGGTGCCCAGACCATCTCCCACACTGGCACTGACCAGCTGAGGTCAATGCTGATGTAAGGGTTTGCTGGTTAGAGCACATCCCCAGGACGCCCTGGTGGGTCTCCAGGAGTAGGCTCTCCATGAGAGTCACCACTCTCTCCATGGAGGATACATAGTGCTAGGACTGGAGACTCATTGCTCTAGCGATAGGCTGCATAGACTCCTCTACCACAGAGACCAAGCCAAGCATAGCCTCATGTATCTCCCCCAGATGCTCCCACACACCCGGCCGCATTTCCTGCACCTGCTGCATCGCGGACGACTCCAGAGGCCCATCATCAGGCACCGACTGAGCATGTGCCTGATCCCTTGCAGTCCTCCGACTGCTGGCACCATGGGCACTCTCTGTCTCTGCCAGCTCCTCCAGCGACTGTGAAGTGCCCTCACCGCTGTGCCCCGGGACACCAGCCGATGTTCTAATTCCCACAGAGTTGCTAATATCTGCGCTGGTGCCTGCCTCGCAGAAATGGTGTGACGCTGGTGAGACTTCAGGCCCCTCTGGAGTGAAAGGGGGGTCACTGCTGCTCCTCCTCCTTGCCCTGCTCTGATGATGCTGAAAGGAAGAACAAGGACATTGAATCAGTTAATGTGAAGATAATGTCAATGTGCATCCCTGTCCCCTCGATCATTATGAGCTCATCCTTCCATAAGTAATGGTCCAGCCATGTTGCAAACTTCAATCACTGAACATTCAGCACTGCCATGGTTGCTGGGACACTAATGGTGACCTCAGTGCTGGGCAAACATACCTACCCATGGCACCCCAGTCTCACCAACACCGGTGGACCTGGGCGCATGGCACCTCTCCAAATCCTGCTCAAAGTAGTTGGGAATCGCTAACTGTGCTGGCCCACCACCAGTCCTCACCCGCTCGGCTGCATTATGTGCATTCTTCTCCTGAAAAGGAGGGAAGAGCATTGATTAGTGCAACTTGTACCTGGATTCTCTTCGTGGACGGCCCACCCCAACCAGAGTGGTCACCCCACTGCTGTCAAACACTCAAATAAAGATGCTAGGCCTGTCCCTACCCCTTAGTTAAATGCTGTCCACATCACATTAGGCACCACATGGTCTAATCTTCCGTAGCAAGGAAGCACAAGTACGTGGAGCGCAGTGGGCAGCAGATCGATCAGTCTCACGCCACAATGAAGCTCTCCTCCCAGCATCTCATCACCCTGACTTTGACATATCCTGCAGTTCCAGCTCTGGGCCCAGATGCAGCTCCTCCAGGTTGCCCCCAAAACAGTCATGTGGGTCTCAGTGTTCCACATGCTATGGGGGGAGAACCTCTCTCATCACCACCCTCTCAGGGTGACCTCGGCATGGGCAATATCTGCTGGCCCACCAGGTCAATGATTCAATGCAGTCACTAACTCAGACTTGGGTGGGTGGGGGGGCACCAGGGGGGGGAAGCTGACCTGCTGGGTTGTGACCAATGCCAACATGGTCCTCACCCTTCTAGAGTGCAAAAGGTCATTGAAGCGCTTGCGACGCTGGATCCAGGTGCGCCGCTCCTCATCGCGGGAGCTCACCACCTCCGCCACCTCCTCCCAGGCACGTTTCGTCATGTTGTGGGGGGGAGCCTCCTCCTCCCATCCTGGGGCACCAGCACCTCCCGCCGTGCTGCCATCTCCTCGAGGAGGGCAGCAAGGCAGGCATCAGAAAAACACTGAGCGCTATTTGAACAGGCCCCCGGTTGCCATTGGACCCGGCGGTCATGACACACCCGCTGCTGCCTGCCCACGCCTGCTGTCCTCGGGAGCCGTGATTCACGCTGTGCCGGCCTTAATTGGCCAGCCCACATAGAATGGTTGTGTGGACCTGATGACCGACAGCGATTGGGTTCATGCCCGCTCCCACTCCACCCACCCCCACCAGCCAGAAAATTCAGCCCATGAGGTCTGATGTTCGAGAGGAACAAGAGACAATAACCTGGAATGAAAACAAAAACAGAATTACCTGGAAAAACTCAGCAGGTCTGGCAGCATCGGTGGAGAAGAAAAGAGTTGACGTTTCGAGTCCTCATGACCCTTCGACAGAACTTGAGTTCGAGTCAAATTGTGGATTACCAGCATCCGCAGTTTTTTTGTTTTTAACCTGGAATGAATATTGACTTGAGATTATCAGTTGGGCAACTCTAAAATTTCAGTTCACCATCAAATAATATCATTTATACTCTGGCAAACTTTAAAGGTGAACTTGCATTTCATTTCTATGCGTTCATTGTTTTGCAAAAGTACATGTCAATGACGCAGAAATGACATTTGTCTTTTACTTGTTGAATGCCTAACTTATCCCAGAAGAGAACTAAATAACTAACAGATGGAGTACACCCGAGTGATGTAGTTACTCTGCCTCGCAGGCATATAATAAATACTGTTATCACACCTTGCAGTTGAGAATTTTGCTTATACCATAAGGCTGACACAAAATGTAATTTTAAAAATAAATAATGTTTTTGTTTCTGGTTATGTAAATTCATTGGGGAGTATTGTAAGTTCAGAGCGTGCTATAATATCCCTGTCACCGGACGTGAAGTGATTTGTTTTATCTCGCTAGATTGATTGACAGCCATCTTGAAAATGTCATCGCCAACAACAGCTAGTTGCATTTATATAGCGCCTATAACATAGTAAAATATCCCAAGGCAGGGGAAACGCTGTTAGGAAGTGGAGCAAGCGCACTTTCAAAAATAACATTGCACATTGTGTTATTATGGTGCAAGTGTCTGGTGACTCTTTGGCACTGCAGCCAGATGCAATCACTCATTACGGTGACATACTTCCAGCTCTAGTACATGTTTAGCAGCCTTCCTGGAAATGGCAAATGGGTAACTAAAACTGAACTGTTACTAATTAAAGGCACAATTTATTACATATTATTTTTTTCTGAAAAGTTACAAGTTATGGAAGTAGAAGTCAAAACCATTTCAATGGAAATGCTGAAATGAGCTCAGAAAATAGGGAGAGCCAGAGCCTGATGGGAAGATAGTTTCCTTTCTCATACCTGAATATTCATGCAACAAAATGCAGAATAACACAAATAGCATTGGATTATATGAATGTGTTAGTAAGCAACCACCGAAAAATATCATGTAATAAAGATATACATACAAACTTACATATGAACATATGAGTTAGGAGCAGGAGTAGGCCCCTAGACCCTTTGAGCCTGCTCCACCATTCATTGTAACGTCAACCCCACGTTCCTGCCTACTCCCGATAACCTTTCATCCCCTTGTTAATCAAGAATCTATCTAATTCTGCCATAAAAATGTTCAAAAACTCTGTTTCCACTGCCTTTTGCGGAAGAGAGTTCACAGCTTTCGAGAGAAAAAATTTCTCCTCATCTCTGATATTAAATGAGCAACTCCTTATTTTTAAACTCTCGTTCTAGATTCTCCCACAAGAGGAAACACCCTCTCCACATCCATCTTTTTAAGGCCCCTTAGGATCTTAAAAAGGTTTCAATCAAGTCACCTCTTACTCTTCTAAACTCCAGTGGATACAAGCAAAATACTGCAGATGCTGTAAATATGAAACAAAAGCAGAACATGCTGGAAAACCTCAGCAGGTCTAACAGCATCTGTGGAGGGGAAAAACAGAGTTAACGTTTCAAGTCCGTATGACCCTTCTTCAGAGCTCTGTGAGAGAGTTCATTTGTGCAGAAAGTATAGCATTCTTAGGAATACATGTATATAACGGGTTTACAATTTTATTACACCTATCACACAAGGTAAATCCTGACTAGCCCTTCCATTTGTTGTGCTATTAGATTTGGTTCAATGCATTTATGAACACTGAGCTCAAATGACAGTTTTTCAGATTGACTCTAGGCTGAGTACACTGCATTTTCTGATATGTGAAACTCTTCATGCCACAAGAGTCATAATCAGGCCAAGTTTTTGTTCAACCTTTGGATAAACTTCAGGTTTCCGGAAACCACCTATTTTTGGGTATTTTTGTGACATTTAATAGAGTAAATTGGGAGGTATGGTTTACTGCCACAAATTCACCCAAAAAAGGCTCACCAAAAACTACTACTGCCCACCTTGAGCACCAATCCCCCTGACATCCAGATGTGAATGAGGGCAGGTGGACGTAACCAAGACCTTTGTATAATTGTCTCAGAGCAATGGGTACATTCAGTAATTTAATTTAGTTTAATCTGCAAACTTGGGTATAAAATTCGCTATTCCCTCATCCAGGTCTTCAATATATCCCATAGGATGGAAAGCTGAGGCCCGAGTACAGATCATATCCTATCAATCAGTGGTGTATAAGATTATGAGGGGCATAGATAGAGCAAATAGGAAGGCACTTTTTCCATTATTAGAGGGGTCAATAACTAGGGGGCATAGGTTTAAGGTAAGAGGTAGAAGGCTAAGAGGAAAGTTGAGGAGATATTTTTTCACCCAGAGGGTGGTGGGAGTCTGGAACTCGTTGCCTGAAAGGGTGGTTGTGTCAGAGGCTCTTGTAACATTTCAAAAGTATTTAGATATTCACTTGTGTTGTCATAGCCTCCAGGGCTATGGGCCTAGTGCTGGAAAATGGGATTGGTGTAGTCAGATCTTTGTTGACCTGCACAGACACGATGGGCTGAATGGCCTCCTTCTGTGCTGTAAGCGTCTATGAGTCTGATTCTATGCGATATTCCCTTTATCACTACTCCCTGTCTTCAGCTTTATAACCTACTACCAATCCATGTCATAGGTTACCTCCAGTTCCCTTTATTATTCATGCAATGTGGACATTGCTGGCATGGCCAGCATTTATTGTCCATCCCTAATTTCCATCCAAGCAACTGAGTGGCTTGTTAGGCCATTCCAGAGGGCAGTTTAGGATGGCAGATCTGGACTCACATATGGTTCAGGCTGGGTAAGAATGGTAGATTCCCTTCCTTAAACAACATTAATGAGCCAGATGGGTTTTAATGATAATCTGATCACCAGTACTAATATTAGCGTTTTATTCCAGGTTTATACAATCAATAGAATTTAAATGCTCCAGCTCCTATTGTGGGATTTGACCTCATGATTTTGGATCATTAATCCAGACCTTTGGATTATTAGTCCAGTAACATAACCACTTTACTACCATACACATTTTGCTAAAATGATCTTGTGTGGATCCTTATCAAATGTTTTTTTTTAAACAGTCCATATAGACAACATCTGTAGACTTTTTCCTTATCCACATGTTAGTGACTTTGTCAAAAGAATCAACTAGATTAGTCAGATATGATCCACCCTCCATACTAACTCTCTTTGACCTACTCATAACTGTTCAATTGCTTAGTTACTTTGTCCCTGATGGTAAATTCCAATAACTTCACAACAACTTTTGACATGACATGTCTGTTGTTTCCAGTTCTCCAGTCTCTTCTTCTCATTTTATTTCCCATATTGCACCAGTGACTACACATCAGAAGCACTTCATTGGCTGTGAAGTGTTTTTGAATGTCCTGAGATTGTGAAAGGCGATATATAAATGCAAGCCTTTCTTTTTATTAATTTAAATAATGGAGCATTGTGTTCAATTTTCCAATTCAAAGGAAAAATTCTTGAATCTTGAGCTTTGGAAAAGAATGATGAACATGCCTGTAATTAACTCATCTATTACATTTAAGATCATGGGATGGACACCAGGAAATCCTGGAGGTTTGCTTCAGCTACATCGTAGTAAAAATCAAAAGATATGGGTTATGAAGAATAAACAATTACATGACTGTGAATGTAGGGCAGACATACAATTGAACAATGATGTGATGTTCAAAAACTGGTAAGTCTCCATGGCTTCTAATGTTCAATTATGGTCTTGTAACTTGTCATATTTATGCTCTATTTTATACGTGTGATAATAATATCCTTTAGACAAGTGTGAATTATTGTCACAATAACTTATTTGAAATATAGGTCCTTGAAGAATGGCCACTTTGCCTTGAAAATTATTCAATTAATTATTTGATGTATAGAGAAGGAAAAATGTTGGAAACTCTGTACACGATTAAACACACAAGAACAGGATGAACGATGTCATAAATCATAAAAAACTGATTTAAACTTTTATCTACATCCAAGTTGGCCCAACACCCGCAGGTTCCTTTTATAATACTAGCAGACCCCCTGTGGAGTTGCTCATGGTGCTCAAGGTTACATTTCCTGGCAGTAAATTACTGATCAAATGAGTCTTGTATGGATTCCCTATTTATTCAGCTGTAAGCACAGGAATATTTCCAAAAGAAGGAGGGGGCTATGAATAGTGTAGTGTGGTACATCTTGCACAAAGCTATATAACTGCAAATGGTATTCAAAACAAAGTGGACAAGATAGCTGTAACTTGGATAAGATCATTATTCCAATGCATTGGTACAAGGTAAGCCTCATGTTATCTTGGCTGCCACAGAGACGACAGTTAATTTTGACTAATATTCATTGTCCATGTGATAATCCTGGGTGTGTTGGTCACTCGCAAGTTTGTGAGGCTTGGATCATGTTCTACATGGCCCACCTTCCCTCAGGGCCAAAAGCTTGGACCCTTCTTTGGGTTGTAGGCTTAAACTAAACAGTGCCTAGGTTTGTGGGCTTGGGGTTCTGAAGGGGAAACAGCTTGGACATTGCAAAGAGCCATGCCCCATGGCTCCCGTGAACTTTTCAACTACTGCAGCAGCCTTATTTTTCCTTTCTCTTCAGAACTCATAATAGATGCAGCTAATGGGGTGCTGGGAGTCCTCAATGAGTGTTTATTAAAGCTGCACAAGGAATATTGGTCTGGTTTCTGCAGACATAAATGGTATTATTTTGGCAGTAATTCAATCAAAAAGGTAAAAGCTCCCGGGGCGCTTCAATATAAATTGCACAGAGATGATGTATATCAAGGTATCAGCATCGTCTCTGCCTCTGAGTCAATAGGTTGCACTTTAAGTTCCACGTCCAAAGAGTAACAGTTCAACTGACACTTCAGTGTTGTATTGAGGGAGTGATGCACTGATGATGGTGCCCCATCTTTAAGATGAAGCATTAAATTGAGATGCTGTTTTCCATGTCAAGTGGATATAAGAGATCCCATGGCACTAATTGAAGAAGTGCAGGGCTGTTAGCCATGGTGTCCTGACTAGGTGTTTTATCAACCAACATCACTAAAACAGATCACATCACAGCTGGTTATGGGAGCTTGCTGTGTGCAAATTAGTTGCTGTGTTTCACAACATTACAGTAATGATTACAGTTCAAAAGGCACTCTATTCACTATAAAGCATTTTTGAATTTCCTGAGGTTGTGAAAGGTACAATATAAATGCAACTTCTTTCTTTATAATATTGAGGGGAAATTTAGAAATTAAAGAAGCATCAAGAGATCAAATGGAAGGTGCAAACTATACTGTAACACTCAGGCCAAGAATTTCATTGGAATTGCTCGTATTCACCATTATAACTGCACTGCAAACAGGGATTCATGCCATACTTCTGGCCAGGTTAGGGCGGTGAATTGGGTGCAGTTCTGAGGAAATTCCCGGCCGTGATTTCTGGAGGAGGAAATGACCTACGGTTCGGAAATAAATACAGTGATTATTACGGGAGGAAGAGGAAGTGTTAAGGGAAGGCACTGAAAGAAATAGAAACATTGGGGACTTTAAAAACAGTGTTTATTTCACGAATACATCAGTGCCGGAAGCACAATGTGACTCAGACAAAACAGCAGGTGGATTTAATAAAGCGCTCAACAAAAGCACCATGGAATAAATATTTAGAAAGCTAATGTTAGTGCTGGGCCAAAATCAAAATTGCATGGCACTAATACGTTACTGGCCTTATGTGGGATTTCAGAACTTGGAGCAAGAGAAATTATGCCTCCAAGGGCTGAGAGAGTCTTTGTACAATGAATTGAAGGTCACAGAACACTATTTGATTCAGCAGAGTGATACATTCATATAACAGATTGCCTTCAGTTTAGAATGTAAAACTTAAAAAGAATTGAATTGCATTATTTTGCATAAATATTCTTCTAGCCTTTCTCCCCCAACTGTTTGTTGGCACTCTAATGATATTTCCACTGAGTAACTCAGAGGTTTTCATGTGGTGTGACCTCAACAGTGCATTTGTTTACTAACTAACACAAACTCATTGTTTTTTGACCAATATTTGAGTGTAGCAATAAAACAGTCACAAAGCATATCAAATCATCTATTAAATCTGATACACAGACTTCAAATAGAAAGACTCAAAATGAAAATATGAAAAGCCTTGCATTTCGTGTTGCACCTCATCACACCTCTCAGAGACGTGTCAGAATTACATGCAATGAATTACTTTGAAGAACAGTGACAATTATATAAAGATATATGGCAGCTTTTTTACACATTGCAAAGTTTAACTAACAGCAGTGAAGTGAATGTCAGCGAATCTGTTTTCAGTAGTGGCTGAGAGATAACCCACTACTCCTCTACAAATCACAGAATTGTAGAATCCTACAGCGTAGAAAGAGGACATTCGGCTCACTGTGACTGTACTGTGTCTTTGCAAGAACTATTCAAATAAACCCACTCTCCTGCTCTTCCTCCATAGCTCTGAAAATTTCCCTTTTGAAAATTATTACACTGTAACCTCTCTAGTCCGGAAATCTATCATTTGGAAACGCTAGTTATCCGGAAATCTTTTGAACAGACCCACCCCGCAGATCCCTCAGTATCATCTGCATCAGTTTAGTTCAGTACTTTAGGAGCAGAAATACGGAAGATACAATATTTGGATAAGTAAAGCAATTTTTAATACCGCTTTATAATGTTTTATCACTGCTTTATGCTTCAGGTAAATATTTATACCCACGGTGTTTTCCGGTTCACAAAATTGTTGTTAGGAATTCCAATAACATTCTATAGCCCAAAAGCCTGTGAAACCCAGAAATGACTTGGTCCTAAGCAGTTGGACTGGAGAAGTTCCAGTATATTCAATCTGCTTCCACCAACTTTCCAGCCAGTGACTTCCAGTTCATAATAATGTGCTGTATGTAATGAAAAGTGTTCGTCTCCCACTCTTGTTATAACAATAATTTTAAATCTGTGACTTTTGGTTAATAACCCTCCTTATTGCATCTATCAAAAGCCCCCATGATATTGACAACCTCTATTATAGGCAGTGGTGTAGTAGCATTGGCACTGGACTGGTAACCCAGAGACCCAGGGTAATGCTCTGGGGACCTGGGGTTGAATCCCACCACCGCAGGTGGTGGAATTTGAATTCAATAAACACACTGCCTGAGGGGGTGGTGGAGGCAGGAACCCTCACAACACTTAAGCGGTATTGAGACGAGCACTTGAAATGCCATAGCATACAGGGCTACAGGCCAAGTGCTGGAATTTGGGATTAGAATAGATAGGTGCTTGATGGCTGGCATGGACACGATGGGCTGAAGGGTCTGTTTCTGTGCTGTATAACTCTATAACTCTAAACAGATTGGAACTTAAAGCTGCAGAACTTTTTGATGATGCATTGTAACACTCCACATTCAACACCAGGTGTATCTCCTGTTGAGCTGGTGTTTGGAAGATGACTGAGTACCAGAATGGATTTGCTGTGTCCAGATTTGAAAGAAAATATTGGTTCAAAGCAACTTGGATCAGAAAAGGTCACATGACACAAATAAACCAGCTCGTGAGTTTAATCTGGATCAGTCTGTTTGGGTCCAAAATTACTGTGGAACAACAAATTGGCTTCTGGGGAAGAATCGTCAAAGACCTCTGACCTATGATGCTGAATCTTCCTATGGAATCTGGAAGAGACACATTGACCAGGTCAGGGAAGCCAATTCAGGACCTTTAGTTCCAGTCCATCTTTGTCCTTTTCCATAACTACCTTAAATCTTAGAGTTATGGTCACCTTCCCCAGAAAGACCCCCCGCTCCACTGACACTTCTACCACTTGCGCAGCTTCATTCCCTAAGATTAGGTCCAGTACTGGCCCCTTCTCTGATAGGACTTTCTACATGCTGGCTCAAAAAGGTCTCCTGGATGCACTTTAAGAATTCCACCCCCTCTAAGCCTTTCACACTAAGGCTATCCCGGTTAACATTGGGGAAGTTGAAATCTGGCCCATGCCTGCCGAACGAAACATTGCAACGCAGCGTTGATGAAATCGGGACGCACACCCGACATCATCGCGTGTCATTTTACATGTCAGCATGTCACGCCCGCTCCTGCATGTGTTGACTTAGACAATGATGATTGTTTCCAAGCAGGATTCAGCCTACAAGAGAACAGAGTGCATTCAAATGCAATGAATGAAAGAAAATTAAAAAAAGAAATCAAATCAGTCAGACCAAGGGTTTGATTGCACTGTCAGCATCTGTCTGCACAGCCTCAGCTCTGCAAGGGATTCGCAAGGTAACTTACACTGGGTGCAATGGCATCTGTCAGTTAAGAGGAAGTTGCACTCGTTTCCCTCAAGTGCCTCAGGGACAGGAAATCAAAGCTTTTTTTTTTGCACCTAAGGTAAAAATAGCAATAGAAACTTTGTTGTTACGGGTAAACTGCAGGTGCAGGCCTTGATCGCAAAGGGACTGTGTTCAAATACTGTATCGACAGTTGTCTAACACTCCTTCGAGGTTTCTGCTTCATGCCTCTCTGTATTGGCGCTGCCATTGTATTTTGTTTACACATAATAACCCAAAAGATGTATTCATTTTTCAGATAAATTCAGGCAAGTTGGAGAGTTTGTTTACTTTGTTAGAGGCACTATAGGAACACAAAAGTTGTTGTTGTAGGTGAGTACAATAATGTTAAGAATTACAATAACAGTTTGGTAAGTTATGCATACTTCATTGACTGCAAAGTACTTTGGGACATCCTGAGGTCATGAAAGGTGCTATACAAGTGCAATTCTTTCTTTAGGCCTTTTCGCAAAGCCTCAGTTACTGTTTTAGAGGATTTCGTTGGGGGGGTCCCTGTTTTCCATAAGTGAGACAACTTCAGCAAGTGGTGTGAGAAAGTTTGAAAAATCACTACATAGAAAGCAATTGGAGCCTTAGTTTTAGTACAGATTGCGAACTGTTTATTATTTTCTACTTTACGAGGAGCTAACAAAGCTTTACTACTGTTGTAAAATAATGTAATGCTGCTGCTACTATCTGCTTGTTCTATTAAGATTTAATAAAGTTGTTTGGCCGTTAAAGCCAAAAACAAGGTCTGGTGTAGTGGTGCTCCACCACTTTCAAAGACAAGGAAAGCAGGGAGGCACAGATTAAAGTGGTAGCCATAGCGATCTAAAAATGGCCTTTGTTCGTTACTTCAATACAATATCTTACTCAGTTATTGGGGAAGTCGGAACACTCACAAGGACATATGGAGCTAACGTGCACCTCAGGTATTCTGAAATTTGGAAGACAAAAACATTTGGTTAGAAAGGGTAAAAGAAGCCAAAAAATAACACCTACTATCCAAATTAGTTTCATTTTCACTTCTAACTCCTCCATTTTGTAACTTGTATTCCCCTGGTTCCCTCATGAACATTTTGCTCTGATCAGCTCCCTTCACAAACTTAAAAACCTTAATTCTGTCACCTCAAAGACTTTCCTTTTCCAAAGAGGTCAATCCTAAACTCCTTAATCTCTCCTCAAAACCCATTTAAAATATGAAGTAAGAAGTTGCAAATGTCTTGACAGTCCTTATAAAATTCAGGATGCTTTGAAATGGTACAGTTGGGGTATTCAAATTGGCTGTATGTAGTTTTGGGTATTTGGGACTGTAAGGGTTAACGTGGAACTGGGGAAACAGTACCGTCCATATTATGATGTAGGTGGTCACATGGGAGTAGTAGAGCGTAGGAGTGAAGTCTGGTAGAAATCAACAAGAAGAAAGCTCCTAGCCAGGACTGTATCCCATATATATATGTGTATAGCTATGTATTATTAATAAACAGTTATCATTCAACCATATGAGCCTTTAGACCTCTTCATGGTACAACATACATCCTCACAACATGGTAGCAGCGGGTGACGGACCCCAACTTCCCTAAGGATGAAGTAGTAAAGAAACTGCAGTCTGACCTGAGAGAAGTGCACCTCACTTGAAGACCTCAAATAAACAGCTAGGGAGCACTCAAGAAGCTCCACTACAGGCTTGGAGGGTAATGGGCAGCAGAAAGATCCACTGTGCAGCATGAAAAGCACTCCGCCATAGCACGGGCAGGTCCTTTGCAAGACCCGATTGAAAGCAAAGTCAAAGGACCTAGCGAGGTCACAAAAGGGTGAGGAAACTCCAGAGAAAATGCTGAAATAAGCTTTTAAATTTGGTGCAATAATCAGGCAGCACAGGCAGACCGATTGTTTTAACTAACACAGCTTGAAGAACGCTGCAACCAGATCCAGGGTTGGCACAGCAACCACGCACGTGGGGGTAATTAAGGATCCCAAATTCACATTTTGGAATCCAACTATCAGTTACAGACATGATTCAGGAGCTGCTCTGGTATGGCAACAAGCAAATCGTCAAAATTCTGTATGTCATCCACAATCAACTCCTCTCTCTCTCCTAAGCAGAGGTGCCTGTGCTGCCCTGAACTTTCTCAGACCAGCAGAAGACATCAAAACAATCACCATAGTCACCCACATCGAATTGGAGACTCCCAAGAGGTCCGCCAGTGCTGATGATCTCGACTGGGACTTTAGTTCAGAATTGTCCTCACTCTTTGCAGAGGTGGCCATTCCAGCTCCTTTGCAGACGACAGAAAATACTCTTCTTTGGTCAGACCAGCCAAACCTCCAGATGAGCACCAACTTACTTAAAACAGAAGATACAGAGGAGAAGGAGCGGCAGCAGAGGGTTGAGCCTGAATACTTGCCATCTCATGGCCAGGGAAAACGACAGCAACGAAGCTGGAGCTTCAATCCTGAAGCAAGAGAGAAGCAGCCACCAACTCACCAAGACAAAACTCAGGGAGACACAAGTGCACATGAAGAAGCAGAGCCCAGCATTAGAAGCTGAACTGCAGGTTGAGCTCAAGGATGTAGAACAAACACACATAAGAGAGGTAAACCTTCAACTGCCAGGAAGAACAGGACAGAGACCACTGGGAAAGAAAACTCGAGTTCACTCTATGAATGAATGGAGTGAACGTTCCCTCCGAAGGAGAGGGGTAAGCCCATGGTGTCCGACTAAGGAAGACAGATTGTTGACAAAGAAAAATACAACTTTAAGGAACGTAAGAAGTGAACCAGATGGTGAGACCTGAGTATTTGAAATACCAACATCAACTCCAAACCAACAAAGTCAACCCAAGCAGATTGGGACTACCATTCCTCCAACATTGAAAATAACAAGATCTGGAAGAGTCATAAAGCCTTCAGACCACCTGAACCTGTAAAGTCAGAGACTTGGGGAGAGAAGGGGTAACATGTAACTATTATTATAAATATATTTGGAGGGCAGTTGAGTATTAGGGTGTTTGGAACTGTAAGGGTTAATGTGGGACTGGGGAAACAGTACCACCCACATTATGACATAGAGAGAGTGACATGGGTGTAGTAGTCTCCATGAAGATAGCGCCTAGTCAGGATTGTATCCTGTATATATGTTTATAGTTATGTGTTATTAATAAACAATTATTGTTCAACCATACAAGCCCCTTGGCCTTTTCACGAGACAACATAGAAGCTAACAACACTCTACATGGCCACAAAAGACCTCGGATAGTTGGGGGTTAGGAATTGTTTGCTCTTAGTTTTGATTCAAGGATGAATTTTGTGAGTAGAGAAAATAACAAAGAATGTTCCTGCTCCTAACTTGATCTTTTGGCTTCAGAATGCTGCTGATATATTAGCTGTCAGCATTCTTCTGATGGAGGGAACACACACCTTGATTTTTTGAGTAACACATTTCACACTAAATATATTTAGCCTCTTATAGTTTCAGTTGTAATTTATAGTAGGGCCAGAGTGATAACACGTACACAATGTCGTTGTTATTGTGAAATGAAAAGATCTATTAGGGCAAAATGTACTCAAAACCTTGTTATGTTTGACTTTTGGAATGCACATTAACATGTGGAAAGAATCTTGATCGTCAGCAACTGCAAACATTAACGAGAGCTTAACCGTCTCCTTGGTGATGTGCTGAAGCATTGTGTAATGTCTCAGGAGGCTAAAACATGTTGGAGACACTCAAGAGGTCAGGTAGTCTTTAACAAGGAAGAACAGGAGTCAGTGACATTTTGGATATTGAGCCTTCCTTAGAACTAAAAATTTGAAAAGTGACCATAGTTGAAACAGAACAAGGGGCAATGGACAGAAACACAACTACCACACAAACAGGAAAATAAATAGGATTACTTTTAAAGTACTTAAGTACTGTCCCTCATGGAAAAATTTATGCAGAGCAATGCCTTTGACCACAAGTCCATCAGGCAGTGGTCGGCACGTAACGTCTACTGGACATCCTGAGTGTCTCTAACATGTTTTAGCTTCCTGAGGCATTACACATTGTTCACCTCCTTGTGGATTGTGCCTTTGCAAAGAAGGTCTGGAGAGAGATGTAGTGGTTTCTGTCGAGGTTCATTCCGAGCAGTTCTGTGACACAGGACTCTGTGCTCTATGGGCTGTTCCCAGGGACACACACCGAGACAAACATCAACTGCAGCTGGAGGATTATCAGCTCGGTGAAAGATGCTCTTTGGTCTGCCTGAAACTTATTGGTCTTCCAGTGCAAAGAGTTGTCCCCAATCGAGTGTTGCAGACTGGCACATTCCAAGGTCCAGGACTATGTGCTGAGGGACGCACTAAAGCTTGGGGCAGCTGCCGCAAAGGTGCAATGGGGAAGGGTCGCTGTCTAAGACCTTTCTGTCACAGTGCACCAAGGGGCTGGGAATTGTTGAGAGCCCCTCGGGCTATACAGCTCACAATGAATGTATGCATTGAATACTAATTGTATTATAATTGTATTGAAGCACCTCAGAGTGCAACATGATGTATGTTGATAACTCCAATCCCGTTGTCTGATTGTCTGTAATGATTGTAATATTCATTGGTTGTATTGATGAACCTCGTGATCCATGTGTAAAAGTTGAATCTGATTGTACTTTTTGTGATGTTGATTTTGAAATGTTTTATGTTCTTCCAGATATTTTATGAATAAAGTATATTTTTCCAAAAAGAAGTGCCCTACTGGGGATGGCTAATTGATAGGAGTGATATGTGCGGGGCACAAAATGAGGTATAACAAACGAAATCAAAGAAATAAAATACGTTTACAAGACACAGGGGCCTAAATATTAATCTTGGTGCTTTTTTGGGTCTGGGACTTGGTTCTGCATGGCTAGCATGAGCCCAAATCAACAGGCTTGAGGATTAATATAAATTGATCCTCAGATCACAATAACATACCCATAAGCCACATACACTGGATGCAGCTCCATAAGCAACTCCTTTGAGTACTGGTATATATGTTGGGTTGCCGGCATTCCTAACAGAGGCCCAGAGGTAAGCCTCAGGAGGGGAAATGGAATGGATTATGGGGAGGGGGTCGGAGTGGGGGAATGGGTGCGTTGATTAAGACACCTGCGGAGTTTGGGGGGGTTATCCTGCTTCTAAACAGATACATTTTTAATCCCTTACCTGGATTTGGCAGCTGTGGGAACCACGGAAGAATCCTGAGTGGTGAAGGCCCAACAACTGCGTTGTTCATTGCTGATAATCCTCACTATGGGGTCCTTCAGTAGAGGGAGGGGTGCTTCAGGATGGAGGCCCCAACTATTTAATTTTTAAATTTAAAAATCCCCCCAGCAGCTGGGCCACCATTGTTGAGTGTAAGACCCGCTATGGGGTGGCCTCTGGCCTCTGGCAGGCAGGAAGGACTACAGAGCTTGCCTGGAGAGCTAAAGCCCCTGCTTACCCCCCACCTCCACCACACTTTGGAGTCCTGATGGCTTACTGGAAAATTCCAGGCGGCCTCTGACAATAGGCCTTCATTCATCATTAAGTGGCTATTCGCCGCTTGCAGGTGGTAGCCCTGCCATTTCTGATTCCGCCTCTGGGAAAATGGTTTTGGGGCACGGTAGAGCCGGCAAAGCTGCAGACTGGCTGGCGGTGTCACGTTCCACGCTGGCCCTGTCCTCGCCCCCATTGGCGCCTAAAAATCCAGCTCATTGTTTCAGCCCAGGAGCCTAAAAAAGGACCCCTGTGAATGCTGTATTGGGATCAACAGGTTGGCCCACTGCTGCATTGTTTTACTTTGACACCCCCCCATCACCCCAAAAAATAGGAACAACGCAAACCAATTTCTAACCCCGGAGAGCTTGAATGTCTAACGTCAGGTGGGTAAATCGAATGGAAAACTGACAAAGAGGAGCAGGCCGCAAGGCCCCAGCAATTTGGTGGAGGGAGAAAAGAGTCAACAACAGGGCTGCAGATTACCTTACTGGTATCGTGTTCCAATACGAGGTCCCCAACCTCAGAACCAACCTGCTTCCCTCTCCTATCCCTAAAGTTGCTGGCCCACCTATTTGTAGTGGGAGGTAGTCCTTGTTGTTAGTTAAGGAACAAAAAAAAGACACCCAAATCACCCAAGCCTTTTTTCTTTATTACACTCTTACTGGAGATGGATAAAAACTAAACAGTTCAGTAATGCTCTTTTCTGTAGGTTAGACTAGTTGTAACTCTTTTAGAGTTAAAACGATTAAACTAAATTAACAAAATAAGGGATAAATCAAGCACAGCCCCTAAGTCAGGTCAGCTGTAAAACCAAGGACAAAGTTTAAAGGAAACTTACAAACATTAAACCAAAATGTGATTAAGGGGGTCAATAAAACACTCCAGTCCCCGCGGTGCCCACCGAGCTTGGAAGGCCTCGAGAGTGCCGGCTGACACTGTAGACTACTTGTACATGCACCACATTCTGAGAAGCTCGTGAAGTTGGCATCAAGTCATTCACAGGCTAATTAACTGCAGGAGGAAGTGCTTTAACATAGATATTTGATTCTAGCAGCTCTTACCTTAATTCAGAGGCCTATTTATGGGTACTGCGTGGTGCCTTTAAACACACATGTCTATTAATATTCCTTTTGTTTCCTGTGTGAGTCCACCAGGTCCATCCAGCTCATCTTATCCATTATCCTATCCTTTGTCCATTTACATCCTCCTCGGCCTCTCTTGACTATGCCATCCTGCACCAAATTTTCTCCTCGGTTCTCTAGCTCCATGAAATCGCCCTGGCATGATTTCACTTCCACCTGTCACAATATGGTTTTGCTTTGCAACCTTTCAACGTTGCCTTGGTCATTTTGCTGTCTCTCAGCGCTATCAGGTTCCACATGCATACCAATGTCAACAACGAATTGCATGTATATAATGCCTTCAACATTCCCATGGAGCATTTTCAAGCCAAGATTTTAAGGAGCATCTTAAAGGAGGAGAGGGATGTAGAGAAACGGAAAGGTTTGGTGAGGGAATTCCAGGACGTAGACTAGGGAGCCAAAAACACAGTCATCAATGAGGATGCAATGAAAATCACTTTGAAAGATGTCCACCAATCTCAAACCTTCAGTCTTGATCTTAAGGGGGAGATGGTGGCCCAGTGTTAATGTTACACGATGAGTAATCCAGAGGCTAAGCCTAATGCTCTGGGGACGTGTGTTCAAATCCCACCTTGGCAACTGGTGTGGAATTTAAATTCAATTAACAAATTAGGACTTTATAGCTAAGTCTCAGTAAATGGTGACCACAACAACTATCATTGGTTGTTGTAGAAACCCACCTGGTTCACTAATGCCTTTTAGGGAAGGAGGTCCTGCCATCTTTACCTGGTCTAAGTGTGACTCCAGACTCACCGCAATGTCTTAACTGCCCTCTGAAAGGGCCTAGCAAGCCACTCAGTTCAAGGGCAGTTAGGGATGGGCAACAAATGCTGGCCTTGTCAGTGTTGCTCATAACCCGTGAAAGAATAAAAATAATCATTCCTAATTGTTTGGTGTCTGTTTTTCATTTGTCTAACTATGAGGTACCCCGAAACAAAAACAGAAAATGTTGGAAAAACTCAGCAGGTCTGATAGCATCTGCGGAGACAGAAAAACAGAGCTAACCTTTCGAGTCTGTATGACCCTTCTCTGGAGGACCCGAAACGTTAACTTTTTTTCTCTCTCTCCACTGACGCTGTCAGACCTGCTGAGTTTTTCCAGCATTTTCTGTTTTTGTCTCAGGTTTCTAGCATCTGCAGTATTTTGAATTTATCTTTATGTTATGCTGTCTCCTGGCTGTTTGTCATTTAAAGGCATCAAAGAGGGTCAGACGACACCCTCCTCAACTGCTTGTAATGCCAACCCCTAGGGGAGGCATAAATCAACTGAAAGAAAAACCAAATCAATGGAGATTTGCACATCGAATGGCAAGATCAGTGCTCACAGATGAATTGCTCTTGCTCAATCAATTGGCTTGACGATAATTGATCAACGCCATTTAAGATAAATGAACTTGCATTAAGATATAAATCAAGCTGAGGCAAACAGGTCCATTTCCAAAAGGAATTCCTGATTTCACAAGTTTAGAGAAACTCCAGATGCAGCTTTTAGTCATTCACAGGATTGTTGACATGTGCCTGCTTTTCAGTGCGTTACAAGGTGACTTATTAATTCCGGTCAGAGTTGGAAATGATTTCCAGCCATCTGAATTGTGAAAATCTGAGACAAAGTCCCTTATTGCATTTAGTGAAATATTCTTGCACAATGAACTCAAGAGTTTGTGGAACTTGCTACCACATGAACTGGTTGAGACAAATGGCAGTAATGCATTTAAGGGGAAACTAGATAAGTGCATGAGGGAGAATGCGATTGAAGGATATGCTGATAGGGTCAGATGAAATAGGGTGGGAGGAGGCTCTTGTGGAGCACAAACAATAGCAAGGACCTGTTGGGCAGAATGGCGTGTCTCTATGCTGTAAATATGATGTAATATCATTGATTTCAGTGTTACTGGCAACACAAATTAATCCTCAGTGACTGAATCTTTGTAAAGCTGTGACCTGGCATGCACAGAATTCTGACCCAGACAAGCTGAAAAAGAAACCTGATGCTATTGAAGAGGAAGTTACTTGTCAAGTCCAGTGTTCCCAGATCATAACCAGGCTTTTTCCTGCAGACTACAATTGTTTTCCTGTATTTCCTTGTCAGTATTCTAATGTATTTTGTTGTGGTCATGCATGAGTGAGAACGCACCTGGACAAGAATAGGAACAGTTGTATTGTTAAAGAGTAAATCTAAGGTGATTGCATGTATGCAAGTTGCTAAAGAAATGCAGGTGAAATTTGGAGACCAGTAAGCCAAAATAATGCATATTAAACAGTTTATTAACTTAATTTATCTTTCTGTGTCATGTTTGATTTTTTTTTCCGGCTATTTCTCTCTTGAATTTTGTTTCCTTTCTCTCTTTATGGGTGTGCGTTTTATTCTGCTGTTTTTACAAACATTTTGTTGCCTCTCACTCTGTTGCTCATTTTCCTTCTTGCACTGTCTTTTTGTAAGGGTTGATTGACCTGACACATTGTTAGCAAACCCAAGGTGGATATTGGTATGAGTTGCATTCATTTTTCACTGGGCCTGTTTGGCTCAGGATTCTTTAGCACCCCCTGGGGCCACCAGTGAGGGGTAACTTTATTCTTATGCATCTTCCTACGGAGCAAAAGGTAGTAGGAGTGCACTTATGACTCCACATTTTGTCACGGTCAACTTCCCCACCATATGTTTCCAACCTCCCCACCTGGGACTTAGCTGTAAGTCAATGCCAGTGAGGCAAGTGGCACGAAATTCGTCACCCACTTGTGGATTTGCAACAGTTGCCGGTGTAACACACATAAAATGCAAGGCCCAAATTCAGGCCAGCCACGGGCCTCTTAGTCTGGTTGCACGCTGCCACAGCTATGCTGAGTCTGGGCATGGTTTCGAAATTCTACTCCCGTTTGTGTTTTCCCTACGTACAATACACCAGAAAATTTTACCCCGAGGCTTGCTTTTCTTCTCCCAATTTCTCTCTCGGTTGTTTATATATAATTTCCAAGTCTCTTTTTCTCTCCCTTACTCAATCTCTCTCTCTCTCTCTCATCTTTATCCTGGCCTCTTGGGTATCCCTAAGTTTAATTGCTGCACCATTGATGGTGGAGCCTTCAATGTCCTAAGCTTTACAATTCCCACCCTAAACCTCTACACCCCTCTTTACCTCCTTTTAAGATGCTCCTTAAAACGTACTTCTTTGGCTAAGCTTTCAGCAACCGATCCTAACATTTCCTTATGTGGATTAGTGTCAATTTTGCTTTAGAACACTCCTATGAAATGCCTTGGGGTGTTTTATTATGTTAAAGGCACCATATAAATACAAGTTGTTATTTATCTCCATTCTCTCAGTCGCTCTCTCCCTTTCTGCCACCTAAGTTCCTTCTCCCAAACTTTCTGGCTTTTCTTTTTGTCTCTGGATCTCTTTTGCTTTATTTCCTCTCATTGCACCAATTCATATGTCAATATGTGTTGAAGATAGAAGTTAGGAAATATCTACTGAAAATTATTACAGGGTGTTGGATACCATTAAAGAAGTCTTCATAGTCTTAAATAGGTTAATTGCATGTATTTATTAACTACAAGAACTATGTACATATAAACAGTGAAGGATTCAAGCTAGGAGCTGTCTCCATGCTTGCTTGTGCACACAACTCTGTCCAACACTAGACTGGCCGCTGGCTGCAGGTCCTTTGTTCCCTTACATCATTGTGTGGGCAGTACTCTACTCAGTCCTACATTAACCCTATATGTGTCAGACCCTTATGCTACAAAAATAGCAGTGAATATTTCATAACCAGGTAAATGCTGTGAACTCATATTAATTGGTTTGTTTCATTTACAACTTAATCCTATCCTAGTTAACTAATGCTTTAGCTTCTCTCTCTGTCCTTCTTTTGTTTGTCACTCTCTGTCTGCTCTCTTTTGAACATGTAACTTTCCTTGCAGTGTCCACACAATCTCTATCATGCGACCCAACAGGCCAAGTCATCAAGTTTTTGCAGTTGTTACACCATTCTGGTGGCCATTTTGAAATTAAAAAACAAGGTAAACATCAGTAGAAAAATCTTTGAACACCTGGGTTTGCAAGTTGGTTACCTTCTGTTGCTGCTCACATCTGGAGTCCTGTTAACTAAGAGGATCCCTCGTAGATCTGGAAATCCTTCATGTTTGTTGACAATCAAATGATCAGAATTAAGAGAGGCCCAGGATTAATACTAAGGTGGTTCCCAGAACATTTCAAAGGTTACTCTGACTCTTGTGACAGGAAGTCACTCGCATTGTTCCAAGCCTATTAAAGCATCCTGGAGCTGACTTTTGGCAGTGGTTCAGCTTTAAAGGTATTTGGGCAATTGATTAAGGGTAGCAATGCCAAGCATTAACATAAGCTCATTTGCTTTTGCAAAAGCCGTAAAATAACTGGCCGTAAGTTAAGTCATGCAATTAATTGCAAGATGCAATCAGGCAAATTATCAACTTGACAATTAGAATTGAGGCACTTGACCTTTTCCAAGGACACCAAACTTGACATTCTAGTCAAGTCTTTATTAAAAGGAAAAAAGCAGTCAAGGGCTCCAGATCCCATGTGTTCCTGACAGCTGGAGTTGTCAAGCCTCTGAAAATATTGCCTGCGCAGTAAACAAAGCCTAATTGACAAAAGAGGGAAGCCAAGGACCATAGGAAGCAGCTCAACAGCTTAAAATAAGCCGCATGAGAAGATAGCCCACGCAATTAACTGAGAAGCAAGAGCAAAGGGAGACCAGCCGGTTAAAAAGATGACTTCAGAAAGGAAGATGGATTCAAGCTTTCAGATGCTGATCAGGAGCAGACTGTATCTACAGGGTCATCAGGTTCTGATGAGCATATATGTTTGCTGAAAGAGACTCGCACTCGGCAGCACCATGAAAAAGGCCATGGTCTCTGCCAGAACAACACAGAGCGAATCAGGAGAGAGATAAGTGCTGCTGCGGGGAGGGTGGGGTTGGGGTGGGGTGGGGGGGGGGCGGGGGAGTGGTCTCGTGGGATGGCGGGTCACGGGAGAGGGATGCCATGGAGTTTGGCAACAAGAGCAGGGAGGGTGGCTGTCAGGGGCAACCCTCCGCTCCAAGCCCATGCCCTCGATCATGCACAGATTAGTGCAGATTGAGGGACATCCACCGCCAACCCTCCCTGCCACTGCCCAGCTGACTTGTAGGCTGCACAGTTTAACTAGGCCTGCAGGCTGCATGTCGATGGGCCAGTCTGGAGCTGGGAACATTGCAGCGGAGGTGGGAAGAGCCCCTGAAGTGATTGTAAATTGGTCACTTAAAGGTCTCAAGTGGAGGCGGGGCTGAAATGTCGACATTGGGTCCTCCCCCCCCAGCCGACCCCCAGAAGGTAAGATGGCGTCAGGTATCGGTTCTGTTGCCAACCCATCAAATTTTCAGGCCCTCCATCCTCCTTCCTCGTCTCCTGTGGGGACAGGTCCGCCCATTATTTTCTTTAAACCTTTTGAGGGAGGCTGCACCATTTGTGGATCATGTCTCAGAAAAGCACCGAATAAAAACTATTCCGATTTGCCAGTACTGTCCTATGAGTCATGTTTATGAACCCAATAGTTGCTGTAACTCTGTCCACATCTGATCTGCTCATAAAATGAAATTTTTAAGAGGGAGCAGTGAAACTTCTTCATCCCAACGCTAGGCAGCAAAAGATGAGACATTTCATTCCTGTAACTTGGAATTAAACTGGTAATAATTATGAGTTCATACTGCAAAAGTTCTCAAGAACAGACATCCAAGATCTGATTTTAACTTAACCGGTTCAGTTGTGTTTGGTTTGGTTGCCCAGTTTCCATCCCATCGATTTTACTGTTACCATGAAGCTGTGCATTGGGAGTGTATAGTTGGAAAAGGTCCTTGCAAATTAGTTGGTTTGCTAATATATATATATATATATATATATATGACAAAAAAAAATACACTGATTCACCCACCAAACTGCAATATTTTGTGCACCATGATACTGACACTCTCCATCCCAGCTGAATGCCATATAAGAGGTTAAAATACAGATCATAAATCCAGGCCCATCATGGGGTGAGATGGGGTGCAGGGTTGTGAGGGTGTAGTCTGGGAAAATTCCTCTGCGACTCTGTTCAACAATTGGAAGGAGTACAGGAGAATAGGTCCTGATGCATATGATACAATATCTACCTTTTATACAAGGTGATCTCCACCCCAGCCAGGCACAAGCCCAGTTCTCAGTTGAATTAGTTCAGAGAATCGGCATCCACTGCTCGATTTAGCCTCTTCTGCAGGTCTGCTTTATTCTGGGAAACCTAGCTCTGGCCTTACATAACCTGAGTTTATACTCCCTGCCCTACTGAAACGAATCATCCACACAAACACAACCTACTCCTTCTAAATGATTCTTTAAAACCTAAGCCAATTGACCCCTGAGTCTGCAATTCTCTAAAGTGTGGAGTTCAGTTCTTTGAGATTGTTTTGGTAACTAAAATATTTCAAACTGGGAATCAGTCTCGTGATAAAAGTTGAACACATGTTTTCAGATTTTTCAGGAAGGAGGGTGGTTAAGCAGGGTCGGGGTGAGAGGGGTGTAGTGAGGGGTGCGGACAGCAGCAAGTGCAGGGGGTGGCTCTGATTGGCACCCTCCCCCAGGTACCCACCCACCCAGGAGGTGACAAGCTGGCCTCACGGTTTTACCTGTCGTGTACGCCGCACAGTGACAGACCAGCTTGCAGCTGGGTTAATACCAGCCGAGGCAGGATGAGGTCTCTAGGTGGTCATTAATTGACCAGTTAAGGGTTTTAATTGGCAGTGGGGGCAGGAAGGTCGACCATGGACCTTCCCGTTCAGAATTTAACGCTGGCAGGGAGGCAGGAAAGCCGCAAGGTTCTGGTATACCACCAACCCCACCCCAAGTAAATGCCCTTCCAACCTCCAAACTTGCCACCAGCGAGAGGACAAGATTTCGGCCTTTGCGTTTGAACGATCCATTCAATTGATAATATCCCTTTGAATTAGTTTCAGGAAAGGCATTAATACAACATCAGCCTGGAAAGTTCCTTTTGTTCCCTCTTCGGCCAGGGGGCTGGTTTCAATCCACAAGAGAAATCGGGTGATCCCCAGATGGCCATCTTTTGTGGTCACTTTTAAAAGATAAAAATTAGTCTGAAGTTCAGAATATGCTGGGTCATGACAAAAGAGACATGCTGCATATCACCCCTGAGGCACAAACTTTTGTTCTGCTCACACAGAGGAGCTCATGGTTTCTTCCCTCTTAGAAATGAAATAGGAAGATTTTTTAATGTGAAGCTATTTTATTCTGGAATGGATTGCATCGAAAGGTGTTGAAAACAGAGTCTACAATAATGTTGAAAAGGGAATTGAATCACTTGAAAAGGTTTGGGGAAAGAGCATAGGAGTGGGATGAATTGAAAAGCTTTTTCAAAGAGCTGGCACAGGCATGATGGGCCGAAAGAACACCTTCAGTGCTTTAAAACGTGATGAATCTAATGGCTGATGGGGGTAGAATTTCCCTGGTATTCTCCTGATACAGTGTGCATCAGCTTTTACTCCATTTCTCCAGAGCTTCTGTTGATCCCGTGCCAAAGTGTGAGCCACCTACTGCAGCAACACTCCAGTAATGTACTTAACTCTTAAACGCCCTCTGGAATAACCTAGCAAGCCACTCAGTTGTATGGACGGCAGTGGTTTAAGAAGGTGGCTCACCACCACATTCTCAAGGGCAATTAGGGCTGGGCAACAAATGAAAGAATGAAAAAATGGTCACCAAGACTCCTTCAATAGCACCTCCCAAACCTGCAACCTCTACCACCTAGAAGGTCAAAGGCAACAGACACATGGGAACTCCACCCCCTCCAAGGTCCCCTCCAAGCCACACACCATCCTGTCTTTTAGTGTAGAATAATGGGTTAGTAGTTGTGGTGATGAGGTAGTGATCTGTACCATGATTTAACAGTGACATCAGTAATCATATGCAAGAGACTGAGAAGAGAAGATGGAATAGTCTGTACAAGAGAGAGATGTACTTACCTAGAAGCCTAGGATGTACTATAGTGTAAATAAAAGAGTCTTTGAAAAAGCATTCTTGAGTTAGACCTAAGTCACTCATAAACCTTCCCAATCCAGAACAGGATACAAGTCACATGAAAAGAGTTCCAAATAATATTCAAAGTGGAAACCAAACCACAAGCCACTTAGAGATATATCGCCATTCCTTCACTATCTCTAGATCAAAAACCTGGAATTCCCTTCCAAACAGCACTTTGGGTGCACCTACACCAGACAGACTGCAGGATGGATCAAGAAGAAGGCTCACCACCACCTTCCCAAGAGCAATAACAGACCAACAACAAAAGTCAGCCTTACCAGCGATGGTCACATCCTAGGAAAATTGTTTTTTTAAAGTTATGTGAAAGATCCAGAGACCCCCTGCGGAGATTCCAAGTGACATCTTTATCCCATGTACCCGAGTTGGATTTTAATCCAAGTAACAGAGATTGACTTTATTTTGCCAAACAGTTTCATTTGAATACTGGTGGTGAATCTTATCAGACTTCTCAAGGTGGGAATGACAATGCTGAAGAATAAAACATTTTTTTCTGTGTTTTGGATCCACAAAAGGACTCAAGGGGTAAGTCAGTTTTACGAGCTAAATACACAGTAAAGCTTCTTCCACTCCTCTTAACTCTGGCCTCAGGAGGTAACCTCTCCTCATGCCCCCAACTATTTTAATTTCCGACATTGCAATTCTTGTGATCTCACTGAGTAAAACTGCCAAATTAATGCCAAACTGCAGGAGGTTTTGTACTGTGGACTCATTCTCACCAGCAACTAGTGGAACCTTCCCAAAATATACTTCATTTCAGTCCCTTTCATAGAAAGAAAAAGACATTCCTCTTGCTAGTTTTGGGTTGATTCCAAGGTTGAAAGGACATTGTTCAAACACATTGGACCATCTTCTTTTGCCAGCGCTGATTTAAAATAGAGCTCAAAATAATAACTACAGGTAACCTTCAAGCTAAATTTAATGCAGCCTTCATGTGACTACCATGTACAATTCAAGAGGCACACTCAATAATCTTTTACTGGTCTTTTGGGATGTAAAAATGACAACACTTGGGCATTCCACGGAAGTCTGTTGTATGAGGAACCTGGAGTCAAAAGAGAGCAGAAATCACAGTGTATGAGTTACTAGCTGTAAAACGTGGGCCTGAATTTTGCGCACGTTTTGCTCGGGTAATCAGCGGGTCCGGAGCTGGACGCCATATCCTCTTCCGGCCGCCATCGCAACTGACCCGTGATTTTACCCTGGCTGGCCAATTGAGGCCCAGCCAGCGTGAAATGTGCCTGGACATTGGCGCAGCGCATCTGGTGGGGGTGAGAGCCTAGAGGGTACTCCGTCCAATGGGGACCCGGAGCGGGTGTTTAAAAACCGTACAGGCTGAAGGCTGCCAGGAGTTGGGGAGGAGCCTTAGGGAGCTGTCCAGGAGGGAGTCTCATATGTGGCAGGAGTTATGGCCTCATAACCCGCTGGGCACACTGGGCGGGAGGACGATGCTGGTGAGCACTCTGCCCCACGACTCTCTGATGAGGGCCTGCTCAGTTGCGTGGGGGTACTGAGTGCCCAGCGTGATATTCTGATGTTGCGGGGTGGCAAGGGGAGGCCACCCCAACAGATGCAGAAGGCCTCAGAACGAGCTGGCTGCCTGGGTGAGTAGGCATGCTGTTGTGCGACGCACATGGATCCAGTGCCGGAAAAGGTTCAATGATCTTCAGCGATCCATAAAGGTGAGCGCCCACTTTGCATGGAACTGTGTTTGGAAGTTTTGGAGGGTGGCCGTTCATCGTGGCACTCAGGGGTGTGAGATGAAGTGTGCCCAATGGCACATATCCCTATGCCGGCCAAGGGTGGGAGATGTGTCTGCTACCTTGAGTATATAGAAGGGTGAGGCTTGCCAATCCAATGGGCACCTCAGACTGGCTCTCCTGGCAGAGGGGGTGGTGCAAGGGTGGTATGATGTTGCAGTTCGAGGAGGGACAAATCAATGCACTTTTGTCCGTAGAGGAGAAGAGAGCTGTTGTGCATTGGAGTGCGCACAGACGTGTGGTGAGGTGCCCAAAATCCTGATCCCCTGCAGATTTGAGGTGGACGCCCTGGACATGGAATGTGAGTGAGGAGCAAGGTCCACAGGTCACGGAGATGCAGGTGTCTCAGAGGACAGTAAGAGTCTAGCGGGCAGGTGAGAGACTGGTGGATGTAGGGTCGCGGCCTCTCCAATGAGAAGTTCAAATCCAAAGCTCCCACTGCTTGTCCAATCACAGTGCTTCAGTGAGGCAGTTGTCCTTTGTGACAAGCAGCCATTGTGCTTGCACAGTCACTTAGTAATGATGTTCGCAACTGACATATTCTCTTCCTCCCTCCAATGTGCCATCCTCATGACACACCACAGACACCGAGACACCCAAAGAGGAGCCGCCGACAGATAAAGCCGTGTCACAACCTTTCTCTGCACCAAGCACCAGCGCAGACACAGGTGCATTAATGGGCAATAGTGCATCTGCTCAGTTGGTAGTGCACAGTGGTGAGGGCACATCGCACTCGCGTGAGGAACTGGCAGGATGCAGAGAGTGCCCAGGGCGCCGGCAGCTGGAGGAATGCTGGTGACCTGGGCCATGATGAGCCTCTGGAATTGTCCATCAGGTGGCAGATACTGGATGTCCAGTGGGATGCACGGGAGGATCTGGCAGAGATCCCTGAGGGTCTACGTGCTGTGGTCTCTGTGTTGGAGGAGTCCATGTGAAGCGTGAGTACTCTGTTGACCTGGAGCTCCGAGCGCACTGCCTCCTCCATTGAGAGAGGGGCGACTCTCATGGAGAGGCAGCTCCAGGAACATAATCAGGGGGTTTCCGGGGCTGAGCTCAGACCCTTCAAGCCTGCACACTGGCAATGACCTCAGCAGGTCACAGCCACTGTGAGAGATGGATGAGGCACCTAGTCACGCTGCAGGGTGCCCATCCATCAACGGTGAGCAGGGAGGTTCAAACCAATCTCACATGTCACATCGGGGTGCTCCGATGAAGGCAGTAGCTCCGCCACTCTGTCAGTGCCTATAGCATAGGTGGAGGCTGCGACACCTGAGGAGTGCCCAGGCATGGCACCGGACGTTCCCTCCCAGGCGGTGCCAGCACAGGCTCCGCCCACCAGAGGATGTCCGCCAAGGTCATCAGGGGCAACAGGACATCAAAGTCAGCAGCATCTAAAGCTGCGCCAGTGAGGTGTGGGGGAGGGGGGTGAAGGGGAAGGGTTCGGACCAAGACACAACACTTGCAAACGGAAATTTACGGCACTATGAACACAAGAGGAGTGGTCACAGGTGATATTACTTCAGTTGACCCATGTTCTATGTTCAAACTGTGTAAATATATCCACCATTTAAAGATGTGATTATGTTTCACGTTCTGACTGTGCTTTATGTTTCTCATAGGTGTTGAGCATGGGAGTGGCTTGTGACAGACGGAAACGGCTGCAAAGTTTATTTCAGAGGTAGTTGGTTGACATAGGAGTTGCAGGTTGGCCTCATCAGGAGTGTTTAGTAAGGAGGCACCATCACCCTTGCCCTCACTTTCAAACCATGCCTTGGATGTCCAGCTGAATGAACAGAGAATCAAGGCATCCTTGGTCTCCCTGCCTCCCAAAAGGTTTATAACTCCTGCAGCCATTTCCTCACTCATCAGCTGAGTCATCCTCTGTGGCCTACAGAGCTGCTTCGTTGTCCTCATCCTCCAAAAGGTCTTCCCTTGAGGGAGCCAGATTATGCAGAGAGCAGCACAAAATGACAATAAGCGAGACAAGCTCAAGAGGATATTGCAGTGCTCCCCCTGATTGGTTCAGGCAGTGGAACTTCATCTCCAGCAGGCCAATGGTCCTTTCCATTATTGGCCTTGTAGAGGCCCGACTTCGATTGTCCCTCTCCTCCGCTTCTGTTCTTGGATGTTGGAGTGGTGTCATGAGCCACCTTTTCAGGGCATGGCCTTTGTCACCAGGAGCCAACCACCCAACTGAGCTGGAGCGTCCAAGAGCCTTGGCACCTGGGGATGCTGCAGGATTTGCATACCCATCATGGGAGGTGCCCCAGGTACCAGGTGCAGACCTGCAAAATCTGTGTCCTGTGGTCACAAACTATCTGGATGTTGATGGAGTGGAAACCCTTCCTGTTGATGAAGGTACATAGCTCACCAGCTGGTTACAGCCATGTAGTTTTTGGCTGTATGAGTCCAATCTATGGCACCCTGGATGTGGGGGAACCCAGCAATTGCAGCGAGGCCTCTGGCTCTCTCAGCTAGTCTGGCTTTGTTGGCCTGGCCGTGAATGAAGTTACTGACCCTTCTGAACAGAGCGTCAGTGACCAGCTTGACGGAGCTGTGGGCAGCAGATTGGGAAATGCCACATAGATCTCCCACTGACCCTTGGAAAGAGCTGGGGGCAAGAAAGTTCAGGGTCACTGTCACCTTAAGAGCCACTGGCAGCTGGTGGCCACTGACACAGTTTGAGGCGATCTCTGGGCCAATCATGTGTTAAATGTAAGTCACGGTCTCCCTAAAGAGGCGGAGCACCCTTCAGCACTGGACCTCCGACATGTCCAGGAGCTGGAGTGCTGCCTGTAGACTCTCCCTGCAGGATAACAACGTCTTCTGCAGACCCTTCCGCCTTGCACCTCCTGCTGGCCCTGCACCCCAAGGGTCTGCGCCTCTCTTTCCACAGGTCACTCTCCAGGATGCTGTCTGCGGACACCAGCCCTCCTCTCCCTTCTGGCTGTCTCCTCCTCAGAGGAGGAGATCCCTCCAGCGGAGTACACGCTGGAAGGCAGTTGGCACAGGATAGCGCCCTGAAGTGTGCACTGGGCAGGAAGCCTCTAAGAAAGCCTGTGAGCCAAAGAGTCTTCTAGAAAACACAGGAAATGCAACGAACTGTCAGAAAAGCACCGACAACCAACTCTCACCTAAACTCCTACCCACTCACACAGCCACGGCTCTGGTTGACGTTTATCCCACCCTGAGCTGAGTTTCAGTTAAAAACGGGATGGCCGCCTGGTCGTGTGGCCTGTTGGCCGAGCCCAAGATTGCATGGGTCACGTAAAATTTCAATCAATTGCCTTTTTAATGGGCTTAGTTGCGCGTTTAACTGTTAGTGGGCGCGGTTCCAACTCCCACGCGTAATATGACACGAAGACACGATGACACTGGGACTCGCGCCCGACATTTCTCGCATCGTGATTTCACGCGGGGTCAGTTGGGTCACGAGACTGATCCCTGCAACGTTCAATCCTGGCCGTGGTGTATTGGCCGCATAGCATAAGGGGCGCACTTACTTTACGCGACTGACTATACTGCAGGTGCCCTCTCCCTGGATTTACAGGCCCCAACAATCTACACAACAACCAATACAAAGCAGAGAATCATAGAACAGCAGGGCACTGAAGGGGGCCATTCGCCCATCAAACCTGTGCTAGCTCTTTCGAGGAGCAATCCGGTGAGCCTCACTCCGTGGGTTCCCCTCCCCCCCATTTCCCTGCAATAGTTTTTCTCCTTCAATTATTTACCCAATTCCCTTTTGAAAACTCCTGCTCACTCCCCCTGTCAGGGGATGCGTTCCAAGCCCTAACTGGTCATTTGCATAAAAATATTTTTTCTCGTGTCGCCTCTGCTTTTTTTTGGTCAATCACCTTAAATCTGTGCCCTCTGATTATTGATCGTGCAGCCATTAGAAATGGTCTCAGCTTACTGGCTGGAATTTTCCAGCGTTCCTGTGGCAGGTTCCCCCTGTGCTGGGGCCGGTGAGGCTTTGAAATCTCCCTTCTCACTGGCGGGACCGGAAGATCCCGTTGGCGTGAGGGGCTGGAACATTCTGGCCACTGTATCTGAACCCTTAGTGATTTGAAACATTTTAAATTTGGGCGTATGGCTTATATATGCCACATTTTTTTTAAAAAAAATCATTCATAGGATATGGCTGGGCCAGCAATTATTGCCCATCTCTAATTGCCCCTTGAGAAGGTGGTGGTGAGCTGCCTTCTTGAACCGCTGCAGTCCATGTGGTGTAGGTACACCCACCGTGCTGTTAGGGTGGGAGCTCCAGGATTTTGACCCAGCCACAGTGAGGGAACAGTGTTATACTCCCAAGCCAGGAGGGTGAGTAACTTGGAGGGGAACTTCCAGGCGGTGGAGTTCCCATTTATCTGCTGTCCTTGTCGTTCTAGATGGTAGTGGTCGTGGGAGGTTTGGAAGGTGCTGTTGAAGGAGCCTTGGTCGGTCAGTCGCGTGCCTGACCATGTTTACTCAAGCATTTCATGCTTACTGCCATTTTTGTTTCTAACATTGCATTATTTTCAGATGTAAGTGACTTTGGTTTCAGGTGGTAACACGATAAGGGTGACAACAAACTGGCAGCCTATCCTGAATAGAAAAGAGAAATTGGGGAGGTGTGCAGCAGCCTGCTGATTCGCTCCCACCATCTTGCATTGACCCCGAGTGAAGCAACGCTTTGGTTTTAAAATTCTCATCCTTGTTTTCAAACCACTCCATGGTCTCGACCCTCCCTATCTCTGTAATCTCCTCCAGCCCACCGCCCTCCGTGATATCAAATTCTGGCCTCATGAGCACCCCCGATTTTAATCCATCCACCACTGGGGGCCACGCTTTCAGCTGCCCAGGCCCTAAGCACTGGAATTCCATCCCTAAACCTCTCTGCCTCTCTGGCTTTCTTTCCTCCTTTAAGATGCTTCTTAAAATCTACCTCTTTGACTAAACACTTGGCTGTCTGCCCTAGTATCTCCTTCAGCAACTCAGTATCTGACCCTGCTTCATAATACTCCTGTGAAGCACCTGGGGACATATTATACGTTAAAGATGCTATATAAACACAAGTTGTTGTTTCTATTGCCCAGGGCCATTTTCACCCCCTGTTTTACACTGACTTTGGTCCATTGAACAATAAGAACTTTATTTAAACTCAGTCCCTATAATTGAATTTGAAACTAGCATTTGTGACAGGGCCAATGGCCAAGCCCATTTGACTCCTGAGATACCTTCCCCCAAACTTCTACACAACCTTCAAAATCAGGAAAGGTAAACTGACAAGCCCAAACAATCCCCATCCACCACTACTCTCCTCCGTCTGGCTGAACTTGTTCTCACGCTGAACAATTTCTCCTTCAACTCCTCTCACTTCCTCCAAATAAAAGGTGTGGCTATGGGTACCCGCATGGGCCCCAGCTATGCCTGTCTCTTTATGGGGTATGTGGAACATTCCTTGTTGCAGTCCTACTCCGGCCCCCTTCCACAACTCTTTCTCCGGTACATCAATGATTACTTCGGTGCTGCTTCATGCTCTCGTCGGGAGTTGGAAAAATTTATTAATTTTGCTTCCAATCTCCACCCCTCCATCATTTTCACGTGGTCCATCGCTGACACTTCCCTTCCCTTCCTTGACCTCTCTGTCTCAATCTCTGGTGATAGACTGTCCACCAATATCCATTACAAGCCTACCGCCTCCCACAGCTACCTCGACTACAGCTCCTCACACCCCGCTTTCTGTAAGGACTCCATCCCATTCTCTCAGTTCCTTCGCCTCCGTCGCATCTGTTCTGATGATGCTACCTTCAAAAACAGTTCCTCTGACATGTCCTCCTTCTTCCTTAACCGAGGTTTTCCACCCACGGTCGTTGACAGGGCCCTCACCCGTGTCCGGCCCATCTCCCGTGCATCCGCCCTCACGCCTTCTCCTCCCTCCCAGAAACATGATAGGGTCCCCCTTGTCCTCACTTATCACCCCACCAGCCTCCGCATTCAAAGGATCATCCTCTGCCATTTCCGCCAACTCCAGCATGATGCCACCACCAAACACATCTTCCCTTCACCCCCACTATCGGCATTCTGTAGGGATCGTTCCCTCCAGGACACCCTGGTCCACTCCTCCATCACCCCCTACTCCTCAACCCCCACGTATGGCACCTCCCCATGCCCACGTAAAAGATGTAACACCTGCCCCTTCACTTCCTCTCTCCTCACCGTCCAAGGGCCCAAACACCCAAACACTCCTTTCAAGTGAAGCAGCATTTCACTTGCATTTCCCCCAACTTAGTCTACTGCATTCGTTGCTCCCAATGTGGTCTCCTCTACATTGGAGAGACCAAACGTAAACTGGGTGACTGCTTTGCAGAACACCTGCGGTCTGTCCGCAAGAATGACCCAAACCTCCCTGTCGCTTGCCATTTTAATACTCCACCCTGCTCTCTTGCCCACATGTCTGTCTTTGGCTTGCTGCATTGTTCCAGTGAAGCCCAACGCAAACTGGAGGAACAACACCTCATCTTCCGACCAGGCACTTTACAGCCTTCCGGACTGAATATTGAATTCAACAACTTTAGGTCTTGAACTCCCTCCTCCATCCCCACCCCCTTTCTGTTTCTTCCCTCTTCCTTTTGTTTTTTCCAATAAATTATATAGATTTTTCTTTTCCCACCTATTTCCATTATTTTAAAATATTTTTAAATCTTTTATGCTCCCCCCACCCCCACCAGAGCTATACCTTGAGCGCCCTACCATCCATTCTTAATTAGCACATTCGTTTAGATAATATCACCAACTTTAACACCTATGTGTTCTTTTGTTCTTTTGTCTGTGACATCTTTTGATGATCTGCTTCTATCACTGCTTGCTTGTCCCTACAACCACACCACCCCCCTCCACTTCTCTCCCCCCACCCACACCCCCCCAGACACCTTAAACCAGCTTATATTACCCCCTTTTCCTTGAATTCACCTAGTTCTGTTGAAGGGTCATGAGGACTCGAAACGTCAACTCTTTTCTTCTCCGCCGATGCTGCCAGACCTGCTGAGTTTTTCCAGGTAATTCTGTTTTTGTTTTGGATTTCCAGCATCCGCAGTTTTTTGTTTTTATATTTTTTACATTTATTGATGGATGGCTGCAAGATCTACCTCTCAACCAACAAATTATCTGGTCTTTATCTCCGTGCTTTTTGTAGAATTTTGTGGTGTGCAAATTGGCTGCAGTCTGTCTCACGTTACTACACTTGTAAAGTGCTTAATTGACTATAAAGTACTTTACCAGGTTGTCCCGATGTTGTGAAAGATGCAATGTATGTTGTATATGCTCCCATCTCCCCAAATTACATTACAAGGTTTAAAGAGCAGAGTGATTCTTGTTAATGCTTTGTTAATGCTATACAGCACAATATAGTGTGTTTTTATTGCTGGCGATGTTCCATATAGTAAGTATTGAGTCTTTTTATTTAATTAGAGTTACTAGCGCTATAATCCCATCAAATCTATAATTTTAGTTGTTGCAATAGTAACCTGCTAGCACTGTATCCTTTTCAGAGATTAGCTCTCTTTCAATAGTAACCTACCAGCACTGTACCCTTTTCAGAGATTAGCTCCACCTTTAGTACACTATTTCGTTGTATGAATTCAAATTGTCAACCTCTTAGCTGTTCCTCCTAAACTCCAGTAAGGCCCTTGCCTCCAATGGGAATCATAGGTTCATATAAGCTGCAGTTTCATAGCCGCTTTTATGTTGCTGTGAAATGGCTTTGGCATCAGGCTGGTGATCTTCAACCTTCTGGGTTAGAAATTTGGTTAGAAGTGCAGATTGAGGATTTCAAACCTGAAGCTCAGGCTGCATTGTAAATCTGGTTTCTTGGAGTTTGGTTGCATACACAAGGATGCCTGTTGACTTGGCATTCCCATTGAAGCATCGTCCAGTAAGGTACAAACCCTGAGGCTCAAAATCTGCTCAGGGCCTTGATGAAAATGAAAGATTGGCAGTCTAACTCCTGTCCATGCAGCAAGAGTGCATTCAAAGACAACCAACTGTGACATCATTATCTGGAGTAGACTGCACCGATATAGAAGCTTCCTGTGTCAGACCATAATATACTGCAACCCAACTTCTATAAAGAGCACTCATGAAAGATTGTCAGCTGTGGTTCACTTGGTAGCATTTCTGTCTTTAAGTCCAAGAGGTTGTGGGTTCAAGTCTCTCTCCAGTCCTTGAGCATAGAAATCTGACACCCCTTGGCAGTACTGCAGGAATACTGGACTGTTGGAGGTTCTGCTTTATGGATGAGATGCTAAACTGTGGTCCCCTCTGCCCTCTCAGATGGATGTAAAAGGTCCCATGGTGCTCTTTTTTGAAGAAGAGCAGGGGAGTTAACCCTAGTGCCCAATATTTATCCCTTAATCAAAATCACAAAAACAGATTATCTGGTTATTATCACATTATTGTTTGTGGGAGCTTGCTGTGTGCAAATTGGCTGCCATTTTACTGACGCTACAACAGTGACATACACTTCAAAATTACTTCATTGGGAATAAAGTACTTTGGGATATTCTTTGGTCATGACATGCTATGTAAATGCAAGTCTTTCCTTTTAACTGCATCTCCTTACTTAAGGCAAATATATCAACTTGGACAGTGCGCTGCTTGTGAAACAGTATGGACAATATCCTGAGATGGTCCACATTCTTCTTTTTATTTCTTTATTCTTTCATGGGATGTGGGATTCTCTGGCAAGGCCAGCATTTGTTGCCCATCCCTAATTGCCCCTGAACTGAGTGGCTTGCTAGACCATTTCAAAGGGTAGATAAGAGTTAACCACATTGCTGTGGATCTGGAGATACATGGAGGCCAGATAAGGTACCAATGGCAGATTTCTCAGGGAGAGGCATTAGTGAACCAGATGGGTTTTTATGACAATCAATAGTAGTTTCATGGTCACCATTACTGAAATTAGCTTTCAATTCCAGATTTACTAATTGAATTTAAATTCCACCAGCTGCCGTGGTGGGATTTGAACCCATGTCCCCAGAGCATTGGCCTGGACTGCTGAATTACTAGGGCAGTGACATTAGCACAGCACCACCGTTGCCCCATGGTGATGTCTATAACACATCCATAACAGCAACAATGTGTATTTCTATAGTGCCTTGAATGTAGTAAAAACCCCCCCAAGGCATCTCACAAGACCTTTCTCAAACAGAATTTGACAGGGAGCCAAAAAGGAGATATTAAGACAGGCGACCAAAAGCTTTGTCAAAGAGGTAGATCTTAAGGAGCGTCTTCGAGGAGAAGAGAGAGGCCGAGGCAAGGAGAGGTTTGGAGAGGGAATTCCAAATCTTAGGGCCTCGGTAACTGAAGACACGGCTGCCAGTGGTGAAGCATGTGAGGATCCTACCTGAATAAAACGAGGCAATTATTTGGACATACAACTGAGCACTTAATTTGGCTACAATATAAAATTCCGGTATTCAACAGAAAAATAATCAGAAATGTGAATGAAGCTCACCATTAGTTTATATTGCGCGTGATCATATTTTTTAATCAGCTTTGACATGCATGTAGTACCGCATTCGGCCACTAGAGGATGGTATAAGGTAATACTACAGTGATGGGCACCCTAGGCGAGTGAATGGACCACATGAGTGGCCCTCCTTCGTCTCAGTGAGCCGCAAGATTGGAATCGGGCGTGTGCGCTAACCATGACCCCATGAATGAGAATTTGCGGGGCAGTGCCGAATGGACTGATCGGACACAGAGGGAGCGCGCGGCTCCCATGGTCGATGTGGTGTGCAATTGGCGCACACCTCACTTCACCTGTCCTCGCTTTGCGCGTGTCTCACTTCACTGATACCCGTGGGGGAGAAAAAAAGCTGGGCAGGTGGAAAGTGGGCAGCCCTGCGCGTGGGCACCAGTCAACAAAACGTCTCGCGGGCGGCACTCGGAGAACCCGGGTGGGCCGCAGGCTGCCCACCACTGTAACTCGGTGTGGTAAAAATGTAAAAATGTGCACCCTGCTGGGTTTGGGGGGGGTGGGGTGGTGGGGGGTGAAAAACCTTCAACTGTGGGGAACACAGTGAAAAAGGTGATACACATCACTTTGAAAACCGATGTCTTAGGCCATCAGCATTGGAAAAATAAATTTTGGCTGAACAAACGCCAGCCTTTCCAATATATTGGGAAAAATTAAAAAGAGCACATCTGCCAACACTGGCTGCCAGGTCCAGTGGGTGTAATTCCCGGAGTCCTGGAGGAGTTGTTACAGGAGCTCTATTCTCCAGCCAACCTGCGCAAAAAGACAATTAATTAAATAATGGACAAGCGAAAGCGTTCAAAGAAATTAAAAAGCGAACAATGTAATTTCGATGCCCCGACGATTTTTTTTTTATTTCTCCGAAGTTGCTTGCAGCAGCGTCTCGATGTTAATCATCTTCAGTTCCTGAAGCTCCCACAGGACAGCCCCGAAGGATTGGCAATCCTACCTGCAAACACACTCATTGTCACAGAATCACAGGATTCGGCTCATTGTGTCTGCACCCGTCCTCTGAATGGGCAATTCACTGAGTGCCATTCCCTGCCACCCCCACCCCAACTCCACTCCCCCCAACACCACCCCCCACCACCCCACCCAACCCCTCCACACCCCCGGTCTTGCCTCGCTAACACTTCACATTCTTCCTTTTTAGATAACTGTTTAATTGCCTTCTGAATGTTTCAATTGAACCTGCCTCCACCACACTCTCAGTGCGTTCCAGACGTGAACCGCTCGCTGCGTGAAAAAACTTTTCCTCAGGTCACTTTTGCTTCTTTTACCAATTACTATAAACCTGTACCCTGTAGTTCTTGATCCTTTCAGGAAAAGTAAGATTTCCCCCCTATCTAATCTGTCCAGACCCTTCATGATTTTGAACACCTCTGTCAAATCTTCTCTCAGTTTTCTTTTCTCCAAGGAAAACAGTCCTCATTTCTCCAATCTATCTTCTTAACAGAAATTCTTCGTCCCATTTACCAGCCTCTTGAATCTTTTCTGCACTCTCTCCAATGCCTTCACATTCTTTCTAAAGTACAGCGCCCAGAACTGGAAGCAATACTCCAACTGAGGCCGAACTACTGTCCTCTCTCTACAAGCTCAACATAGCCTCTTTGCTCTTGTACTCTACGCCCCCATTCAGAAAGCCTAGGATACGGTATGCCTTAATAACCACTCTCTTAACCTGTCCTGCCAACTTCAACGGCTTATGCACAAATGTATCCAGGTCCCTCTGCTCTCGCACCCCCTTTAGAATGGTGCCCTTTATTTTATCTAAAGAATGGCCATTTGAAAAAAAGTATTAGGGCTGTGGTTTGGCAAGAACTCGGTATTCAGAGAAGGAATATGGACTGATGGTTGCATTCTGGTGAGGTCACTGCTGCTGTCTCACTCCATCTCCCCGCTTATTGGCCTTTCACCTGTGACCTATCAGCCTGACCCTTAGGGCTGCTATCCTGGCTTCATGTCACAGGATCCACTGCCTTAATCATTATAGTGAGCAAAGGGTAATGGCAGAATGCCATCAATAAATCTTGTGCTGTTCCAACTCTACATGATGACTGAATCAAAGGGTGAACGAGGGTGGAATACTATATTATTATTTCTCAATAGCGCAAGATTCTGATTCATCCCTATTCTTTTTTGCAGCGATCGAAGCAGTGAATGAAGCCATCTGGTGTCATTCTAGCATTTTTCAACCCCATTGTTCAAGGAACACTTACATAAAGTGAAACACGAAATGCACTGTTACAAAGAGCACTTTTTTTTTCTAAAATAAAAGCAAACTACTACGGATGCTGGAAATCACAGAATCACAGAATCACAGTACAGAAGAGGCCCTTCGGCCCATTGAGTCTGCACCGACACGTGAGAAACACCTGACCTACCTACCTGACCCCATTTACCAGCACTTGGCCCATAACCTTGAATGTTATGACGTGCCAAGTGCTCATCCTGGTACTTTTTAAAGGATGTGAGGCAATCCGCCTCCACCACCCTCCCAGGCAGCGCATTCCAGACCGTCACCACCCTCTGGGTAAAAAAGTTTTTCCTCACATCCCCCCTAAACCTCCTGCCCCTCACCTTGAACTTATGTCCCCTTGTGACTGACCCTTCAACTAAGGGGAACAGCTGCTCCCTATCCATCCTGTCCATGCCTCTCATAATCTTGTACACCTTGATCAGGTCGCCCTCAGTCTTCTCTGCTCCAATGAAAACAACCCAAGTCTATCCAACCTCTCTTCATAACTTAAATGTTTCATCCCAGGCAACATCCTGGTGAATCTCCTCTGCACCCCCTCCAGTGCAATCACATCCTTCCTATAATGTGGTGACCAGAACTGCACACAGTACTCCAGCTGTGGCCTCACCAAGGTTCAATACAACTCCAACATGACCTCCCTACTTTTGTAATCTATGCCTCGATTGATAAAGGCAAGTGTCCCATATGCCTTTTTCATCACCCCACTAACATGCCCCTCCGCCTTCAGAGATCTATGGACACACACACCAAGGTCCCTTTGTTCCTCAGAACTTCCTAGTGTCATGCGGCTCATTCAATACTTCCTTGTCAAATTACTCCTTCCAAAGTGTATTACCTCACACTTTTCAGGGTTAAATTCCATCTGCCACTTTTCTGCCCATTTGACCATCCCGTCTATAGCTTGCTGTAGCCCAAGACTCTCAATCTCACTATTAACCACCCGGCTAATCTTTGTGTCATCCGCAAACTTACTAATCCTGCCCCCCCACATAGTCATCTATGTCGTTTATATAAATGACAAATAATAGGGGACCGAGCACAGATCCCTGTGGTACGCCCCTGGACACTGGCTTCCAGTCACTAAAGCAGCCTTCTGTCATCACTCTCTGCCTCCTACAACTAAGCCAAATTTGAATCCACCTTGTCGAATTACCCTGTGTCCCATGTGCATTTGCCTTCTTTATAAGTCTCCCATGTGGGACCTTGTCAAAGGCTTTGCTGAAATCCATATAAACTACATCAACTGCACTACCCTCATCTACACACCTGGTCCCCTCCTCAAAAAATTCAATCAAATTTGTTAGGCATGACCTCCCTCTGACAAAGCCATGCTGACTATCCCTGATCAAACCTTGCCTCTCCAAGTGGAGATAGATTCTTTTCTTCAGAAATTTCTCCAATAGTTTCCCTACCACTGACGTGAGACTCACTGGTCTGTAGTTCCCTGGCTTATCTCTACAACCCTTGTTAAATAGTGCAATCACGTTAGCTGTTCTCCAGTCCTTTGGCACCTCCCCCATGGCCAGAGAGGAATTAAAAATTTGGGTCAGAGCCCCTGTGATCTCCTCCCTTGCCTCCCTCAGCAGTCTGGGACACAACTCATTGGGACCTGAAGAATTGTCCACTTTTAAGCCTGCGGACACCTGCAATACCTCGTCACTCCCTATATCAATTTGCTTAAGAACCTCGCAGTATCTCTCCCCGAGTTCGATGCCTTCATCCTCATTCTCTTGGGCGAAGATGGATGTGAAGTATTCATTCAACACTCTAGGGATGTCCTCTGGCTCCATCCATAGATTGCCCCCTTGGTCCCTTAAGGGCCCTACTCTTTCCCTGGTTATCCTCTTCCCATTGATATACTTAAAGAATATCTTGGGATTTTCCCTATTTTTACCAGAGCTTTCTCATGTCCCCTCTTTGCTCTCCTAATTGCTTTCTTAAACTCCACCCTGCACTTTCTGTACCCCACTACTTCCTCTGCTGATTTGCTTCCCTTGTACCTGCTAAAAGTCTCTCTTTTCCTTCTCATCATAACCTGAATATCTCTGGTCATCCATGGTGCTCTGGGCTTGTGACTCTTTCCTATCACCCTAGAGGGAACATGTTGAGCCTGTACCCTCCCCAGTTCCTTTTTGAACACCCCCCACTGCTCCTCTGTAGATTTCCCCACAAGTAGATGTTCCCAGTCTACCTTGGCCAGATCCTGCCTTATTTTACTAAAATCCACTCTCCCCCAGTCCAAAACATTTTTTTGCAACTTGTCTATTTCTTTGTCCATAACAAGCTTAAATTCTACCATGTTGTGGTCGCTATCACTAAACTGCTCCCCCACCATCACCTCAGCCACCTGTCCGGCTTCATTCCCCAGAATTAGGTCCAGCACTGCGCTGTCCCTTGTTGGACCCTCTACATATTGACCTAAAAAGTTCTCCTGTACACATTTCAAGAAATCCACTGCATCCCAGCCCTTAACACTTTGTCTATCCCTATTAATGTTGGGAAAGTTGAAATCATCTAATCTAATAACCCTATTGTTATTGTTTTTACACACCTCCACAAATTGTGCACATACTTGCTCCTCAATTTCCCACTGACTATCTGGGGGTCTATAATAAACACCTAACATTGTGGCTGCCCCCTTTTTTATTCCTAAGCTCTAACCATAAAGCTTCATTCGATGCCTCCTCCAATCTGAAACAAAAACAGAAAATGCTGGAAAAACTGAGCAGGCCTGACATCATCTGTGGAGAGAGAAACAGAGTTAACGTTTTCTTCAGAAGAAGGGTTATATGGACTCGAAACGTCAACTCTGTTTCTCGCTGCACAGCTTTTTTTGTGTGGGATTTAATTTGTACAATTTATTTTGAGGCATTGCAGACCTTAAACATTAGACCATCAAATATCCAATGTGATCTGCACTCATCTCCTGATGGATTGGAATAAATTTGCTTGTCTGATTATTTCATCACTGACCTGTAACCAAGTCGTGCCTAATCACAGCTGCCAGAACAATTAATCCTGTGTATACTGCTCGTGGCTGCAAATTACCTTCCTCACTGCTTACAGTTCGGGCCGCATTGGTTTAAATGAGGGGAGTGTTATGTAATGAAAAGACACTATAACATAATTAAGCTATCAGATGTGGTTCTGTTGGTCACATTCTCTGAGTCAGAAGGCTGTGGCTTAAATCCCATTCCAGAGACATGAGCACATAATCAACGCTGAACAGAGTTCAGATGTTGTATTTTGGTGTCCTGGCCAATATTCATTCCTCAACAAACATCACTAACAAAGGCAAAACAAAAACAGAATTACCTGGAAAAACTCAGCAGGTCTGGCAGCATCGGCGGAGAAGAAAAGAGTTGACGTTTCGAGTCCCCATGACCCTTCAACAGAACTAGGTGAATCCAAGGAAGGGGTGAAATATAAGCTGGTTTAAGGTGTGTGTGTTGGGGGGTGGGGGGGGGGGGGGGGGGGTGGGGTGGGTGGTGGGGGGGGGGTGGTGGGAGGTTTGGGTGGGGGGAGAGAAGTGTAGGGGGGGTGTGGTTGTAGGGACAAACAACAGTGATAGAAGCAGATCATCAAAAGATGTCACAGACAACAGAACAAAAGAACACATAGGTGTCAAAGTTGGTGATATTATCTAAACGAATGTGCTAATTAAGAATGGATGGTAGGGCACTCAAGGTATAGCTCTAGTGGGGGTGGGGGGAGCGTAAAAGATTTAAAAATATTTAAAAATAATGGAAATAGGTGGGAAAAGAAAAGTCTATATAATTTATTGGAAAAAACAAAAGGAAGGGGGAAACAGAAAGGGGGTGAGGATGGAGGAGGGAGGTCAAGACCTAAAATTGTTGAATTCAATATTCAGTCCGGAAGGCTGTAAAGCGCCTAGTCAGAAGATGAGGTGTTGTTCCTCCAGTTTGCGTTTGGCTTCACTGGAACAATGCCAAGGCAAACTGGAGGAACAATACCTCATCTTCCGACTAGGCACTTTACAGCCTTCCAGACTGAATATTGAATTCAACAACTTTAGGTCTTGAACTCCCTCCTCCATCCTCACCCCCTTTCTGTTTCTTACCCCTTCCTTTTGTTTTTTCCAATAAATTATATAGATTTTTCTTTTCCCATCTATTTCCATTATTTTTAAATATTTTTAAATCTTTTATGGTCCCCCACCCCCACTAGAGCTATACCTTGAGTGCCCTACCATCCATTCTTAATTAGCACATTCGTTTAGATAATATCACCAACTTTAACACCTATGGGTTCTTTTGTTCTGTTGTCTGTGACATCCTTTGATGATCTGCTTCTATCACTGCTTGTTTGTCCCTACAACCACGCCACCCCCTTCCACTTCTCTCCCCCCACCCAAACCTCCCACCACCCCCACACACACACCTTAAACCAGCTTATATTTCACCCCTTCCTGGGATTCACCTAGTTCTGTTGAAGGGTCTTGAGGACTCGAAATGTCAACTCTTTTCTTCTCCGCCGATGCTGCCAGACCTGCTGTTTTTCCAGGTAATTCTGTTTTTGTTTTGGATTTCCAGCATCCGCAGTTTTTTTGTTTAACTAACAAAGGCAATCTGGACATTATCACATTGTCGGTCGTTGGAGCTTGCTGTGCACAAATTGGCCGCTGCACTTCCCATATTTCAACAGTGACCATACTTCAATAACACTCCAGTGGCTATAAAGTGCTTTGGCCTCTCCTTAAAAGTAATATAAAAATGCAAGATCTTTATTTTTTATCAACTGATGCACCGTTCACAGTCAAAAATAAAAATTCTCTTCTGTATCTGTCTTGCTGCTTTCAAAGTCACTCTTACTCTCTTCCTCCTGTTGCTCTCCTGCCATTTTTCATTCTCTCTATGTTTTTCCATTTTCAGGGAGTGGGGGAGAAGCAGTATGGGGTGGGTGGAGGCATGTCCTGAAGGCTGTGATACTGGCTTTAAATAGGGAGCAGGCCAGAGACTTGGAATGGTGTGACTTAAACCAATATGTGAAGGATAGTTGTCATGAGTGACATCTCGAAACGTGACCAGCAGTTTTCGCACCTAACTGCTGAATGCCGGACAGAGAGGTAGCTAGGTAAATGGACGAGTGAGGTGAACATTGCCTCAAGTTGCTCTGAAACCAACCATTAAAGGAACAGAGCATGCCATTAAACCCAATTGCTCATCAGTTCCATATTATATTCATTTGTGGTATATGGCATAAACTCAAACAGTATTGCTTATGTGCAATGCTAGATAATCTCTTTCTTAGTCTAGCCTTTCTTTATCTGCTGAAGATGAGCTGAATTATGTGGAAACCTGGTCGACATGTTCATTTTCACGTTTATATTGTACCCTGGAGCCTAAGTTGACCAAACGTATTTTCAAACACTGGACATGGTTTTATATTTCCTTAGCTGGTGTAGGAACTAATTGCTCTTCAATAGTTAGTCATTGACTGCTGGTTTGTCATAAGAGAATTGCATGAGCCAATTACTAACCAAGTTAGTGTGAAGTGTTGCCAAGTATCCCAAATTGTTTGTCGCCTCCTCCTCAAACCAATCAATGCTAGCCAGAGACCGACTTAGTCTGTTGCCATTATAGGGCAGATTGATCTCATTCCCCATAAAAGCAGCAGAATCTAAATTAAACTTTTCAAGTTCTCCCCCTTCCTCCTGTTACTCTTAAGGACAGAGGATCAATGTGATGATGACATACTGCTACCCAACTGTCACCATCAATGAAGAGGGAGAGGACCCAGAGACAAGTAACTAGAAGATTGAGTGAAAAGAAGACCCAGAGACTCAATTAGCCCCTTTGTTTAGAACATATAAATTCAGACATTCCCAGTATGACCAGCAATGAGTGCATGACCTAAATGTAGTGTGAGAGCTGAGAGAGTTCAATGAGAGGGGAGGGTGGTGCTCCGCATTAGCTTTTTCTCTTTCACCCTGTAGGAACTGGTTTTTGCTCTGTTACAGGGGAAGAGGCTAGTTGTTTGGTGAGTACCTGGTAAGTGATCAAGATCTATTCCATTCCTAAGGTTTAAAACAGTACAGAAAATGTGATAAGATTAACAAACATAAAAAAGAAAATAAATAATTGAATAAAATAATTAAGTAATTAATTAAAGCATGTAAGTATGATAGGACAGGTGATGTGTCATGGCTGCAGCATGTGGGAGCTCCTAGATACCAGTGTTATCCAGGGCAAGCACATCTGCAGTAAGTGTTTGCAGTTTGAGGAGCTTCGGCTCAGAGTCATCAAACTGGAGGCTGAGCTGCAGACACTGCGACACATCAAGGAGGGGGAAAGTTACCTGGACACTTTGTATCAGAAGGCTATCATACCTGTTAGGATAGGATCTTCTGATTTGGACAGGAAGGTGTGACTGTAGCCGAGGCCGGTAAGGGGACCCAGAGGGCAGGAGTACAGGAGTGTCAGTCTCTACAATTACCCCAAAGGTTTGAGGTTCTTTCAGCTTGTTTGGATGAGAGTGGGGGCTGCAGGGTGGATGAGCTGACTGACCATGGCACTGAGGTATAGGAAGCCATTCAAGTGGGGAGAGCACAAAGGAATGTGGTGGTAGCAGGGAACAATATAGTGAGGGGAATTGACACTTCTCCATAGCAAAGAGTGAGAGTCCAGAAGGCTGTGTTGCCTGCCCGATGCCAGGGTTCGGGACATTTGCTCAGGACTGGAGAGGAACTTGCAGTGGGAGGGGGACGATCCAGTGGTTGTAGCCCATGTCGGTACTGCCGACATAGGCAAGATGAGGAAGGAGGCTCTGCATAGTCAGTATGAGGAGCTAGGCACCAAATTAAGAAGCAGAACCACAAAGGTAATAATTTCTGGATTATTATCTGAGCCACGTGCAAATTGGCATAGGACAAATAAGATTAGGGAGATGAATGCGTGGCTCAAAGACTGGCGTGGGAGAAGTGGGCTCCGGGTCGTGGGGCACTGGCACTAGTATTGGGGAAAGTAGGATCTGTACTTGGGGTGGTCTACACCTGAATCGTGCTGGGGCTCATTTCCTCACGAGTCACATAACTAGGGAAGTAGAGAGGGTTTTAAACTGAATAGTGGGGGCAAGGGATCAAATTTGGGAAGATGTGGTAAAGCAAAGAGTAGAGACAAGGCAAGGGAGAAAGGTATTAATATGGGAAATGATAAACAAACCAGGACAGGAAGGGACAGAGAGTAAGGTCTAAGAGTGAATCAGCAGAAAAGGCTAGATGATACAGAAATAATAGAAGGACAAAACTAAAGGCTCTGTTTCTATATGCACATAACATTCAAAACAAAACAGATGAGCTGATAGCGCAAGTAGAAATAAATAAGTATGATCTGGTAGCCATTACAAGCACGTGGCTACAGGCTGATATAGATTGGGACCTGAATATTGAAGGGTATGTTACATTTAGGAAGAACAGAAAGTTAGGAAAAGGTGGAGGGGTGACTCTGTTAATTAATCATGACATTAGCACATTAGAGAGGGACGACCTAAGTTCAGGAAACCAGGATCTAGAAGCAGTTTGGGTTGAGATGAAAAATTATTAAGGTAAGAAGTCACTTGTGGGAGTGATACATAGGTCCCCTAATTGTAACTACATGGTAGGATAGAGTATAAAAGAAGATATAACGGGAGCTTGTCAGAAAGGTACAGCAATAATCCTGGGGGATTTTAATCTAAATATAGGTGGAAAAATCAGATGGGCAAAGGTAGCATAGATGAGGAGTTCATAGAATGTTTTCAGGATAGTTTCGTAGAACAGCATGTCCTGGAGCCAACCAGAGAGCAGGCTATACTAGTCCTGGTATTGAGCAACGAGGTCGAATTAATTGATAACCTCATCGTGGAGGCACCTGTAGGTGGCAGTGATCATAATATGGTTGAATTTCACGTTCATTTTGAGGGAGAAACGAGTGAGTCCAAGACTAGTATCTTAAACATAAATAAGGGCAATTATGATGGCATGAAAGCAGAGCTAGCTAAAGTGAACTGACAAATAAGGTTAAGGGATTGGTCAATAGAGGTTCAGTGACAGACATTTAAAGGGATATTTCAGAATACACAGGATACAATCCAAGGAGAAACAAAAATTCCAAGGGGAGGACCCACCGTCTGTGGTTAACTAAAAAAGCTAAAGACAGCATCAAACTTAAAGAAAAAGCATAAAATTACGCAAAGACAGGTGGCAGGTCAGAAGACTGGAAAGAATGCAAAGAACAGCAAAAAGATTAATGAGGGAAAAATTATAGTAGGAGAGAAAGCTGGCTGGTAATATGAAGGCGGATAGTAAGAGCTTCTATAGATATTTAAATAAGGGACATAGATAGGTTAAGTGAGTGGGCAAACATTTGGCAAATGGAGGTTAACGTGAACAAATGTGAAATTGTCCATCTTGGCAGGAAGAATGATCTAAATCGTGAGAGATTACAGAACTCTGAGATTCAAAAGGGATCTGGCTGCCTTGCTGCATGAAGTAGGAATGCTAATAGAATGTCATCATTTACTGAGAGGGGAGTTGATCACACAAGGGAGGTTATGCGTCAGTTGTACAAGGCACTGGTGAGACCTCAGTCTGGAGTATTGTGTACAGCATTGGTCTCCTTATTTAAGGAAAGATGTAAAAGCATTAGAAACAGTTCAGATAAGGTTTACTAGACTAATAACAGGAATGTGTGGGTTGTCTTACGGGGAAAGACTAGGCAGATTAGGCTTGCATCCACTGGAATTTAGAAGAGTAAGAGGTGACTTGATTGAAACATATAAGATCCTGAGGAGTCTTGACAGGATGGATGTGGAGAGGATGTTTCCTCTTGTGGGAGAATCTAGAAGCAGGGGTCACTGTTTAAAAATAAGGGGTCAATCTTTAAGACAGAGATGAGGAGAACTTTTTTTTCTCTTAGAGGGTCGTGAGTCTTTGGAACTCTCTTCACCAAAAGGCAGTGGAAGAAGAGTCTTTGAATATCCTTAAGGCAGAGGTAAATAGATTCTTGATTAACAAGGTGGTGAAAGGTCACTGGGGATGGGCAGGAATGTGGGATCGAGATTACAATCAGATCAGCCATAACCTGATTGAATGGTGGAGCAGGCTCGAAGGGCCTAATCTGTATGAGCACAGAGACTGGCATTCAAACTCTGCAAAATTAATTTATACAGAATAAGCCTTTCACAAAACTCAGGGCATCTCCGTAGGGTTAAGACATAAATATCTTTGAGAAATGGTGGGGTTGTAAAGTGGACAAGTGGTTCGCTCTTATGTAAGATAGATTTCCTGCCTATTGATTATGAGTGGACAGAAAATAAAGCTCTACGTTCTGTGCTTACGATACCTACTTTACACACACAGGCGCATTAATTGGACCATCACTACCATATTGTCAGGGCACTGAATATGGTCTTGCCAGCAGCAATGTTTCTTTTTAAAGCCTCTGGTAGGACAGCATAGCATAAATTTGGCTTCAGAAGACCTGTTTCGGACCAGTTTAGTTGACTGTCTTAAGGATAGAAGACTGAAATGGAGACAATGGTCATATCAAATAAACTGCCTGAAGGAACATTAGACTTGTGTTCAGATTAGACAGATTTTTGATCGACAAGAGAATCAAGGGTAAAGAGAAACAGGCAGGAAAGTGGAGCTAAGGCCACAGTCAGATTAGTAATGATCTGACTGAATGGTGGAGCAGGCTCGAGGGGCTGAAAGGCCTCCTCCGGCTCCTATTTCTCACGTTCCTATAATCTTACAATCTATGGAACTAAAATCAATTAGAGACAAGCAGCGTGAGAGAAAAAGCTTCTCAAAGTGTCGGCCTGCCTCAGGTGTTCAACATTTGGTTGTCCTTTTACTTTGAGGGCAGGATATTGAGGTCGGCGAGCGGGAGGGGGGGGGTCGGGGCCTGCTCGCCGATGCGTAAAATGGCGCCGGGCGGAACTCCCAAAGTCATTTCCATTTTCAGGTTGGTGGGGGTGCAGCCGTGTCAGCTGTGCACCCGCCGACGGTCTATTGAGGCCATTGAAAACGTAACTGAGCTTGTTAATGGACCTGCCCGTCCAACATTAAGGTTGGCGAGTAGACCGGGAGCCCTGGCGGGCTTTAGAAAAAGCATAAAACCTCATCCACGGGCGGGATGAGGTTTCATGTAGATTTTAAAAAATTTAATAAAAGTTCGAATGAAAGCGATGGTCACGTCCCAACTCAGGCGACAGTGTCACATGAGGGGACATGTCAGGGAAATTTTAATTTTGGGCATTGACCACTTTTGAATTTGGCGCCGATCTCCCTGAGGCAGCACTTAGCCTCGGGGAGATGAGTGATGTCGTCCGTATGTGGCTTAGGGAATAACCCCGCCCCCACCCCCCCGCCCACACAGGGAGCACATAGCGCTTTCTGGCGGATGTCACGATGGGCAGGCCTTAATTGGCCCGCCCACGTAAAATGGCGGCGCACCCCCCCAACCGGGGGCACTGATCGGAGGCGCGCCTGCCCACGTCTTCTCTTCAACTCCAGCCCCCCACCCCCAATGGGGGGGGGGGGGGATTCTTCCCCAAAGAATGCAAGGAACAGCAACACATCTGGGTTCCAAATATCTGTTTTATTCATTTATCATTGTAATAATTATAATACTATCTGGTAAATCTAAGAATAGTGTTATGAAGCCATAAGAATGGCAAGGAAGAATGCCCTGACACGAGGGGGCCTCAATCCACAGTGTATAATTTCCGAACAAATCATTTTTAAATACACACTTCACAGTGCGGCTGCCCCAGACAAGGGATGCAGCCATGTATAAATATCACTGTGAAAACATCACCAAATTTAAATACACAAAGGGTATCGCTGAAAAGGTGTTTGATAGTATTCGCCAAGCAGATAAATTCAGACAAGACTACATATTCATTCTTCTCTTCAGCCAATAGTAAAACGTATATTTTCAAATTTTGATGTGACAATGTTAATTTGTAGGTATTTGCATGTTTTGAGAATGTATTTTCCTTCCGAATTTTGCTCTCTGCGCCTCTTGGATGACATCGGCAGTAGATGGTGTTGCACCACTGTTCCACAGGAGGTAGTATTTCTCCAATCCCTCTGGTTCTTCTTTATCATTGTAGCCAGTCAGTCTAAATGAGCAATTTCCTTTGCCCTTCCCCCATCCACACACGAACGTTTCCAGTTCTAAGTTGCTGCAATGCACTCGGAAGGGGTCACCCTGGCTGATTTCTCCCCTGACCCCACGCACCCTTTATCTTTCCCAGTCCAAGCAGACCAAACCAACACAGCACCGACCAAAAATGAGCCCTGTTTCATACACCGAGTCACTGAGGTATTTCAGTATTCTTATTTCTGTTAATCCCTTCATCACCAACCCTTAAAAAAGGTCTACAAAGAATGACAAATCTCCTTAAGGGAGAGATAATCATAGTTGAATTTTCACTGGATTTCATGGGAATGTAATCCAACTATACCCACATGAATTATGTTGGTAAACCTCAGGGATGGAGCAGGCTGTGTCAATCTGGGGACTTACTCGCTACAAGTCACCCAAGGCACTGTGAGGAAACGGTAGTTTCCAAAAATCAGAATACTGCATTAGACGGAAGTAAAACTTGACAATTTCTTCATAGTTCTTTACAGATAGTCTTTCATTCACACCGTGTATCCTGCAAGAAAGAGAGATAGAGAGGAAGATAAGAAGCGCTATTTTAAAAACCATTATTCAGTGCTTGTCAGGATGACTGTTCAAGTTAGTGTGTAGAGTTGTAATTGAATGTTATACCACACAACGCTACAGTGCACTGGAGCATCAGATGACCAGAGGTTACTTTTGAAAAGGTCAAGACAGGAAAATGAAGCTGAGGCCACATTCAGATCAGAATTTGAATCATAGAGTTATAGAGGTTTACAGCACAGAAAAAGGCCCTTCGGCCCATCGAGTCTTCGCTGGTCAAACAAGTACCTAACTATTCTAATCCCATTTGCCAGCACTACCCCCATAGCCTTGTACGCCACAGCATCGCAAGTGCACAACCAAATACTTTTTAAATGTTTCTGCCTTTCCCACCCCTTCAGGCAGTGAGTTCCAGATTCCCACCACCCTCTGGGTGAAAAAATTCTTCCTCACATCCCCTCTAAACCTCCTGCCCCTTACCTTAAATCTATGCCCCCTGGTTATTGATCCCTCCACCAAGGGCAAAAGTTCCTTCCCGTCTACCCTAACTATGCCCCTCATAATTTTATACACCTCAATCATGTCCCCCCTCAATCTCCTCTGCTCCAGGGAAAATAACCCCAGTCTATCCAATCTCTCCTCACAGCTAAAACTCTCCAGCCCAAGCAACATCCTGGTAAATCTCCTCTGCACTCTCCCTGGTGCAATCACATCCTTCCTGTAATGCGGATTCCAGAACGGCACACAATGACCTTATCAAATGGCGGGAGTGGGCGTGAGGGGCCGAATGGCCTACTCTTGCTCCTAACTGTACGTCCGTATCATCGTTACATTCGCTGTTCAGTTACCCCACGTGACTTGTTTCTTGGATCAGGAGTTCAGTAGCCTTCGCACTGTCGACTGAATTCATCCTGTTATCAAAGGTCCAAGTCATCCCTGTTGAGGGCAATTCTCTGGTTCTTCCGTGAGTTCAAAGGGCGACCGCTCTTTGTCGCTCGGAGCATTGAAACCTACTCACGGCACAGGTCAGGGTTCTCACGGCCCGGTGAGTCTCGCTGAGGAAGGCATTTACCCAGTCAGCAGCTTCTACGCCACAAAATATGACTAAACCATCTAGTGATACAAAATCAGTTCAAGGGATAGAATGAATCAACGCCACCAAGGTCAAGACCATCAGAAAAGGTGCAGCTGGCACAGGCTGTTCTATTACAGTATCTGGGCGACAGAATGAGCAAATATCTTCGCTTCGGGGTGGGAATCGCCACGGGTGGGACAGGAAATTTGGCGGGACCAGCAAAAGGTCCGTTGACTCTTGGGCGGGAATTTCCAGTCCTGCGGCGGACGGGACCGGAAAGTTCCGCCTTTCCCATCAGGCGGGTGACCCACTCTTTTGGGGCGGACCAGCCCACCCTGGGGGTCAGGGGGTGAGGCGGGTGGGAGCTAAAAAAACAGCCCCCGCTGGCCGGTGCGGTAGCTCCCAGGCCCAGGGCCCCCCCGCTGGGCCTGCACGCGATGGGTGGCTGACACAGCTCGCTAAGAGGCAAACGAAAGGAAGCCGACTGGGATCTTCCTGCCCTGATGGGGGTGGGGGGTGGGGGGGGGGGTGCAGGTCACGTCTCTGGAGGTGGGCACCTGGTGGCCAGACCAGGGGGCCAGGACTCCAGGCAGATCTAGGCTGCCTGGTTGGAAGAGCAGCCACAGGCCCCCCCACCACCCCCCAACCCCTGAAGAGCGACTCCGCCCCTCACAATGGTCGCCTGGCTGCAGGATCCATTTTCAAAAAAATTTAAGACCATAGGAGCAGAAATTAGGCCATTCGGCCCATCGAGCCTACTCCGCCATTCAATCACGGCTGATAAGTTTCTCAACCCCAGTCTCCCGCCTTCTCCCCGTAACCTTTGAGCCCCCTTACCAAGCAAGAACCTGTCCATCTCGGTCTTAAATACACTTAAATATGCTTAAAATTTACGTTTCAGATCGGCAGAGAGCGGGTGCCTCCATCTTGAAGCGCCCTCCCCTTTACTCACCTTCTAGCGCAGCCTGATGCTCCTTTCAAGCTGGAAGGACTTTGATTGGTCCTCCAGTTTCGAGACCCTGCTCTTCCCCTATGTGGCTCCGGCACCATGGGGTGTTTTACTATGTAAAAGGTGCTATATATGAGTTTCATCATTGGTGGTGAGAAGAATTGTCCTCAGGGGCTATCTTCTGGAATGGTATCCAATCACCAAGAAGCTGCGTCTGGTTGGACAGAGTTTGTCTCACTGACGTGGAGCCAATTGCATAAAATTGAAAGCAACAGAATTGGAGGGGCTTGTATTATTTAATCTCTGTCTGCATGACTTGGGATTTTAATTTCACCCCATGGCAACTTGGCTGCACTAATAAAACCTCCCGGTTGCTCACTCCCCAACCTGAAGCATCAGCATCTAACACAGCTTGTCCAACGTCGTGTTTGACTGGGATATTCCGCACAGAGCTGCTCCTCCAAGCGCTGGCCGCTTCTCTCCCGCGTTGGCTGCTGAAAGGCTCAGTTAGCGATTCTATCAGCCTCGAACGTGGGAGAGAAACAATCGGTGTGTGGGCGGAGCAGTAAACACCAGCAGCGGGGGCAACGGGAGCCAATGGGCTGTGGGGCTGAGGGAGTGGGGGTTCCCGAGGAGTGGAGATTCTTGGTGGGGGAGTGGAGAACCCAGGCGGGCTGGAGCGATGCCCACTGGCATCTGAGTGAGTGAGTGATTGGGGACTACATGAGAGAGAGATAGAGAGAGAGAGAGAGAGAGAATGTGAGGGGGGTGGGGGGTGGGGGAGAGACAGTGTAAAGGGGGGGTGGAAAGAAATTGTGAGGGTGGTAGAGAGTGTGAGAAGGTTGTGGGAGTGTGAGGGGTTGAAGGGGGGTGTGAGAGTGAGGAGGGGGTGAGAGTGTGTACGGGGGAGGGGACTGAGAATGTGTATGGGGGGGGTGAGTGTGTGTAGGGGGCTGAGAATGTGTCAGGGAGGCTGGTGAGTGCGAGGCAATGAGGGTGGGAGAGAGATTCAGAGAGTGTGCGGGAGCAGAGGGAGTGTGTGAGGGGAGTGTGTGAGGGGAGTGTGTGTGAGGGGGCAGTGTGTGAGGGGAGTGTGTGAGGGGAGTGTGTGTGAGGGGAGTGTGTGTGAGGGGAGAGTGTGTGAGGGGAGTGAGTGTGAGGGGGCAGAGTGTGTGAGGGGAGAGTGTGTGAGGGGAGTGTGTGTAAGGGGAGAGTGTGTGAGGGGAGTGAGTGTGAGGGGGCAGAGTGTGTGAGGGGAGAGTGTGTGAGGGGAGAGTGTGTAAGGGGAGAGTGTGTAAGGGGAGCGTGTGTGAGGGGGCAGTGTGTGAGGGGAGTGTGTGAGGGGAGTGTGTGAGGGGAGTGTGTGAGGGGAGTGTGTGAGAGGGGGCAGAGTGTGTAAGGGGAGTGTGTATGAGGGAGCAGTGTGTGAGGGGAGTGTGTGTGAGGGGAGTGTGTGTGAGGGGAGTGTGTGTGAGGGGAGTGTGTGTGAGAGGAGTGAGTGTGAGGGGGCAGAGTGTGTGAGGGGAGAGTGTGTGAGGGGAATGTGTGTAAGGGGAGTGTGTGTGAGGGGGTAGAGTGTGTAAGGGGAGCGTGTGTGAGGGGAGAGTGTGTAAGGGGAGAGTGTGTGAGGGGAGAGTGTGTGAGGGGAGAGTGTGTGAGGGGGCAGAGTGTGTGAGGGCAGAATGTGTGAGGGGAGAGTGTGTGAGGGGAGTGTGTGTAAGGGGAGTGTGTGTGAGGGGGTAGAGTGTGTAAGGGGAGAGTGTGTGAGGGGAGAGTGTGTAAGGGCAGTGTGTGTGAGGGGAGTGTGTGTGAGGGGGCAGAATGTGTGAGGGGGTAGAGTTGTGAGGGGGTAGAGTGTGTGAGGGGAGAGTGTGTAAGGGGAGTGTGTGTGAGGGGGCAGAGTGTGTGAGGAGAGTGTGTGAGGGGAGAGTGTGTGAGGGGGCAGAGTGTGTGAGGGGAGAGTGTGTGAGGGGAGTGTGTGTGAGGGGGTAGAGTGTGTGAGGGGAGTGTGTGTGAGGGGAGTGTGTGTGAGGGGGTAGAGTGTGTGAGGGGAGAGTGTGTGAGGGGAGTGTGTGTGAGGGGGTAGAGTGTGTGAGGGGAGAGTGTGTGAGGGGAGTGTGTGTGAGGGGGTAGAGTGTGTGAGGGGAGTGTGTGTGAGGGGGTAGAGTGTGTCCACAAGTCTGGCTCACTCCCAGTTCTCATTCACCCTCACACGGCACCAACATGCACCCTCATAGTAGGTGAGGGTGAGTGAGTGAGCCCTGAGTTTGGGAGTGAGCCAGACACACACTCTCTCACCCGATCACACTTTAATTTAATTTAAATCTTTATTTACTACACACTGTTTTTTCACTCAGCACGTTGTTTCTTTTCATACCTCAGCTCTTAAAAAAATTTATGTTTGATTTTGTGCCAAACTAATTTTCTGAAATTTGCGCATCGACCCCTTGAATGAGAAAAGTTTGGAGATGTGGCACCCCCCACCCCCCCCAAGGTGAACAGGTTGGACAATCCTGATCTAACGTGTACGATGATCTATGAATCAGCACCATTTTGGAAGGGAGTTACCACTCTTGTGAATAACGTTTCATACTAGCCCGCCTGTTTGGTGATCCAGTTTGTTGATTCACAGCTAAGCCAAGCAGACCAGGAACAGGTCCTGTTCCATCCCCAGTCTCTGCTGGTTTATCTGCTCGCTGTCGAAATGGCTGCAGAGACAGGACTGTCAGCCTCATGTAGCTGAGCTGGGAAGACCAGTAGTCAGGTCTCCTGCTCCTGCTCACTAACTGCTGTTCCCTGTTCGGAGTGGGTGTGGGTGGACTTTAGGTGAAAATGAAGTCTTGGCTGCGGTGATGCCCTACAGGTCGAACAGTCCACTGAAAATTCGTCTAAGGTTCACAAGCGACTGACCTGCCCACTTGTCCAGTACCTCGGGATCAGGCTTCAGAAAAGAACCAACACCTTCAGGAAGAACAAGGGGACGAATGTGGCAGAAGAAAAGGTATTTAACATCACCTGCAATTACACAGGGGGATATTTTAACCCCTTGGCCTGGCAGGAACGACACAAATGGAGAGTTAAGGCGGTGGGCAATGAGTTAATTCATTCACGGGATGTGGGCTTCGCTGGCTGGGCCAGCATTTATTGCCCATCCCTAGTTGCCCCTTGAGAAGGTGGTGGTGAGCTGCCTTCTCGAACTGCGGTGGTCCCTGTGGTTAAGGTGGCAGGCAAAGGGTTGAAGTGGCAGCCGGGAGTTGAACAATTTGCTTCAAAATCTAAAATGAAAACACGCAATTGAGATACAAGCGCATAATTGGGAATATCAAGATAGTTAATTATGTGTTAGAAACATGAGGAACAAGATTAGGTTAAAGGTTTGAAACTGTCATTGTATGGAATCATAAGAAGGAGTTAATGATCTGTCTCTCTCTCTCTCTTTCAATGATCTTCCTGTGTCTAGAGGTGCATGAGGCAGCTGATGCACAATCTTAAGTCTGTTTCTGTAGCTTATTTTTATGGGAACAGATTGCTGGCTTGAAGCCAGAGGCTGTAGCATGAGAGGGGCTCTGCTCTGCATCGAGTATGGCTGACCAGGGGTCTCTCCTATAAAAACAAAAAAACTGCGGATGCTGGAAATCCAAAACAAAAACAAAAACAGAATTACCTGGAAAAACTCAGCAGGTCTGGCAGCATCGGTGGAGAAGAAAAGAGTTGACGTTTCGAGTCCTCATGACCCTTCGACAGAACTGAAGCTAGCCCTCTCTGAGCATGATGGGATACGTAGCCATTACTGTGGGGACCCGGATGAGGATGCAAATTGTAAGATTCAAAGGCCTAAAGGCCTTCACAGCTTGAGTAAACAAGGTGTTAAGAAGATAAGAGAACTGACAGGGGGCTGTTGGATACCAGGTGCTAATAGAATTCCCCAAGAGCAAAACGGTTAGATAACAGGGCACATATGCGAACTTGATTCGTTCAGCTCATTAATTAGGTTTTGTGATGCTTGAGTTAAAGTAATTAAAGGTTGTAACCAAGCAGTGTAATGAAATATGATAACTAAAAGCTATACATTTTTTTTTTACACAGACTTTATGTCAGAGACAGACACCCTGGAAACATGTCGAAAAGTCAGACGGACTCGAAACGTTAACTGTGTACCTCTCCGCGGACACTGTCAGACCTGCTGAGTTTTTCCAGGCATTTTTGTTTTTACCCGGGAAACTAACCAGGGTACGTCTCTCCCAGCATGAGCTTGAATTAAAATCTTTATTTACTTGAAACTCAGACTCAGGTTGGTTGGTTTATTGTTTTCTGTCGCAGTCCTGCACCTCAAACTAATCTGTCCTGTGTTCTCTGTATAAAGTTAGAAAATTATTCACTGAGGTAGTTATAATGAGTCGGAACCAGACAGGTAAAAACACACTCACTCGGCAACCACATTCACTATACCAGCATTCTTCAACACGAGGCAATGGCCAAGAGTTGCTTATGGTCAGTGTAGCTGGGCTTGGAGCTCAAAAAGAGAACGGTTAAAACTTGATTAATGTCGTTGTGATGACTTCTTACCGAGATAGGTCCTCTTGCTTCACCATCATTGGTGTAAATCTATAGAGTTCCCTGGTCAGGTTCAGGTAGTGTCTGGTATCTGTGCCCGCAATACAGAGACCTAGTGGCAAAGCAGAAGAAAGAAAATAATTAGCAAGTAACAGACTATGTTTTCCTTATTTTTCTTGACCTTCACTGCATGAATGATAAGTATCACTCTTGTATCAGACACCATTTCTCAGCCGCTTGTTAAAGGCAAGTCACATTTGACAAACTTAATACTTCGTTTTGGTGAAGTGAGCAACCAGATAGATAAAGAGAGTGCAGTAGACGTACCCCTGAAATTTCCTGGGTGCCCTCCCAATCTACTCTGTAACTTGGGTAGGAGATTGATGGCTCCCATTGGAAAAGCAGCCACAGATGGCCAAAAATGCCGGCTTTTGATTTTTCTCGAAAGATTTCCACTAAATTACAGTCAAAGATCAGGAGAACATTGTAGAAATCCACAACTTCAGACAGTGTTGGGTTTTCAGAAGACATTCGATTGGGTAGGGCCGCAAGGAGCTGGTCAGAAAAATCCAAGAGGACGTTATCTGAGGATTATAGCAGCGTGGGTAGAGAGTGGTTGACAGAGGGAAACTAAAGATTTAGGGCAGAATTTCCTGCCCGTTGAGTAGGCGGAACAGCAGCAGCTGCGGGCGGACGGGTGTGAACCTGAACGGCGCCCGTGATTGGGGCTGTGCCGCCATTTTGCGCGGACGGCCAGCGCACTTCCGACTCCCGAGGACAGCGGGAGTGGGCGGGCTGCGGGGGGGGGGCGCACAGACCGCCCAGTCCAATGGAGACCCGAGCGGCCTGTTTTCTAAAGTTGCTGCAACCTTTCCAAGGTTGTGAATGACAGCCAGAGGATGGGCTCCCCAGAGCGTTGCTGGTGAGCAGGCCAGGCAGGAGGGTAGGGCCGGGGTTTGGGGGGGGCACTGTGCCCCTCGCTTTTCTGACGCCTGCCTTGCTGCCCTCCTCGAGGAGGTGGCGCCACGGTGGGAGGTCCTGGTCCCCCAGGATGGGAGGAGGAGGCTCCCCCACATGGCCAAACGTTCCTGGGAGGAGGTGGCGGAGGTGGTGAGCTCCCGCGACGTGGTGCGGTGCACCTGGATCCAGTGTCGCAAGCGCTTCATCGATTTGTTGCGCTCTGGAAGGGTGAGGACCATGTTGGCATTGGGCATTTAACCCAGCAGGTAGCCTTACCCTTTTAGGTCCCTCCCCCCCCCCCGCCACCACAGTCTTACTGTCGTGACTGCATTTTTCCTACGCTGGGTGGTCAAGCCGATAGTGCCCATGCTTGAGTGGTTCATGAGGAGATGAGTTCTCCCCCCCACACCATGTGTTGCTCTTAGTCACACATGACTAGCCTGGGGGCAACCTGCAGGAGATGCAGACAGGCACATACTCAGAACTCCAGCATATGTCCTATTCACGGTGATGAGATTGTGGAAGTGGAACCTCAAGGTCAAGTGACCATAATTCAGTAAGTTTCAAGGTACTGGTGGATAAGGATAACAGGAGTCCTCGGGTTAAGGTGATTAATTGGGGGAAGGCTAATTATAACAATATTAGGCAGGAGCTGAGGAATCTAGACTGGAGGTGGAGGTTTGAGGGCAAATCAACAACTGACATGTGGGGGGCTTTCAAACGTCAGTTGATATGAATTCAGGACCGGTATGTTCCTGCTAGGATGAAGGAAAAGCGTGGCAAGTTTCAGGAACCTTGGCTAACGAAGGATATTGTCAGATTAGTCAAAAAGAAAAGGGAAGCATTCAAAAGGGCTAGAAGACTGGGAACAGATGAAGCCCGTGGAGAATATAAAGAAAGTAGGAAGGAGTCAGGAGGGCTAAAAGGGGTAATGAAAAGTCACTGGCAACCAGGATTAAGGAAAATCCCAAGGCCTTTTATACATATATAAAAAGCAAGAGGGTAGCCAGGGAAAGGGTAGGCCCACTCAGGGACAGAGGTGGGAATCTGTGTGTGGAGCCAGAAGAAATGGGAGAGATATTAAATGAATACTTCTCATCAGTATTCACCAAAGAGAAGGACTTAGTGGTTGATTTGTCTAGGGAAGAGTGTGTAGATAGCCTGGATCATGTTGAGATTAAAAAAGAGGAGGTGTTAGGTGTCTTGAAGAATATTAAGGTGGATAAGTCCCCAGGGCCAGATGGGATCTACCCCAGAGTACTGAAGGAGGCAAGGGAGGAGATTGCTGGGGCCTTGACAGAAATCTTTGTATCCTCACTGGCTACGGGTGAGGTCCCAGAGGTCTGGAGAATGGTTGGAGACTTGGGCGGAGAAATGGCAGATGGAGTTTAATCCGGACAAATGCGAGGTAATGCATTTTGGAATGTCTAATACAGGCAGGAATTATACAGTAAATGGTAGAGCCCTTAAGTGCATTGACGGGCAGAGGGATCTGCAGGTCCACAGGTCACTGAAAGTGGCAACGCAGGTGGATAAGGTAGTCAGGAAGGCATATGACATGCTTGCCTTCATCGGGAGGGGTATTGAGTATAAAAGCTGGGAAGTCATGCTACAGCTGTATAGAACCTTGGTTAGGCCACACTTGGAATATTGTGTGCAATTCTGGTCACCACATTACCAGAAGGGTATGGAGGCATTGGAGAGGGTGCAGAGGAGGTTTACCAGGATGCTGCCTGGTCTGGAGGTTATTAGCTATGAGGAGAGGTTGGAGAAACTCGGATTGTTCTCACTAGAGCGACAGAGATTGAGGGCCGACTTGATAGAAGTTTACAAAATTATGAGTGGCATGGACAGATTAGTCAGAAGCTTTTTCCCCAGGGTGGAAGAGTCAATTATTGGGGACATAGATTTAAGGTGAGAAGAGAAAACTATAGAAGAGATGTGCGAGGCAAGATTTTTACGCAGAGGGTAGTGAGTGTCTGGAATTCGCTGCCAGAGGAGGTGGTGGAAGCAGGTACGATAGTGGTGTTTAAGAGGCAGCTTGACAAATACATGAATAGGATCCGAATAGAGGGATACGGACCCCGGAAGTGCAAAACGTTTTAGTTTGACGGGCAATATGATCGGCGCAGGCTTGGAGGGCCGAAGGGCCTGTTTCTGTGCTGTACTTTTGTTGATTGCAGGGGACTAGGCACATGCTCAGTTGGGGCCTGATGATGTACCTCTGCAGTCATCCGCAACGCAGCAGCTGCAGGAAATGCGGCCGGGATCATCTGGGAGAGACACATGAGGCTGTGCATCGCTTGGTGTCCGTGGTTGAGGAGTCCACGCGGAGCATCGCTGATGCAATGAGCCTCATGGCAGAGCGTCAGCTTCCTCCAGGGAGAGGGTGGCCACTCTCGTGGAGAGGGGCTTCCAGAAGAACAAGCAACTCCTCCTGGGGTTACGCTCGAGCCTGCAAGCCCTCACAGTGCCAGTGGCCACGGCCGGTCAGTGCCAATGTGGGAGATGGTGTGGGCTTCAAGCTTCCCAGCTCGTTGCCCATCCATCGACGGTGAGCAGGGAGGTCCGGGGTGACCTCACGTTGGCGGAGCAGCTGCCTGCCATCTCTGCGGGCACATCTCAGGGCGTTCCAGATGAGGGCAGCAGCTCCTCCGCCCCTCTGCCAGTGACCGTAGCATCCACTGAGGCTGCGATGACTGGGGAGATGCAGCTGTGGAACTGGCCACTCCCTCCCAGGCGGGGCCAGCACAGGCTCCACGGGCCAGAGGACACCCGCCAAGGTCATCGAGGCCCACAGGACAGCAGAGTCAGCAGGGCTGGCTCAGATACCACTCCCAGCGCTGGTGTAGCACCAAGACTTAGCACCCGGAAACATAATTATAAGGCACATTAAGCACACCACGGGTTTCTCACTGGTGCTTTTGTGTTGGCCTGTGATTTGGTGCTTATTATTCATTTCTGCTTGAAAAATGTTTTGTTTTGACTTAGTGAGAACTTCTGATGGTGAAAATTAAAACCAGATGTGTTACCATAACTGAGCGTGGCTCCTTTGTTCTGCATTTGTATGTTTTACATACATATCATGAGTGTTTGAGTGGACATTGAAGTTTATGTCCAAAGCCCTTAGTTGCAGCTGATGACCTGGCAGATTTAACACTTAAGTGGCGAGTATGGAAGCGCCGGGCAAGGCTGCTCCTGCTGATCCATTTGTGTGGAGCTACCCGGAGGTTCCTTGGATTAAAGTCTCCCTGTTGTCCCTGCCTCCTTGGTGTAGTCCCGGGTCAGTGTTTAGCCCCTCATCGTTGCCCTGTGCTTCCTCATCCTCGGACTCACTGCTGGACTCATCATGTGCAGCCGCATCCACTGCATCAACATCTTCATCGTCCACTGCATCCCCCCTTTCCAGTGCCAGATTGTGGAGAGCGCAGTATGCAACCACTATCACAGACACACAAACTGGGGGGTACTGGAGTGCGCCCCCTGAGCAGACCAGGCATTGGAGGCGCACCTTGAGAAGACCGATGGCTCTCTCCACCACAGCCCTTGTGGTGCCGTGGATCCTACTGTACCGCTGCTCAGCTTCTGTTCTTGGATGGCGGAGAGGCGTCATGAGCCACCTTCTGAGGGGATAACCCTTGTCACCCAGCAGCCACCCATCCAGCCGGGCTGGAGCACTGAAGAGCCCCGGCACCTGGGAGTGTCTCAGGATGTAAGCGTCGTGGGAGCTGCCTGGGTACCTTGCACAGACTTGTAGAATCAGCATCCTGTGGTCACACACTATCTGCACGTTCATGGAATGGAAGACCTTCCTGTTGACGAAGGCACCGGGCTCACCTGCTGGTGCCTTGATGGCCACATGTGTACAGTCTATAGCACACTGGACACGGGGGAAGCCAGCAACGGCCGTGAAGCCTCTGGCTCGCTGTGTCTGACTTACCTGGTCCCAGCGGAAGTGGATGAAGGTCAATGCCCGTCCGAACAGTGCGTCTGTAACCTGCTTGACACAAGTGTGGACAGCTGACTGGGAGACACCTCAAAGATCACCCACCGAGCCCTGGAAGGAGCCAGAGGCATAGAAGTTGAGGGCAGCTGTGACCTTCAGAGCCACTGGTATGGGGTGTCCACCCACACAGTTCAGGGAGATCTCAGGGCCAATCATCTGACAGATATAGTTGACCGTCTCCCTTGAGAGACGGAGCCTCCTTCGGCACTGCCCCTCAGTCATATTGAGGTAGCTGCTTCGCTGCCTGTAAACCCTGGCAGCAGGATTGTGGCGTCTTCTGCAGCCCCTTCCACCTTGGACAACCTCTTGACCCTGCGTCCCTTGTGCCTGCGCCTGGCCTCCCAAAGGTGGCTCCCCTGGAGGCTGAGTGTCCACTCCTGGCCTCCTCCTTATTCTATCCCTCCCTTCCTGCTCAGAGGAGCTGCCTCCAGTGGAGAGGTCAGAACCCATACCCCCAGGTTAAAGGGAGGCCTCTGGAAAGCTGCAGGCCCGATAAAGATTACTGTCTGCAGACTGCTGAACTGAAGGTTCAAGGTACAGAGAAAGCTGCTCGAATTCATTCCGAACTGCTACAGATCACACAGGCAAGGTTCTCTGTAATAAATATTTCACAGACCAGATTGACAACCCCATTGAGCCCTCTTATCCCGCCTGGGGATGAGTTTGATTAAAAAGTCTCTTACCCACCTGCCCGTTGCGCCCACCCGAAGATCGCGCGGGCGGCTGAAAATCGCCATCGATTGACGATTTAAGGGCCTTACCCGGCCCGTTAATTAATGGTGGGCACGCGTCAGACTTCATCGTGCGCCCGCCCAGCGGAACATCGCGATGGCGTCAGGACGTTCGCCCCCTTGGGCATCAAGCAGAAAGTTCTGCCCTTAGGGTGAACGTGTGCTGCTTGGGTTGGTGGACAACTGGACATGGTACTAGGGACGGTGCTCCTCCTGCTATATATAGGTCATCTGGTTTTGGTCTTAGACGGCACAATCTCAAAATTTAATGATAATACAAAAGCAGTAGAAAGGATTGTAAAGACTTCAGGAAGACAATTGGGTTAGTGGAAATGGCAGACCGGTGGTAGATACAATTTAATGTTGATAAGAGCAATGTAATATATTTTAGGAGGATAAACAAGGATAGGAGTTTACAAAAACTATAACATGTAATTATGTTGTTTACTTAAAGTAGAAAAATATTTGTTTATCATGGCATTTCACAGAAACACAAAGGAAAAAATGGATGCCAGGCCAAATAAGGATACGTTTGTGGAGATAATCTAAAGCCGGGCCAAAGAGATTAATTGTGGAGGCAGGCGGTGGGGGCGGCGGGGGTAGACTAGAAGGAATAAAGGGAGGTGGAAAGGTTTAGGGAAGGAATTTTAGAGTCTGAAGCATGGCTGCCTAATGGTTAGGCGAACGCATAAGAGGCGGGAGAGGAGCTTAAGACAGTTCACGAGGGTTGCATCGCTGAAGGAATTGGGTTTCTGCTGAACTTCTACAAAGTTAAAAACATACAGAGACAGAGGCTTGCGCAAGCTTACTCACCCCCCCTTTTGTTCCCAGACTGGATTGAATATTGGTCAGTCTGGGCCTCAACTCCAGGTTGTGTCATTCTTCCACACTTACTAGTAATTGATGGGTTACATTTCCACAATAACATGACTATAATGCACCAATATAGACTCCAAAACCACTTTAGTCACAAGTCCAGAAGGCAATTATATACTTTACTGGTCTGAACTTTGTAGAATATTTAGCAGATGCCAAGGAAACCACTCAGCATTATCAGGGGATGGAAAACTAGCGGGCCAATATCTCTCACATTGTGGGAATCTAGTCATCATAATTGTTTTAATTTAAATGTAAAGCAAACCCTTTAGTTCAGGAATTTCTCTTACCTGGAGCAATGGCTACTGCAGGGAAAACGTCTCGAATTGTTCCTTTGATGACCTGATACCCAAATGAGTTGTCATTGTAAGAACTCAACGGGAGCGAGGGATGGTGCTGTAGAACTTCAATCTTCACTCGTTCATCAGAAATAATACTTTGAACTTGATGGAGAAGCTGGAAAGAAAGTCGGATGTAACACAATTCATTAGCTTTCATTGACAATTGACGGAAAATATTTTGTGATCATCGCTCATAGGCTTTGAGCTGTTGCATTCAGTCTAACAGTGAAGAGATTTATAACATGCTCCGGAGGCAAAAGGTGACTTTGGGCTGATTGCTTTCCACCACTGGGGATTTCTCCCTGTCATTTCGAGTATTTGATAGAGATTGTTTTGCCAAGTTGAATCAATGACTCCATTCCCCAGGATGGTGGAAGGTGAATTTGATGAACTTTACTAATCCAGGCATTCCCACATTCCCGTGAATTGAAACCCCAGATCGATGCTCCAACATAAACCTGAAGGACAGGGTCAATGCAATGTCTTATATGTGGGAAGGGAGTTAAAGATTCAGTAAAAAAAAAAATAGTGGGGAGTGATAACTGCATTCAGTGAAAATAAAGCAAATATCTTAATCTCATGGTCTGTTTGTTCACTACTACCTGGAGTGATTCATAAGTTACTTCAGGTAACATCAGAACCCAGGAATGCAATGTGCCAGCATTGGAGGTACAATTCCTCTATTAATGTAAAACAAGTCTCTTTTCTTTCACAATTAATGATCTGCTTACATTAATATAGCCTCAGAAATTACATATCTCAAAGCTGCAGATGCTTGCAATTTCATTAGGGAGTAGTTAATTACAAAGCAGTTGTCCCTCTCTTCTCATTAGAGAATTTCAACCTTATCATTTGCACCTAATAATGTCCTTTTAGCTAATATTATTCTGTGTTGGATGTACAATATGCAGTACGTCGGTGCATTGTGTGCTTGCGCATCGAGTAGGCTGAATAGTAGAGTAGAAGTGAAACATATCCCCTTACTTATGGGAGTCCCTGGCCTGTGACTGATCAAAATGGAGAAGGTTCATTCAGGAAGGCACCAAGCGCATCGAGAGACCTCGTTGAGGTGTCAGAGGGAGCACGCAAGCCTCCAAACAACTCATCTACCCCACCCTTCAAACACCACCTGCCCCACATGCGGCAGAGACTGCAGATCATGTGCTGGGCTTACCAGCCATCTCAGAACCCATCGAAATGGAGAGGGAGCAAATCATCCTTGATCCTGAGGGACTGCCTAAGAAGAAGATGGCACTTCCCCCAATTTTTTGTCCTTTTTTTCTCTCTTTCTACTGAACATAGAGTTGTGTCAGGATTTGGAACTACAAATTCCTGCGGCACTGTGGTACCTCATCCAATGGTCTGTTCAGCAAATACCAATAAGACCATATAGAGTAGGAGGTATCTGAACTGAGGTTGATCCGTGCCCTACTAATTAGAATAAATAAGTCTTGATCAGGAAGGGGGAACCAATTTGCACACAGGAAGATCTTAGAACATCAATGCGATAAATGTCCAGTTCATCTGTTTTGGTGATTGTTGGTTGAAGGATAAATGTTGGCCAAGACAATGGGAGAACCGCCCTGTTCTTCAAATAATGGCTTAACGTTCACTTAAGCAGAGAATTGGGAAGGACTTGGTGTAATGTCTCATCCAGAAACAGTACCTCTGACAGTGCAGCATGCCCTCACTATTACACTGAAGTATTAGACAAGACCTGAGACTCATGAACCTGGAGGGAATTTTGAATCGACAACTTTCTGACTCAGAGGCAATTGGGCATTTACTGAGCCAAATGGACACACAGTAGTTACACGGCTGTAATGGAAAAATGTTACCATTCATTCTTTCGTTTCTTTGCAGTGATGAGCTGAAAAGACAGGGAGACACTGAACCCCATTCACAAAGGGACACCACACTCTTTTAGGGCATTGTTACTGCATGGTTATCACTAAGCAACTTGGGAGACAGGAAAGGAAGACTCACACTGGAGGTGAATCCCTCAAGGAGTCTCCACCTTAACTGCAGCCAAATGCCGGTTCGCACACGATTGCTGCTGAACTTTGGCGAAAGGTTTTTGAGCAACTTCACCCCTTAGACGGCATGAATACTGTAAAATTATTTCCAAGATACTGGGATGTGCTCATTAACATTGATAATAAGAATCGGCAATCGGAGGCATTTGCTTAGTTAAAGTACGGGGTTGGAATTTTGCTTGTGGGTCCTGGTCCTGTTGTTAGAAGGAAATGCGGTTGGAAACCCAGGCACACCGTCAGGGATCCAGAGGGTGATTTTGGAGAAAGTGACCAATTAAGTGGCCGCTTGAGTGAGCTATGTCCAATTAAGGAGGGCGGGTGGGCTCCTGAGGCTTGAGGATGGGGTTCAGTGTCTCCCTGTCTTTTCAGCCCATCACTGCAAAGAAACGAAAGAATGAATGGTAACATTTTTCCATTACAGCCGTGTAACTACTGTGTGTCCATTTGGCTCGGTAAATGCCCAATTGCCTCTGAGTCAGAAGGTTGTCGATTCAAAATTCCCTCCAGGTTCATGAGTCTCAGGTCTAGTCTAATAAATGTGAGGTGGGAGCTGCTGATGCAGGTGGGAAAAACAGTGGACGCCTCAAGATGGAGGCGTTGTCTGAAGAGCTCTTACAAATTTTTAAAGACATTGAGGGTCAGCTGCAAGGCCATCGACATGGAGTGGCCGCAGGAGTAGCTCTACGCTGTGGCAAGTGCGGGGTGGGGGCAGGGCTCCTTAGGCTAGCGGAGTGCCGTATCTCCCCGCCAATCGTCTGCCGCCTCCACCCCCTGGCTGTACTTCAGCTGGCGTCTGCAAAGCAGCCCTAACAGGCCCTCTGCGCGTCATAATTGGCTACCGCGGGCAGGTAGCTGTCACCCTCGCCGCTAATCTGTGCTCCGTGAAAACTGTCTGGTGGCTGACCACGGACCGGTGACCGGCACACCAGCTGGTAATGGCAAACTGTAGGCCTGCCTGCCTCCAATCCCACCTCTGTAACTGAATGAAAATTAAAGACAGGAGTTCCCATTTAGGGTCACGCCCCCACCCCACCCCCCCGCTCAATTAATATTGGGAATACCTCTTCCATTGTGTGCACAGGGTGGAGGCGGAAATTCACTGTCGCCCTCGCGAAAGGAGCAATCACGTTTGCCTGAACAGGAAGAAAAAAGAGAAAACAATTGGAGTAGAAGTTATAGAGAACGCGAAGCACCGACGCTATTTACACAATGGCGTCGCAAACTCGGGACCTACACAACAGGATTTGTTCCACGTCAGCTTCAGGTACCCTGGATCACAGTAAAGGAGGACCGAGTACGTGAGAGAAATCATCATCCTTTCGGAAGCTGACGCGAATAAAAAGGTCCACATGGTCGAGACTGGCAGTGCCAGCGTCTGCAGCCATTTTGTCGGTTCGATTGTACTTACTGGGACTCAGTAACTAGAGTATAATGGGTGACGGGTGTGACGCAGCCTAAAGGAAGCAGAAAACGCTGGAAATACTCAGCAGGTCAGGCAGCATCTGCAGAGTGAGGAACAGAGTTAGCCTTTCAGGTCGATGACCTTTGTCAGGTGCTGCCACACCTATTGAGTTTTTTCCGGCATTTTCCCTTTTTAGACCATAAGACATGGGAGCCAATCGGCCCATCGAGTCTGCCCCGCCATTCAATCATGGCTGATAAGTTTCTCAACCCCATTCTCCCGCCTTCTCCCCGTAACCTTTGATCCCCCTTACCAATCAAGAACCTATCTATCTCGGTCTTAAATACACTCAATGACCTGGCCTCCACAGGCTTCTGTGGCAATGAATTCCATAGATTCACCACTCATTGACTAAAGAAGTTTCTCCTCATCTTTGTTCCCTTTACTCTGAGGCTGTGCCCTCGGGTCCTAGTCTCTCCTACCAATGGAAACATCTTCCCCAAGTCCACTCTATCCAGGCCTTTCAGTATTCTGTAAGTTTCAATCAGATCCCCCCTCATCCTTCTAAACTCCATCGAGTATAGACCCAGAGTCCTCAAACGTTCCTCATTTTTATTTCAGACTCCCAGCATCTGCAGTATTTTTGCTCTTGTATTAGTACGATAGTACCTGCTTTGCCTCCCCAGGCCAAGCTGTGACATGGCGAGGCCTAACTGAGAGATGGCCAACTCTCCCTTTTCCAACCTCTCCAGATTCCTGCTCTATGATTGCCGGGGTCATTCAGAGCCCTTTCAGAATTTTATGCTGCAGGGTTTAGCGGACGTCCACCCAGGAGCAACCCATTGCTTACGACAGACTCCAGGTGAGGATTCCCTTTCGAGACACTGGTGATCAGTCACCTGGATTACGCTGTTGATCCTGAGCAAGGAACGTGGCCCAGGGTCACAAAGGGTTCAAGTTGAACTAAAATAAAAGTAAAATTCTGTGGGTGCTGGTGATCTGAAATAAAGACAGGGAGTGCTGGAAGAAAATCAGCAGCTCTGGGAGCACCTGTGGACGGAGAAACAGAGTTAACGTTTTGAATCCAATGTCACTCGTCTTTGGAACTTTATTTCAGGCTGAAATCCTCCTTTAACACATGTCAGATGGTGATCAGGCAAGGGCTTTAGATTTAAAATCATCGGCAAAACACCAAGATCCTGAAATTCTTTTCACTCAACAAGATGTTGGGACCTGGAATGTTCTACCTGAAAAAGTGGCGTAAGCCGATTCCATAAATAATTTTAAAATGGGGCTAGACAGGCGCTTGAGTGTGAGGATTTTACAGGGTTACAGACCAATGGTGTGGCCTCTGCATGGGACTAAGCATGATAGCACTTTCAAAGGGCTGGCACAGACACGATGGGCTGAATGATCCCCTACTGCACTGTAAATTTCTATATGATGCTCTAAATCTCCTCCCTAAAAGGTTCATATCATTCAATCTGGTGTTGACTGCAGTGTCCCTATGTTAATGCTGGTGGAGTTGCTGAATGATTAGAAGTCATTGGAATCGAAATTCATTTGCAGCTGAAACCAATGTGATTTACACTACAGAACAGAGATGCCCGAGGGCTGTTCTAAATTGGTTGTTCTGTCATAACTGTGACAAACTGTAGGTACTAACTGAGCATAACGAAGCAGCTCTGACCATCCAGTTCTAATGAAAGCTCATTTATCTGAACCGTTATCTCTTGTTTCACTCTCTGCCCATGTTACCAGGGCCAGCTGGACACGTCCAGCAGTTTCTGTTTCTATTTACACTCAGCCCAACCCTGCTAAATTTACAGCAATTTGTAGATTGTAATCCTGCTGGTAATAATTGGCTGATTTGATGTGGCTATAATCTGTACTTACATCCAATAAAACACTGGAAACATACAAGCATCTGAATAACCATCATAAACATAACAGAGAGAGCAGAGCTTGCCTTACAGAAAAGAGAAGTGGGAATTGATTGGTTAACCCTAAGGAAATCTTGCACATTGAACACATTCTTTGAATTTTCCAATAAGTAAAACTGACATGAGAAGAATAGGCAATCCTATCATTGCTTGTTGCCCTGAAGCTTCCTGTCCACCTCTGATCCGCCTTTTTCTGCCTTCTTGTCTATCCCCGACCCACTTTCCTCTGCGTGACCCCCTAATGCAGGACCCCCCCCACCCCCTGCACCCCCCGCCCCCCCCGCCTTTCTACCTTTGTCTCTCTCTGGAGCCGGTCAAAGGGCTGAATTTTACAGGCCACCTGTAGGCAATGCAAGCCCGGTGGGTGGACCTGTAAAATAGGGGCACTGTGCCATCAGCAGTGTGCCCAGCCCTGCCGTGAAGATGCAGGGAGGGGCAGCCGCCTGCGGGCCAATGGAGGCCCTTGAGTGGGCAACTCATACTCACTTCAGGACCTTTTCCCATCGCTGGTCCAATTAATGGTTGGTGTGAAAGGTCTGTGCCCAACCTCTAGTGGCTGGTTGAACCCTGTGGGGCTGCTGGGTAGTCAAAGGAGGTGGGGTGGGGGGGGGGGTGGGTGGGGGAGGGGGTAAAGGCCGCCTTTCCAGGCCCCTGGTGCCAATCCACATTTTTCTCCCCCCACCCCACCCTACTCCCACCCTGTCTAACATACACCCCTCAAACCCATCACTGGGGCCAGAGTAGCAGGTCCCAGCGAGATCCTGGACCAAGCTCTAGATCTGAGTCCATTCCTGGATGTCTCCTTGATGTCCTCAGTGCAACTTCTGGGAGCAGCCAACGCTTCTGGGAGCACTGTCAGCGTTGGAGAGCAGCCGGCCTCTGATTGGCTGGCAGCTCTATGCGCTAGGACGTCCTGATCCAGAACGGTGGAAGTCCTGCCTCCAGCCGAGTGACAGCCAATGGCTTGTTAAATGGTTGCAGGGTAGATGGCACGCTCCCACCCCAACCCCACCCCAAATGTCAGCGTAGAGCTGACATGCTCCACACTGACCCCCCCCACAGCCATAAAGCACCGCGGGGCGGCTTATTGACGGCCGGGTCGGATTTGCCGACCCATCAGTCCCAGCAGCGCCAGGAAGGTCATCACGGGGGCCGTTGCCGGAACTGCAGAAGGAAACGGAGGTCAAGGGCCACGGGCTCCTGCAGCAGGTAAGTTTGGGGTCTTGGGTCAGGAGGGATTGGGTAGGTCAGGGAGGGGTTGGGGGAGTGGGGGCGGGGAAGGGTAGGGTTTAAGGGAGGTAGCGTGTCGGAAGGAAGGGAGGTTTCGACTCATGGGGGGGAGGGTGTGGTGGGGGGGGAGCTGCCCCACAATTGGCAAAAGGCAGCCCCCGAACAGCGACCCTCTCCTTGCGTCCCGCCCTTTAAACAGGTAAGTGAAGAAACTGAGCTTCCCGCTCCCACCCTGCTCCCTACACCAAACGTTTTATGGCGCGGGTGGTGTATTATCAGGGCCAATTGGCTTGGTAACAAACCGAATTGACCCTTGATTGTTCATTTAAATATGGCGGGTGGGCTGCAGATATCGGCTCCCAGCCTCACCAGCAACACCCCCCCCCCTCCCCTGTATTATATGGTGAGGGGAGCCTGGGGGTGGGGGTGGGCAGGTAGGTGGTGGGATGGGTGCCCACCCCATTTTACGCTCCCCCCCCCCCCCTCCCCCACCAAATGGGAAACACGCCTGCCAGGCGCATGTAAAATTCAGCCCGTTGGGCGTAAGGAAACTTTGGAGGGAGGTTTAAATGCGCAAACTACCTAATCCTCCTTTGGAATATCATGGCATGCTGAAGTGAATGGACTTTTGAAGGGATCGCCGTGTATCACGGCCCTGCCCCCACCACAAGGTGGATGTAAAATTCTGTCCCACGTTATCCGTGAAGTAATTATGGTGCATAACGTTCCAGCCATTCTTCTCTGTACTCTAATCTTTGCAGTTTCAGCAGATTCACGGTCAGAAAGTCAGCACCAACCTGATGGGCTGAATTGTCTCCTCTTGTTGTGCACTGCTCTATGATTCAGCGATTGTAAATAGTGAGTGATTTTCATGATGGCAATCGAATTGAAGTGTTCAACTGAGATTCAAAATCACGAAAGCTCAGTTTGTAGCAAATTGCCTGAACCTTCATTCAATTATAATGAAAACACAAGGTGCACCTTGATGTAATTATCACAGTTTGATTGAGAACTATTTTACTATCAATTACCAGTAAAAATTATGGTCAGCGTTTGAAGACGATGCCTCATGCAATATTAAGCTACCCAGTTCAGAATGACCCAGGTTCAACAACATGTCTTTGCTGAATCAACTCACCGCTTTGCACATAATAACGGGGCTTCAGGGATGGTCTGGGGAAGGGGACCTTTAAACAATCAGGGTTCTGATTACTGAATGATTGACTCTTGCTGGAAGTTGTCTTTGTGAGGCTGTCAGCTGAGAAAACCTCCGTAGTCGAATAGCTCATATACAAATGGTTACTCAGGTGACGTACTGGGGGGCTACTGACATCAATGGAACTTTACCCACGTCAAGAGTCAAAAGCTTCAGGAGAGGAGAAAATTGCAGTGCGGGGACAAGCCTTTAAAAATCAAAAGCCAGAGTTACATATTCTCCTCTGTGAGAATGGATTTTGCATAATATTTTTGGGAAGTACGGTGTTATTTTGTGAAGAAAGGCTGTGAGTCTGTGTGTCAATTATTTGATTAAGCTGGGGAAAGGTTACTGGAGGCAGCATGTCTGGAAGGTTTAAGACATGAAAGGATAGAGGGGCTATGTTTGAGAATTTGTAATAAGATATAATGGGGTGGGGGGAGTGGTTTGAGGTAAATAGGTTGGATCTACTATTTTCAATAAGTTGAGAATTCGTTTGAGTATCAAAGGGAAGTCAGAGGTTACAAGAAACATTTTTGAATCTTACAGGAGCTCCATGGGTAAATAGAAGAGGATATATTACATTTTATTGAACCAAAAGTAGAGACAAAATAGAAACATGAAAGATTTTCTATTTGGGAGGAATAGAGTTTCAAAGAGGTGTGAGAACAATGGAACCTGAGATGAAAGACGGGGGAAAAAAGGTATTTTAGTATTACTGTGGAGAGCTCAGGGACTGGCAGTTGGCTGTTGTTTGTTGGCTGTGTGAGGAAGATCTCCTGGAAACAGCTCTAGGCTGGCAGAAAGATGCAGTTTGAATCAGCTATCCAGTCAAGCTAGAAAAGACCTGGGCTGAAAAAAGCAATCTTGTTCTGAAGTCTTGGGTTTTCACAACAGAGCGGAAGAGAATTAAGAGGTCGTGTGGTATGCCTTTATTAAAGCAACAGCAGTTTTCCTTGGGTAATATTACTGGATTTTTATAGTTAAACATCGATAACAGAGTTTACTAGTGGGTCTGACCCATTAGGGAGTCTTTTAGGGGAATGTTTCATAAGACTAATCTTAAGTGAGTAACTGTAATCTTGTGTGCTTAAGTTTTCTTTTCCTTCTTGTTAATAAAACTTTTACTTTTCATTTTTAAAAATCCCAGAAGTGTCGCTGGACTTCTTGCTGCTGAGGTCAGTACATTTTCATCTCGTTTTCAGAATATAAAAAAAAGTTTCCTTCTGGGATTTGGTTTGCTTAGCAATTAACATCTGCTGTGGTCACAACACCTTCAAACCACCAAACTTTTTGCCATGATCCAACAGCACTAGTAGATAAGAAGAGCTTCCCATATTCTCTGTTGCAGCCCAGTATCCAATTGTGTTATAGATCCATTTACAACGCATGATACCAGATACACCAACACATGCAAAAAGGTCCCATGGAAAAAAAATGGTTGTGAGAGTGGGCAGGCCATCCAGAATTGTGGGGGTGGGGGGGGGTCACATGATAAAACCACCAAGACTACATCCAACTAGAGCTGCCAACCCTAACTCTGTTAGGATTCTCTGCAGCGACTCTGTATGCAAACAGCTGATACCTGTGTCATTACTCTCATCTGACACTTGCTTCAGGGTTGTTAATCTTCCTGTTGGGCGCATGATTCCTGGTGAGGGGTGGAGTGTGGGGCGAGGAGAGAAGGTAGAGTGTGGTATCTTGGGGCTGAGTCTCAGGTCAGAACCTTACACCTGACGTTGCTGGTGGAAGCCAGGAGAGAGAGAGAGAGAGAGAGAAAGAGAGAGAGAGAGACTACTCAACAGTGTCCATGACAACAATTAGAGTAAAGTTTTTCAAAGAAAAACTGGACCTTCCTTCCCCACCCCCTGGTGCCATGTAGACTCCTGGGAGTTGCAAAAAAAAAAAGGCCAATTGGGGGAGGAGCACAAAATCAGGAAAATTGCTCTCCGGTGACGGAAGTTAGTCAATTTGTACACATCCAGAATGTTCTTTTATTTTGTTCCTACTTCTTGCACGACAGGATCTCCACCTCAGAAAGGAATCAGTCCAACTCTCTCTTAAAGATACACAATGAGTCAGCACTCACCACACAGCCTAGCCACTTGTTCAATGGGTCTTTAAAGAGGTCAGGGGAAATACTCAGAGCACAAAGCTCTATCCCATAAATTTCAGTAGTATGTTTATCTGAACTGCCTCCAGCCTCTTCCTTGCATTACATTATGAGGATTTGGGCAGAAATCCAGGATATAAACTCAGTGGAGGCTATAATGCTGTAAATGGCCATAATCCCATATAAACTCATGAGCATAAACACAATTTTTAAAAATTCAATGATGGGATGTGGGTGCCACTGGCTAGGCCAGCATTTATTGCCCATCTCTAATTGTCCTGGAGAAAGTGGTGGTGAGCTGCCTTCTTGAGCCATTGCAGTCCCTCTGGTGTAGGTACACCCACAGTGCTGTCCTGGATGGTGTCAAGCTTCTTGAGTGCTGTGGGAGCTGCACTCATCCCAGGTAAGTGGACAGTATTCCATCACACTCCGGACTTGTGCCTTGTAGATGGCGGACAGGCTTTGAGGAGTCAGGGGGTGAGTCATTCACCATAGGATTCCCAGTCTCTGACCTGCTCTTGTTGCCACAGTATTTATATGGCTAGTCCAGTTCAGTTTCTGGTCAATGGTAACCCCTAGGGTATTGATAGTGGGGGATTCAGCAATGGTAAAACCATTGAACATCAAGGGGCGATAATTAGATCCTCGCTTGTTGGATGGTCATTACCTGGCACTTGTGTGGTTACTTGCCACTTGTCAGCCCAAGCCTGGACGTTGTCCAGGTCTTACTGCATTTGGACTGCCTCGGTATCTGAGGAGTCATGAATGATGAACATTGTGCAATCATCAGCGCACATCCCCACCTGGTGACCTTATGATGGAAGGAAGGTCATTGATGAAGCAGCTGAAGATGGTTGGGTCGAGGACACTACCCTGAGGAACTCCTGCAGTAATGTCCTGGAGGTGACATGAGTGACCTCCAACAACCACAACCATCTTCCTTTGTGCTGGGTATGATTCTAACCAGCAAAGAGTTTTCCCCCTGATTTACATTGGCTTCAGTTTTGCTAGGGCTCCTTGATGTCACACTCAGTCAAATGCTGCCTTGATGTCAAGGGCAGTCGCTCTCACCTCAGCTCTGGAGTTCAGCTCTTTTGCTCATTTTTGAACCAAGACTGCAATGAGGTCAGGAGCTGAGTGAATCCGGTCGAACCCAAACTGAACGGCAGTGAGCAGGTTATTGATAAGCAAGTGCCGCTTGTTAGTACTTGTAATAATTATGGTTTTGTTAACTGTTGGTGGCATCTTTAAGAATAGTCCTGTGATGTAAGATCACATGATCTGTGTAAACTAGTGTGTTAGCGGCGGCCGGTTACCTCCACAGTCAATGCAGAGATAGAGATGGGGTTGAAAGCGCACGTGTAGTTGCTTGATGAAAGAGAACCCCCTGCAAGTTCCCCTCCAAGTCACACACCATTCTGGCTTGGAATATATCACAGAATCACACCGTACAGAAGAGGCCCTTTGGCCCATCCAGTCTGCACCGACACATGAGAAACACCTAACCTACCGATCTAATCCCATTTACCAGCACTTGGCCCATAGCCTTGAATATATCATGGTTCCTTTACTGTCACCCAGTCGAAAACCTGGACTTCCTTTCCTAACAGCACTGAGGTTGTACCTACAGCAGATGGACTACAAGGAGTTCAAGAAGGTGGCTCACCACCACTTTCTCGAGGGCAATTGTGGATCGGCAACAAATGCTCGCCTAGCCAGTGATGTTCGCATCCCACGAATGGAGAGAAAGCCATGATCTTACTGAATGATGGAACAGGCTTGAAGGGCCGTGTAGCTTACTCTTGCTCCCATTTCTTATGTTGTTATTTGCCACAAACCTCAGCTAATTTTTGGGGTCAAGGTCATTTGCATTAGTTCAGTACACTCCCTGGTTTCAGTCAGGCAAATGGCCTGGAAAGGAGGGGAAAAGAGGGGAAAGCAATCGCTTATGACAGACCTTGGAAACCTCTATTCTACTGTAGTTATTGCCGCATGGTCTGCAATCCCTCGCTTCCCCCTGCCCATAGGATTGCTGGATTTCAGAGGTGCACTGGTGTCCTGTAAACCCAGCGTTGTAAAGGTGCAAATTTTGGAAATTAGGGGCAGAAACTTTGGCTCGGTGAGCGGGGGCAGGGCCCGCTCGCTGAGGCATAAAATGACGTGAGGTGACATTGGGCTGCATGCCCACCAAACTGTCAAAGGCCTATTAAGGCCAGTTAACCATCAATTGAAACAATTAACTGAGCCGCCCGTCCAACCTTATGGTTAAAGAGCCCAGGCGGCCTTCGTATTTATCATGAAACCTCATCCACGGGTGGGATGAGGTCTCACGAAAGTTTTTAAAGTCTTGTAAGAATTTTAAATAAAATGAGTAGACATGCCTCGGCTCATGTGACAGTTTCACGTGAGGGGACATGTCGCAAAATTTTTTTTTCCCCCCCCCTTTATTAAATTTTATTGAACTTAAGCTAATCTCCCTGAGGCAACTCTGTGTCACGCTGGGCGGGCCTTAATTTGCCCGCCCGCCATGAAATGGCGGCGCCCAGCCAATCGTGGGCAGTGACCGGCTGCGCACCTGCTCCTGCCCAACTCCCCCGATGGGGAGAAGATTCTCCCCTAGGTAATTGTGACAGACTTTCCCTTATCACCCGACACCACTTCTAATGGACAACGTTGGAAGCTGGGGGGGGGGGGGGGGGGGGGGGGGGGGGTGGCGGAGGTGAGGGGGTGGTAGAGGAAAGCGGGCAGCGGGCAGTTTAAATTGGAACCATACTGGGGAGCTGTTAAAACCCAGGCTGCTGGACGGTCACTGGGGCTGGGCAGTGGAGTGTCTCGGGGAAACGTACTCCAGCCCAAGGAGCAAGGGGGCGAGATTCCAATCAAACCTCCAAAGGGGCATCAAATTTAGAAATTTAAATGGTTCTGCAGACAGCCAAAATCTTATAAAATATATCCCCCCAATTAAAAAAAAACATCGTACGGAAGAGATATCATATCCCACCATCCTTTACTGCTCTCACCTGGTATCTCTGCTAATTAATCGTGATTGATTCAGATTCTTTGACTATTAAAGTTCAGAACTGTCAAACTCTTCAGACAAATTAAAACCAAACCAAACGACTCGGGAGTTTTGACTGATGACTGACTGCAGCTTTAAAGAGCAAATGCACGAAGCTCCTCATAAATGTGACCAAAGCCAAACGCAGTCAAGAATATATACGTTAGATTCCTGAAGTACACTTTTATACTGTTGATTTTTTACCTTAACTCCAGCATGAAACTCTGTCACTGCAGTGGTCGTCCGGACAAGACTGTTCGTACTTGGTTTGTTCTCCATCATTCTATTACAAGGAGATATAAAATAAAACATAAGTTTTTTTTGCTTTCTGCTGTGTCCACCTATCAGGGAAGCAAGTGATAAAGTATAATCTACAGGATTCATTGCAGCACCTCATGAAAACATGAGAAAGTAAGAGGTAGGAGCAGGAGTGGGTTATACCACCCCTTGAGTCTGCTCTACCGTTTATTAAGATCATCAGTTCCATTTTCCTGCCCTTTCCTCATGTCCCTCGATTCCCCTGGTATCCAAAAACCAATACGTTCAGCAACTGAGCTCCCCACAGCCCTCCGAGGTAGAGAATGCCAAATGTTCGCAACCCTCCGAGTGAAGACATTTTTCCCTCATCTTGGTCCTAAATTGTTGACCCCTCATCCTGAGATTATGACCCCTTGCTCTAGACTCTTCAGCCAGAGGGAAACAACTTCTCACCCTCTACTCTGTCAAGCTCTTTTGGGATCGTGTATGCTTCACTGAGATCACCTCTCATTCTTCTAAACTCCAGAGAACATAGGCCCATTCTACTCAATCTCTCCTCAGCGGAAACCCTCTCAACCCAGAATTTCACCTCACCAAACTTCCTTCAGTATCTGCCACCTCCTCCCCCAATGACCTTAACCACCAGAAGCAGCAATGGTGTAGGAACACCATCACCTCTCAGATCCCAGTCCGAGTCCCACACAATTTCCTAACTTGGACATGTATCACCGTTCCTTTATTGTTATTGGGCCAACATCCTGGAATTCGCCATTGTGAAAGCCCCGGCAATGAGACTCGCAGTGCAAAGTGGTAGCTCAAAACCACCTTCTCAAGGTAATTTCATTTTTGTATTCACATGGCTGGGAAAGCAGTTATGATTCAATGCCGAGGTTAACAAACCAATGCACTGGCTGCAGCTGGAGGAATGTGACTAGTTGTGATGCTATCAGGGATGGATCTCTCAGAACAGGAAGTTCAGTAGGCGGGCGATGGTCTGACTTGGATGACCACCGTCGTAGTTGGGAGAGAGACTAGCTCCTAGTGCTGCTCCTGTTAAAGTAAAGTTTCCAACTTGAAAACCTCCAAACTAATGCTGTCAAAAGGTGACTGATTCCCAGTCGCTGGGCTCCCTGGTAAATGGGTTCTCTCAGGGACAAAAAAACTGACAAACAGGACCTGCAACAAGACTATACCAGCTCAACATTGAAGGACTATCCTCAAGGTAATTAGGGATGGGTAATAGGTGCCAGCCTTGCCAGAATTGCCCAACATCAAATTAAAAAATAAACGCTAATTGGAAAAGTTCATAGGAACATAGGAACAGGAGAAGGCCATTCAGCCCGTCAAGCCAGCTCTGCCATTCAATACGATCATGGCTGATCATCCACTTCAATGCCTTTTTCCCAGTCTATCCCCATTTCCCTGAATGTCATTGGTATTTAGAAATCTGTCAATCTTTGCTTTAAACATATTCAATGACTGAGATTCCACAGCTCTGTGGGGTAGAGAATTCCAAAGATTCACAACCCTCTGAGTAAAGAGATTTCCCCGCATCTCGGTCCTAAGCGGCTTACCTCTTATTTTGAAATTGTTCCCCCTGGTTCTAGATTTCCCAACCAGGGGAAATATCTTATCTGTATCTACCCTGTCTATCCCTTTTTTCTAAGTTTTAATGAGATCGCCCCTTATTCTTTGAAACTCTAGAGAATACAGGCCGTTTCTCCAATCTCTCTTCACAGGACAGTCCTGCCATCCTGGGAACAAGTCTGGTGAACTCGCTCCATGGCAATAATATTCTTCCCAAGTGTTGTAGGGTGGCCGAGTTGTATTATTAATGATAGCGTTGATCTGTAGACACATCTTGGATGGAAACTTTAAGTTTATTTATAATATACTCAGCAGCAACTACACGTGTGCTTTCAACTGCAACTCTATCTCTACACTGACTGCTGAGATAGCTTGTGCTACTCTCCTATTGGTTACTACAGGTCATGTGATCTTGCCTCACACGCATTATTCTTGAAGGTACATTAAACACTAAATAAAAGCATAATTACTACATTCCACCCACTTTAACTCGTCTTCATATTATATTTACAAGTACATATTTTTCAAGACAACATAATATTTACACTGGGTAAGGAATTTACAGGTTCAGTCTTTCAGGTGGTTTCCTGGTACGTGTGGAACATCACAGCTCCACAACTTCAGATTCTTTGTCAGGAATCTCCTTTTCCGGAGTTGCCTGAACATCAGGTGCTTCGGTGGGTACCTGCAGTTCTGTATCCTTCAACTCTTACAGGAACATCAGACATGTCAGTCCTGGGTTGTGTATCCTCAACAGGAAATGCAGACCCGGTCACAGTCACTGTTGGAATCAAATCTTGGTGATTTGTTTCTCTCTTCCTTAAATGGCCCACATGTTTATGGATGATCCAGCCTTCCAACCCCACATGCTAAGATAGGGGTCCAGTCACCGCATTTATTTCACCCGGTAACCGCTTTGGTCCTTCCCCAAAGTTCTTCAGGTATACTGGCTCTCCCACGGTAAATTTCCTCTCACGACTATGCCAGTTGTATCTAGTTTTCTGGCTTCCCTGACTCCTTTCTATCTTCCCCTCCAAATTTGGCATAATTAAGCTCAATCTCATCCTGAGACGGCGTTTCAACAATAATTCGGCAGGTGTGACACCTGCTGTTGTGTGAGGGGTAGTCCTGTAATGAAAAAGAAAGTGTGCTAGCTTGGTTACCAAGGAATCACCAGTTAGCTTTTTCATGCCTGCCTTGAACGTTTGATTGGCCCTTTCAGTCAGTCCGTTTGAGGAAGGGTGGTACAGTGCATTTTTTACGAGTGATACTGTTGAAGCTGATAAACCGTTGAAACTCAGCACTTGTAAATGCCATGCCGTTATCGGAAACGACTACGCCTGGTAGTCTGTGATTGGCAAAACTCTGACCTAGTTTCTCAGTTGTAGCGGCCGACATTGATGACTTCACCTCATATACATCCAACCATTTGGAATGGGCATCGCCAGTGAGCAGAAACATTGTTCCCAGGAAAGGTCCAATGTAGTCAATGTGTAACTGCACATTCCTTTATGTCACTGGTATTTAGAAATCTGTCAATCTTTGCTTTAAACATATTCAATAACTGAGCTTCCACAGCTCTGCGTCTACCTGACCACTCCCATGGGTGTACCGGAGCTGTCGCTGGCAGCTTTTGCAGTTGCTGACATTGCACACAGTGCTTTACTAAACTCTCTATTTTGCCATCCATCCCAGGCCACCATAAATAGCTGTGTGCAATGGCCTTCATTCAGGAAATTCCTGGATGGGCACTGTGTAGTTCTATTAAAAGTGGTTCACTTCGCTTTGGAGGAGCTGTCACTCGTGCTCCCCACAATACCACATCCTGGCTGGTTATTTCACATCTTCTGTTGAAGTATGGTTTCATTTCATCAGACACAGGCTCCTGTGACCAACCCTGTAGCACTTGTTCTCGTACCTGAGATAGGGCTGGGTCCCGACTTGTCCATTCTCTGAACTGTTGAGCATATACCAGCGAAATTTAACAGTAAAATAAGTTCCTGTGGAACTGGGATGTGCTCATCATTTTCTTGTAAAGGCAAACGGCTAAGGGCATCGATGTTTGCGATTTGATTGCCAGGCCTATGTATGAAAGTGTATTCATACGCTGCCAGGATTAAGGCCCTATTAGTATTTCTGTATCTTCTTTTTATGTGTCTTCTTCTTCCTAGCACAGACTTTAATCTCGGCTTCCTTTTTGACTTCACCATTGGCCACACTTCTCTCAGATGCCAGCTCAACTTGCCTGAACTCAGTGGCTGAGTCCCCCAAACTTTCATTATTTGTCTGCTTCTTGGAAAATTCTGCAACTTTTTCTTCCAAAGCCTCTTTGGCTTCATTTAACTGATTCTTCACCTCTTCCGTCTTGTTTTTGTATTTGTTGGCTGCCTCCTGGAAAATTGAGCATCGTTGTGTCTTCTCTGCCAACTCATCCTTCAGTTTGTTCAGGGAAGTGCTGAATTCTCTCTGTTCTCTTCATACTTTTCCAGTGGTATAAACTTTGACCTGAGGGAATCTTGTCGTGTGTGAAGGTCTTTCAGCAGGTTTTCTGATTCCCTGCGAAGGTTGTTCACTTCGTCACGAACTCTGTCATCGAGCAGGGTCCCTTCGAGTTCCTTCTGCTGTTCTTCCAGGTTTTGGCTGAAGACAGCAAGCATTTCTTCAGGCTGTTGAGTCCTTACCCACTCCTTTTCCAAAACAGGAACACTTCCAGCTTCCTTTTGGAATCCCAGTGGCCAATCAAGGTTGATTTCCCTTAGCCAATTTCGCCCTAGAAGGCTTGGTCCTCTGCCTCTCAATACTAACACTGGTAGCTTTGCCGATTGGCTTCCATAATGGATAGTTAGTCTGCTTATGCCTTTTACTTGAATGTCTTCACCCGTATATGTTTTTAGCTTGGCAGCTTGTTCTAAGCTCAACTGATGTTCACCATTATTCAAATATCTGAAGGTATGTTTCCCAATTACTGTAGTGGAAGCTCCTGTGTCCACTTCCATTCTAACAGGTTTGCCATTTACTTTCACTGTGACAGATATTGGTTCTGTCCTTCCAACTTTCAGATTAAATGAGTAAATGACTGAATTTGTTGTTTCAGGTTCTTCTACATTGTAGATGTCATTGGGCTTCTTCTTTTGTTTATAAGCCTGCTTGAATCTTTCCTTGCACTGCCTCATCATATGTCCGCTTCTGTGACAATAGTAACATTCAATTTTTTGAAACTGCCAATTGCTAAAAGGCTTCTTGTTTCCCTCAATTAAAATTATTATTTGATTTTGCTGCTAAGGTATTTTTCTTTATTCTTTGGCTAGTGGGGCCTGTTTCCCACTTCTCGTAAGAGTCTCTTTTTATCACGCCTCTTTTGGCTGCAGTTTCCCACTCGATATGGAGGATGGCACCATTTTGCGCACCCTGTATTGCTTTTGAGTCTCTTACTGTGCTTTCCATGGTCAGTGCTATCTCTAGCACCTTCTTGAAATCCAGATTCACTTCGGACAATAATCTTTTCTGAATAGTGTCCTCTTTCACACCACACACTAAGCAATCTCTCAGCATATCATTACGAGTCGTACCGAACTCACAGTGTTCCATTAGCTGCTTGAGATTTGCCACATAGCATGCAATTGTCTCACCTTGCGTTCTACTTTGAGAATTAAACCTGAACCTCTGCATCGTGACTGAGAGCTTAGGTTGGAAATGACCCTTCATGAGGTCCACCTGGGGCACTGGACGCCTTCAAACTTTGAATCAGACTGTAGGTTTTGCTCCCACAAGTACTCAAGAGGATCGCTCGTCTTTCCTCTTCCCCCATAATCTCGTTCACTTGAAAAAAGAACGTGAGGCATTCTACATATTGAGACCAATCGCCTGTGGCTGGTTCAAAAGGATCAATTCTCCCAAATTGTGGCATTTTGAGAGGGGATAACTTCTTCAATTCTAATGGAACTCACTACTGGGCATGGTACGGTGCCGATTTCTTTTTGACTTGATTTCTTCTGTTCAATCCTGTTTTATCCTCGTTGCCAGTTTGTTGTAGGGTGGCCGAACTGTACTATTAATGATAGAGTTGATCTGCAGACACTTCTTGGGTGGAAACTTTGAATCTATTTACAATATGCTCAGCAGCAACCACACATATGCTTTCAACTCCAACTTTATCTCTACATTCACTGCTAAAGTAGCCCATGCTCCTCTCCTATTGGTTACTACTACAGATCATATGATCTTTCATAACAAGTATTATTCTTAAAGGTACATTACACACTAAATAAAACCATAACTACTACACTAAGGTAAGGGGATCAAAACTGCACACAGTACTCCAGGTGCAGTCTAACCAAGGCTTTATAAAATTGAAGCAAGACTTTGCTACTCCTGTACTCAAATCCTCTTGCAATAAAGGCTAACACACCACACCTAATTTTATCATAAGCTTGCGCCTCATTCCATTCTCACTGCACTGAGGTTTATCTATTTATTTTAAACCTGTAAAGACTCTGCACCCAGAAAGATATCAATCATCTGAACAAGAACTTTACTGATCAAAACCTCTACTGTAAGATCTTGATTAAGCCGAACGATGCCACTGTTGCCCCACTCACAATAAATAAATAAATGGAAACAGAATTGTAAAGCATTAAAAGAAATTGATTCGTTGCCAGTGCTGCAACTTCTTAGACTCCAAAACAGTGAGAGTGGATACTCCTGATTTTCATTGTTCCACTGTTGGCAGCTTTGCCTTCAGCTGCTTAGGTTCTGAGCTCTGTAACTCACACCCTAAGTCTCCCCGTTTCTCTACCTCTCTCTCCTTCTTTACGATGCTCTTTAAAAACTAACTCTTTGACTAAGTTTTTGGTCACTTGTCTTAATACCACCTTATGTGCCTCTGTCAAAGTTTTTCTGGCAATGCTTCTGTCTTTTGCTATACTAAAGCCGCTATATTTATGAAGGATGTTGTTATGGGTTGGCACAAGGGTTTAAGCGCACTGTTGATCTGGACTTTGACTCCAGCTTAGACTAGTGGAATGAAGGCCTCTGTATATCAGACCTAATGTGAAATGGGTTTGGTCAGTGTCAGGGTCAGCTCTGAGTGGGAAGTCATTACTCCCACCAATTCGGCCTAACAGGAGAGATTCTCCACCTTGATGCCTCGATCCTGTGCGTGAGTCAGGATCCTAAGGTGGGAAATCGTGCAGCTTGTGATGTTGTGACCTTTAATTGGCAAAAAAAGAGTCTAAAGAAAACAAATCAGTGCTTATGGAATAGTTCAAAAATACAGATTTAACAGCATTTTTGATGCATTTAAGGGGCAATACATGAGAAAGGAATATAAGATCATGTTGATAGGGTTAGTTGGTGTAAGTTGGAGGGAGGCTCGTGTAGAGCATTAACACTTGCATAAACCAGCTGGGATGAGTTGGCTGCTTCTTCTTTCCTTCTCTCAACTTCGCCCATTTTACTTGAGGTCTCCACAACGCAGGTTGATCATCCTTCTCCATCTCCTCCTGTCAGCCACCTCTTCCAATCCCGCTCTCGCCACCACCTCTTTCCATTTGGTCTTAGGCCTTCCTCCTCCTTCTTCCTGGTGATCCCATCTTCATCAATCACCTCACATTTCCCCCCCACCTGTCTCTGCAACACACCATTTCAATCTCTTCTCAGCTACTTTCTTTGATGCTCCCATAATCTTCACTGACCCCCTGACGTGTCGGGAGTTGATTTTGTCACTCCAAACATCCATCCCAGTATCCGTATCTCATTAGTATCCAGTCGTTGTTCCTCTCCTCTTGATGTTGCCCAAGCTTCTGCTCTATATAAATGAGACCTGTTGCTGTGCTGTAAATTTTATGCAAATTATTCAGGCATTCCCACCATTGTATGGTTGAAATCAGGAGTAGATTGTTAATTTGCCCGTGAGTAAAGCAGTGTTGGCTCATATAGATGCAAAGTGTGTGATTTTGATGCTGGCTGAACAATTGGCAATGTGATTTTTACACCTGGATGGAAAAATGATAATCAACCCCAGGACCTGTCAACTCACAGGGGCAGAAGTTTGAATGATGATGTAGACTGATAATCAGACTCCCATTTACTAGAGATAAAGGAGTTGATACTGCCAGGAAATGAATGACATATATTTACCTTGTTACCTTGAGTGCCCTACCATCCATTCTTAATTAGAACAGCTCTGTGTTCTTTTGTTCCTTTGTCTGTGACATCTTTTGATGATCTGCTCCTATCACTGCTTGCTTGTCCCTACAACACCCCCCACCCTCCACTACTCCCCACCCCCCCCCCCCACCACCCCCACCTTAAACCAGCTTATTTTTCGTCCCTCTCATTGTAAAGAAAAATCAGTTTTGTCGAAGGGTCATGAGGACTCGAAACGTCAACTCTTTTCTCCTCCGCCGATGCTGCCAGACCTGCTGAGTTTTTCCAGGTAATTCTGTTTTTGTTTTATATTTACATTGTCGTTTTTCCAAACCGAAGGTGCCTCAAAGTGTGTTACAGCCATCAAGTCCATTGTTGAAGTGAAGTCACTGCTGTAACTTAGGGAAACGCAGCAGTCAGTTTGCACACAGTGAGCTCCTACAAAAAGAAATGTGACAATGGCCAGATACTTAGCTTCAGTAATGTTAACTAATGTTAATGTTGAGGGATAAATAATGGCCTGGTCGCCAGGAGATCTCCCCTGGGATTCTGTGAACGCAATCACAGAATCGTCACACCCAACTGAAAGAGCAGTTAAGATCTTGTTTTAACGTCCCACCCGACAGTGCAGCACTTCCTCAGTACTATAGCGTCAGCCAAGTCTCTGGAGCGGGACTTGAGCGTACAACGTTCCGACTCAGAGGTACGATGCTACCACCGAGCCACAGCTGACCTCTAGCTGGACGATTATCTCAGAGAAGAGTCGTACAAAGCTGGGCAGCAGGGACTGGCAGAACAGTGGCTCACCTATAGCAGGTGGAAAGATGGTGGGTGACATAAAGAGAAAAAAAATCAAGGGGGGAAAAAAAAGGGAAGTTTAAAAAAACCTAAAACCTTATTATCAAAGCATGTTAATCTAACCTAATCCAATATCCATACTCTTATCTTTTGCCTATTCCCTCCCAGTTCATTAATGACAGGTCAGCAGTACCATAATCTTTTGCTGAACTACAATGAGATTAATGCAGAGAGATTAGTGCCATTTCTTGCTCATTACCTACCTGCTGACAAGTGGAGCAAACAACCACAGGTTGGCCATGACGACATTCAGAGGGAAACGAAGCTGCAAAACAGGAAAGGATGTTTATGTACACTGTGCAGGCTGAGACATTAAGATGACGAACATAGTCAAGTGTTGTTAGATTTGTTGTTCTTTCAATTCATTTTTACTAATTCACAGACTTTAACCGCACGTTGCACTATGTCACTTGCACAACCACAACTTGCAGTTGTATAGCACCATTAATGTGATTAACTATCCCAAGGCACTTGCGTTTTTGGACAATGTTTTATTGTTTGGGAGCGTTGGTGATCAATATGTCCATCACTAAAATAAAGAGTTTGGGCTCATTCCTAGTGTTCAGCCACTTAGACCCTGTACTCTGGAGTTCCCTCTCCACTCTTTCCTTTAAGAATCTCCTTAAAGCCCACTTCTTGATCAAGTTTTTGATTACCCCTCCATACATCTCCTTTAGCTCACCATCCATTGCTTCCCTATGTTATTGGGAAGTACTTTAGGAGGTTTCCATATGCTAATGATGTTTTCTAAATCCAGGTTGCAAATAACATTTTAAAAAAAACTTGCAAATTCAACTTCCAACTGTTGGCCTACTTGTTAAAGGCAGCGCTCTATACACAGCAACTCGTGTGCTAGATTATTCATGAAGAGCCCAAGGTGATATTATCTTTACAAACTCAAATAGCTGCAATACTATCTACCAAAGGGCACAATGATCCAGCCAGCTCACACAGGCTGAAGAATTCAGTGCAGCCAAATCACTTTGGTTCCTGTGCCACTGCCATAGAACTGAAGGAACACTAGGGGGCTGAATTTTTCATCCCGCTGGCGTGTGCCCGCCCTGAACAGGAGTAAAATAGCGCACAATGAGGTCGGGCGAGGGTCCCGATGTCATGGCGCACTCACGCAATATTTCCGCGGTGGGCGTGTGCGGGTGCCGGAGTGGCGCTCGGCATTAACTATCAAACCACTTAGGGGCCGCAGAAGACACCACTATCCTGCTGCCAGGGTTTACAGGTGGCGATGCAGCTACCTCAATATGTCCAAGGTGCAGTGCCGAAGGAGGCTCCCATCTCTCCAGGGAGAGCGTGACCTCCATCTGCCAGGTGATTGGGCCTGAGATCAGCTCCGACTGTGTGGGTGGACATCCCATGCCACTGGCTCAGAAGGTCACAGTGGCCCAAACTTCTACGCCTCCGGTGTGTGATCGCAGGATGCAGATTCTGCAAGTCTGTGCAAGGTACCCTGGCAGCTCCCATGATGTTTTCATTCTCAGACACTCCCAGATGGCGAGGCTCCTCAGTTCTCCAGCCCGGCTGGATGGGTGGCTGCTGGGTGGTAAGGGCTACCCCTTGAAGAGGTGGCTCATGACGCCTCTCCACCACCTGAGAACAGAGGCAGAGAAGCGTTACAATACGAGTCATGGCTCCACAAGGGCGGTGGTAGAGACGACCCATAGGGCTTCTCAAGATGCGCTTCTGATGCCTGGACCATTCAGGGGAAGCACTACAGTACTGGCCAGGGTGGGTGTCACTGATTGTGGCTGCATGCTGCTCTCTCCGCAATCTAACACTGGCAAGGGGGGACCCACTGGAGGAAGAGGATCTTGAGGCCACAGATGATGGGTCCAGTGGTGAGTCAGAAGATAACCATGGTGAGGAGAAAGTGAGGGCGTGGAGCCAGACCTCGGTAACCTCCAGGGAGGCAGGGACACCAGGGACGTCTTGATCCAACACTCCTTCAGCTAGGCTGCCAAAGATCAGCTTCAACCACACACCAAGGCTGCCTCCTTCATCCTGGGCATCTGAAAGGACTCTTTCATTTGAACACAAAGAACACTTAGTACCTGTGCAATAAAGTTCAGAGCCATGTATGTCCCAGCCTTACATACTGGTGTACTCTGCACCAATTACATAAAAAGGTGAAGTATATTCAGGCCATGACGACAAAAACAAAACAATTACCAAGTATTAACGTCAGTTTCTCTGATTTTGAGTCCCAGACCAGGCCTGTGGGATGAACATAAATTCACCCGCGACCTGTCCCTCTTGTGTTCACGGTACCTTTAACCTATGCTTGTGAGTGCTACATCTCGGTGCTCCCCCCTCACTGGCACAGGCATCTGAGCCAGCCTGCTGATCCTGCTGTCCTGTTGGCCTTGTTGACCTTGGCGGTCGTCCTCTAGCCTGTGCTGGCCCTGCCTGGGAGAGAACGGCAAGTGCCATGTCTGGCATCTCCCCCGTCGCCACAGATGCCATGGTCACTGGCAGAGGGGCAGAGGAGCTGCTGACCTCTTCCTGAGCGCCCTGAGAGGAGCCCACAGAGACGACAGGCAGCTCGTGCGCCAACGTGATCTCACTGTGGATCTCCCTCCTCACCACTGACTGGTGGGCACCTAGCTGGGATACTGGGTGTCTCATCCATCTCCCACACCGACACTGACCAACTGAGCTGACTAATGGTTGGCTCCAGAGGCTCGTCATCAGCCTTTGGCTGAGCATCATCCTGGTCCCTAGCATTCCACCGACTGCCAGCGCCCTGGGCACTCTCTGTCTCCGCCTGCACCTTAAGTGGGTGTGAAGTGCCCGCACCAATGCGCACCGAGATACTAGCCATCGATCTAATGCCCACCGAGGTGCTGGTATCTGCACTGGTGCCTGCTTCAGAGAGCGGTGTGACGCAAGTGACAGTGACACCCGGTGGTCCTCTGGCATCAGGGGTGGACCTTCGGGGCCTGCAGATGGGGATGCCTACTGGTGAACCTAAAATAGAGAAGGACATGTCATTAGTTAAAGTCACCACACTGTCACTGTGCATGCCAGGCCCCCTGGTGAGACAATGGAGACCTGCATCATGGTACCATCGTCTTCCAACGATCAATGGGGAGTCCAGGTTCGAGGCTCCCATCAGTGAGGTGACTGCACTGGAATGGTTGCACGATCCGAGAGTCTCACCTCTGTGCCCTGCGCTCTTATCTTCGCCTGGCACCCCCGCCTGTACCTGCCCAGTCGCAAGTGGAGTATGCCAGCTCCTCAGCTCCTCTTGCTCGAACCGGGAGAGCAGCAGCGGGTCGGGCGGGCTCCACTAGTACCTGCCCTCTCCGCTTGGTTATGGCTTGTCTTCTCTGCAAAAGACACAGAAGCGCTGATTAGTCCGCTCGCTACCTGTAGAGCCATTGCAGCCTGACCAATTCCAGCTGAACACCTCGCAGGGCACATACGAGTCGTGGCCCTTGAGCCACAAGACGCTCAACCCCAACCGCCAGGGTTCACCTTGGCCAGTTCTGGCGTGATTGACAGTTGGCACTCAGACTCTAACAGCCCTGAGGTCCACGGTGGAGACAGCCACACCTTAAACACTTCTGCACTCTGGCCCGTGCCAACACGGTACTCACCCTCCCTGAGTGCAGCAGGTCATTTTAGCGCTTCCGGCGCTTGCGCCCATGAGCGCCGCACGTCATGGCTGCTCACCCAGGCTGCCAGCTCCTCCCCCCCATGCCCTCTTGGTGAGGTGCGGCGGCCTCCTCTTCCCATCGCTGGGGACAAGGGTGTCCCTCCTGGCAGCCGCCTCCTCCAGGAGGATAGCGAGACACTCGTCCGAAAAGCTGGGCCGGGGTGGGGGGAGGGGGGGGTGAGTACTCACCCGACCTGCCCTCTGCCCTCCTGCCTGGCGTTTGCTGCCACACTCGAGTGCACCTTCAGAACGGCAGCCGGACGTCCTTCCTGAGGTTGACTGGGCCTTCTTTATATCGCCATTGGATCCTGTGGCTGAGGACCCTGCCCCCAACCTGGCCAGTGGGGAGCCACCTTTCACGCTGGGAGGGCCTTAATTGGCCTAACATGAAATGGCGGTGGGGGTCCGATAGCGGGCGGCGGTCAGTTTTGCAGCTGCCACCTAGCCCGCCTGCTACACCCACCCAACGAGGGCAAAATCCAGCCCTAGATTCTCAAGGGGGCAACGCCTCAAAAGGCATTACACCATAATGAGTCGTTGCACAATGTGGAATTTCAAAGTGAAATAGAAGTGGACGGAGGTTTTGGGGGGGTGGGGCGGATCCACTTTTCCCAGTAGGGTAAATGAAATTGAAGGAAAAAGGGCAACAATCGTCTACGTTGCTCAAAGCCATGCTGCTTTATGTTGCATGAGCGGCCTGCTGAATTCTTCCCCCAGGGATCATATATATGCATGAAAAGGTGAAAGAAGGGTGGGCCAGAATTTTTGGGAGCTGTGAGAAGGAGTAAGCTGGTCCCTGTGGAAAATGGAACTGAAGTATCAAAGTAATATCAAAACGAACTTTGGAAGTGATGTGCTAGGAGATTGTGTGGGGCAACAGATTAGGAAAGCATTGTGGTTATCACAGTCTTGACCTTTGCACCGACAACGTTACAGGCTGGTTTCCTCCTCAATTATGTTCTGAATTTGCACTAAAGATAAGCCATTTCTATGACACAAAATTATTCTGTCAGGACAACAGTCGGAAGGAAGATGAAAACCATTTTCGCAACCCCTTCAGACTAAAACACAAGTGACAGTTGTAAGGTCAGCTTCTCTCATAATGCATCTAGTTTTTTTAAATCCATTTATTCATTCATGGGATGCGGGCTTCACTGGCTAGGCCAGCATTTATTGCTCATCACTATTTGCCCTTGACAAGATGGCGGTGAGCTGCCTTCTTGAAGTGCTGCAGTCCCTGTGGTGTAGCAACACCCACAGTGCTGTTAGGGAGGATTTTGACCGAGCGATAGTGAAGGAACGGCGATATATTTCCAAGTCAGGATGGTGAGTGGCTTGGAGGGGAACTTGCAGATGGTGGCATTCCCCATGCGTCTGTTGCCCTTGTGCTTCTAGGTGGTAGAGGTTGCAGGTTTGGAAAGTGCTGTTGAAGGTGTTGTATGTTGCTTGTGACTGGCTAAGGAATGGTTGCTGAAACATAGGTATGTCTGAACTATAACTGGCTTATTGGATAAACATGACTATATACAGATATACAAGACTGGGTATTACTCAAAGTCATGAGCATTCTCCCTACTGATTCTTAATCATGTTTCTAACATCATCGCACGGGCAGTATTATTTCTCCCATCCCACACAATAACCCTTTCAACCCTGAACACTCTAAAACTACATCTTCCTCCAAGTCTTTGTACATATATATTTTATATTTATATTTACATACTACACCTTCTCCCCGCAAGTCCCCAACTTTTCCCTGATCGTATCCTTGTCAGACTTGGAAGATCAGTAGTCTCTCTTTGGACTTCTTTGCTTTGACTTGTTTGGTCTTCGGTAAGAGTTGCAGTATCTGGTGCATTGTCAATTTGTGACTCAACATCTGGTTCTTCCAAATATATGATGGATGGTTCTCTTTGAGGACTTATGATAAGGTTTCTCCTGTTCCTTCTTATAGTACCTTCCGGAGAATGTACTAAATAGGATCTCTGTTGATTGCCATCCCTTTGGACAATTACTCCTTCCCTACTTTGGTCTCTTCTCTGGATCTAGACTTGATCCTTTTTCCCTCTCCTTGCTGTTTTACCTCTTTCAGTCGGCTGTCTCCCTCCCTCATGACTGGATTTTGTGGGTTTATCTCTCTCTTTGCATTTCATATGTTCCCTATCCTTGTCTGTTGAGTTGAGCCTGGTTCCTTTTGACAGTTTTGTTCATCTTTCTTTAATTTTGGAGTGATGATTCCTTGTAGCATCGTGTTTGTGAACTCTTGGGCAATCCTGGTTTGCTGCCTCTGGAAATAATTATTTAGCTAGGATAGGAAGTTTTGGGGAAACCTCTTGACCAACATCTTTATTACTCTCAAATTACTTTAGTGCTGGTGAGGCAGTAAGGTCAGTGTCTTCCAACACGGTAGAGGTGGGTATTGCATGGATTGATTCAGTCTCTAGCTCTGGACTTGTTTGACTGCTAGCATCCTTGATTATCACTTTTGGTGGATGGATAGGTGTGGATGCACTTACAAAGGGGTCACCCCTGTTGGATGAATGTGGTATTGTAACAGCGTATTCTATCGCTCAAGTTTCATCTTCCACTTTCTCAGCAGACGCACAAAGTGATGAAGGAGCGAGGTCATACTGAAGTACTTGTTGGTCTAACTGGTTACCTATTTGGTGAGAACAAGTTTACTCTCTCCTATCTGGACATCTTCCTGGAAACGGGCTAGATTATTGAACTCAGGGAAGAGTGTCAGGAAATCAGTGCTGAAATCCCAATCCAGGTCTTCAGTGCGGGTGGACAGTTCGAGGGGCTCTGATTTGGTACTATCATTGAATGTCTATTGATTGATGTCTTCCACTTATACTTGCAACTGTATCCAATTTGAAATTAGTGATATGTCCATCGACACAAATGTCTTCATTTCAGAATGTGCATCTGGGGTCTTTGATCTCACCCAGGGAACATTTATGTTCCTTTTCTTGTTGAGATTCCTTGATTTTATTGATAGCCCTTGTGTGTGAAGATTCTCTCTTTATCCTCTGTACACCTGGAGGTCTTAGTTTGCACACCTCTCAGGTAATGTGAATTTGGAATCCATAGCTGCTTTAACCTTCTAGGAGGTTAGTCTTAATTATTTTTAAACTTCTGTTGTAGTAATCCTGTTTTCCCGCACTGACCAGCCTTTCACTACCTGCTGAAGTCCTTTTTTGGTGAGCAAGTGGAGAGTATTCCATCACACTCCTCAACTGTGCCTTGGTGGACAGGCTTTGGGGAGTCAGGAGGTGAGTTCCCCACCATCAACATCCACTGAGGGTCACCACACTGACCAGAAACTGAACCGGCCAAGGCACATAAAGGCCGTAGCTACTAGAGCAGGTCGGAAGCTGGATATCCTGCAATGAGTGACTGACCTCCTGATTCCCCAAAGCCACTCTACCACCTACAATGCATAAGTCAGGGGTGTAGGGGAATGCCCTCCTCTGGTCTGGATGGTTGCAGCTCCCACAGCATACAAGAGGCTTGACACTGTTGAGAACAAAGCAGGGTGCTTGGTTGGCACGTCGTCCATTGATTTAAATTTTCACTCGCTCCACCACTGGTGCACCATAGCTGTTGTGTGTGCTGTCTACAAGATGCATCGCAACAACTTATCAAGATTCCTTTGAAAGTACCTTCCAATCCTGCAATCTCTACCACCTAGAAGGACAAAGAAAGCAAGTACATGAGAATGTTATCACCTCCATGCTCCCCTTCAAGTCACACATCATTCTGACTTGGATATATATCCTTTATTGTTGCTGGATTAAAATCCTGGGAACTCCATAGCGAACTGTATTTTGCGAACACTTTCACCACGTAGGCTATAGCGGTTCTAGATGGCTGCTCGCCACCACCTTTTCAGGGCACTGAGGGATGGGTAACAACTTCTGGCCTTGCCAGTGACACCAGTATCTTGAGAACATATGAAAAGGAACAAATAACTGGTTTTAAGTGCAAGGTTCATGCTTGCACAAGCTTAGTGAAATTTGGCAGCTTGCATAGATTTCACAAGACACACACATGCTGTCAACACTCCCATCCTGGCTCACAGCTTCCAGATCTGTAACACTGATCCCTGCCCCAAATTAAACACCAGAATAGTTCAGGAACCTTATTTCCCTGAGCAGCTGAAAAGTATCCTGTTTTCATGGGTCAGACTCAATTGCTGTAGAAATCGCAGAGATAGGAGGAATACTTGCAAGAAAATAATAGTCTGAGCAAAATTTCTTTCTGCGAAAACCTTAACTTTATTTCTGGCCTAGAGGTTCTTAAACCCCTGTGTCTGTGCAGTGATGCTTCTTTGGTGACACCACTCATTAAGCCACTCAAGTGACACCCTCGGCTGGGAGAGCCTGGAGTGACTCCACACGAGACAGCCGGCCTCCCTGTCCTCAAACTTGTCACGCCTCAAGAAACCATATCGCAGGGGCTGAGAAACCGACATCCCTGCCCTGCAGCTTGAGGGGTTTCCTCGGGCTGGGCAGCTCGAGTGACCCCTTTGGCTGGCTTGAAGTTGTGTGCCCTCCCGTTTTGCTTGGTGTCGCTCTGCACCCTCCCTCCCAGTTGACAACGTCACCGTCGTCAGGAGGGGAGCAGATGTAAGCTCCCGTGAACCGTTAAAACGAAACTGACATTTAAAATTAACAGGGGGGAGGCAATGGCGGAGTGGTACTGTCACTGGGCTAGTAATCCAGAGACCCAGGGTAATGCCCTGGGGACCTGGATTCAAATCACACCAGACCACAGCACATGGTAGAATATTGAATTGAATTCAGTAAAAAATCTAGAATTTAAAAAAAAGTCAAATGAAACCCTTGTCAATTTTTTGTAAAAACCCATCTGGTTTCTAGATGGGTTTTCTAACCCACTTAACGCCCTTTAGGGAAGGAAATCTGCTGTCCTTACATGTGACTCCAGATCCACAGCAATATGGTCAACTCCTAAATGCCCTCTGAGCTGGGGGCAACTAGGGATGGGTAATAAGTGCTGCCCACATTCCATGAATGAAAAAAAAAACATTTCAACGTAACAGGAAGTTCCACTATTATGGGGGTGGGTCATCTGAGGTAGATCGGTCATCTGGTTTGCAGAAGTAAGGATTTAAAAAATTTTGCAAAGTCATCTACTAAGATATCAAAATATACAACTGAAGATTTTGTTTGTACTCCTATTATTACGTATATGTTACATACTGAGTAACACACACAGTGTGCGTGATGCCGAGAATTCTTCCTTCTCAGTGCAACTGACCTAAGAATGAAAATCTGGGTCTTAATCTCTGGTTGTAAGGCCAGTGTTGACTGGGCTGAACAGTATATCTAACGGACCAGCGCTGGGGGGTGGGGGTGGGGGTGGGGGGGTTGGTCACTGATGCAAGAATATCTGCATAACCATTTCCTATCATTATTCATGGAAAAAAATATGCCCTGGACACAAACAGACAACACTTGGGCCAGAATTTTCCTCTCGCTGAGGCATAAGTTGATGGGCGTCTGTCCCAATGTCATCGGGCGTCATTCAGATTTTCAGTTTGGCGAGTGCACAGCCGACTCGGCTGTGTTCCCACCGAGCTGTCAGAGGCCTAGTAAGGCCATTTATAAACTAATTAAACCAATGAACCGAGCTGCCTGTCCAACCTTATGGTTGGTGGGGGCGGTGGGGGGGGTGGTGGTGAAGAGCCCAGGCGGCCTTCGCATTTCTTACAGAGCCTCATCCACGGGCAGGATGAGGTTTCACGAAGTGTTTATCAAACCTGGAATTAAAAAAAAAAATTCATTGACATGTCCCAGCTCACGTGACACTGTCACATGAGGGGACACGTCTTAAAATATTTTCTTTTCTTTATTCAGCTTTTGAAAAACGTAAACTAATCTCCTTGAGGCACGTCTGTGGCCTCGGGGAGATTTCCGTGCTCTTTCTGGCGCATGTCTGAAAGAGCGCAGGCCCCGACTCAGGGACTGACAGGGAGCGCTCGGCGCTCCTGGGCGCGTGTCACGCTGGGACCGCCTTAATTGGCCGGTCCACGTAAATCGGCGGTGCGGACCTGATTGGGGCCCACCCCTGCACAACACCACCCCCCCCACCCCACCCCGCTCCAACGGGAGGAAAATTCTCCACCTTGGTGTCCAGCAGTGAACTGAGCAGAGAGAAACATGTAAACAATTTAGAATATTAAAATGTGGAGATTGCAGTTCAAGGAAAACAATGTTTCCAATCTGGATGTAAGCCAGTTTGAAAAACATCCATAAGCATTTGGAGCGTAATCTCAAAAGGAATGCAGCATTTTTGTTTTTTTAGAAAGTTGCAACATCTGGGTTTCTGGTACAGATAAGACCAATAGCAAGAATATCCAGCAGCTTAATCCTGAGGCTTTCACTGAACTCATTTTCAACTTGTTGCTTTGATTCTGATGTTCATTTTATTCTGATTCAAATTAGCTGATTCCTAACGCAGTTGCATTTTTCAAGAAACCAAGTTTTGACAGAAACAAAAACAGAAAATGCTGGAAAAGCTCAGCAGGTCCTGACAGCATCGGCGTGGAGAGAGAAAAACAGAGTTAACGTTTCGAGTCCGTACGACTCTTCTCAGAGCTAAAGAGAAGTGAAAATGTGATGAAATTTATACCGTTTTAGGGAGGGGGAGTGGGGCAAGTGGAGCTGGATAGAAGGCCAGCGATAGGTGGGAACAAAGGAGAGATTGACAAATATGTCATGAACTCTAAGACAAGGGAGGTGTTAATGGTAGTGGTACTGACTAAAGGAGGTGCTGATGGTGGCATTAAGGTCAGAAAGCAGAATGTGGTAATGGCAGGACAAGGGTAAGCTCTCTGGAAAGAACGACATGAACAAGTGACAGATGGTCCCTGTGGGGTTGGCGGTGGGAAAAAAAGATTGAAAATGGGATAAAAGGTGGGGATAAAACAATGAACAAAAATGAAAATAGATAAGAATAAAAATAAGTGGATGAAAAATAAAAATATCAAAAAAGGGGATAAAAAAGGGGTGAGGACGGAGGAGAGAGTTTTGACAGAAAATGGATCTGTGCTTCAGATGGAAAACTCCATAACTCTGATCTTATACAACAGGAATAAACTACAAGAGCTATTGGTGCTGAGAGCCAAGTCAATGCAAAGATTAAATAAATGGAAGGACAAAAAAAAACCTTTTCTTGGAAAATATGGAACTTCCGTGCCTTATTTTTTTGAAGTTCCTAACATGTTCGATGGAAAATCAAATTAAGATTTGAAAAAAATTGCCATAAATAGTTGTTTATGCTGCTTCTCTGAGTTCCTAAATTGTGGCATGAGATTAGAAGAAATTCTGTGACCATGACATCTGTTTAAGCAAGATTTGAATTCATTTTCTTCCTTTCGCTTTCATTTTTCCCCTTTCAAGTCTGCCTGAATTGAAAGCAGAATCTTTACAGTACAGAAGGAGGCCATTCAGCCCATCACGTCTGCACTGGGTATCTGAAAGCACATTCTACCTAGTCCCACTCCCTTGCCTTATCCCCGTAACCCTACACATTCTCTCTTTTCAGGTAGCAATCCAATTCCCTTTTGAAACCTCGATTGAAGCTGCCTCCACCACCCTCTCAGGAAGTCTTGTTCCAGACTCCAACCACCCTCTGGGTGAGAACATTTTTCCTCACATCACTCTTACACCTTTTGGCAATTATTTTGAATCTATGCCCTCTAGTTCTTGACGCTCCCTTGAGTGGGAACAGTTTCCATGTACCCTGTCTATGCCCCTCTGATTCCCCATTGTATTTTCTACCTGACATCTGTTTTTTCACATTTGTTCATGGGATGTGGGCATCACTGGCTAGGCCAGTATTTATTGCCCCTCTCTAATTGCCCTTGTTTGGGGGTATTTAAGAGTTAACCACATTGCCATGGGTCTGGGGTCACATGTAGGCCAGACCAGGTAAGGACAGCAGATTTCCTTCCCTAAAGGGCATTAGTGAACCAGATGGGCTTTTATACCAATTGGCAATGGTTTCACAGTCATTATTAGAGTTTAATTCCAGGTTTTTATTAGATTTGCATTCCACCATCTGGGATTTGAACCCAAGTCCCCAGGCCATTACTCCCAGGTTTCTGGTCCAGTGACAGTACCACTACACCATCGCCTCCCCCAGTAAACCATCGCCTCCCCCTTCTTCCTACTTCTTCCTTTTCATCTTTTCTGCTAGCTCTTTTGCCATCCAGAGCACTCTGGATTTATTTGTCCTACCTTTCCCCTTCGAGGGAATATACTTTGACATTGCCTGCAATTCTTTTTATTTGAAGATGGCCCAATGTTCAAGCACCATCATTTCTGCCAACATTTGATTCCAACTCACATTGCATTCTCATCCCATAAGAATAGGCTTCCCTCTGATTAATTCTCCCTGCTCTGGATTGTTCCTTGTACTATGGCCAAACTTAAACCTTATCATACAATGGTCACTGTTCCAATAAATGCTCTCCCATTGATACTTGATCCACTTGGGCCAACTCATTCCCCAGAACCAGATCCAACAGCATTGGACCGGAAACAGACTGCTGCAGAAAATTACCTTGAACACATTCCAGGGATTCCCGCCCCTCTTGTCCCTTTGCACTATTCCTATCCCAGTCTATATTTGGATAATTGAAGTCCCATTATAATTTATAATTCTTGCACCTCTCTGTAATTTCTTTGCAAATTTGTTTCTCTCTATCCCTTCTACTAGTTGGTGATCCATATACTACACCTCCATCAATGTTATTGCACTTTTTTCACTTACCTCTAGCCAGAGAGATTCGGTCCTTGACCCCTCTGAAACATCCTCTCTCCAGTACTGTAATGTCATCTTTAATCAATACTGCCACTCCCCACTCCTTTTCCTCATTTCCTGTCTCTCCCAAACAACTTGCACCCAGGAAAATTTAACGCCCAGTCCAGCCCTTCTTTGAGCCAGGTCTCGTTTATAGCAATAATATCATATTTCCATTTGTCAACCTGTGCCTGTAGTTCACCAATCTTATTAACTACACTCCATGCATTCACAGACATGCACATTAAGCCTTATTTATGCTTTTTTATTTATCCCCTTACTCTGACCCCACTTAATGACTTACTGTTGCCTACTCTAATTCTATCAAAGTCTCCAAGTATTCTATCCACCTTGATAATACTCTCCAATATATCCTCCTTATCAGTTAATACTTCCTAACTTCCCACTGCCAGTTCCTCTCCTCTCCACTCTGAATTTCCCCTCAGGTTCCCACCCCCCCGGCCATGCTAGTTTAAACGCTCCCCAACACCAATGGCAAACCTACCCGTGAGGCCGTTAGCCCCAGTCCTGTTAAGGTGTAGCCCATCCTTTTTGTACAGGTCCTGCCTGCCCCAGAACCGATCCCAATGCCTCAGATATCTAAAGCCCTTCCTCCTGCTCCATTTCTTCAGCCACATGTTGAACTGCTCGATCTTCCTATTCTGATGCTCGCTAGCACATGGCACTAGGAGTAACCCTGAAATGACTGCTCTGGAGGTCCTGATTTTTAATTCCCTTCCTAACTCCTTAAAATCTGCTTTCAGGACCTCATCCCTTTTCCTACCCATGTCACTAGAGTCCCAATGTGGACCACGACCTCTGGCTGTTCACCCTCCCCCAAAAGAATGTCCTGCAGCCACTCTGTGACATCCTTGACCCTGGCATGAGGGAGGCAACATACCATCCTGGGATCATGTCTACGGCTGCAGAAACGCCTGTCTGCTCCCCTAACTATGGAATCCCCTACCGCTATAGCATTTCCATTTTCCTCCTCCCCTCCTGTGCAGCTGAACTACCTGTGGTGCCACAGACTTGCCTCTTGCCACAGTTCTCTGAGGTACCATCTTGCTTACCAGCATCCAAAACGGTAAAATGGTTAGAGAGTGAGATAGCCTCAGGGGATTCCTGCACTACCTGCCTGTTTCTCTTAGATAGTCTGGCGGTCACCCATTCCCTCTCTGCCTGTGTGTTTCTTAGCTGCGGTGTGGCCTTCTCACTAAATGTGCCAAGCATGTAATCCACAGCCGGGCGGATGCACCACAGTGACTCCATGAAAAGGACAGGGGAGACGGTGGCATAATGGCTATGTCACTGGACTAGTAACCCAGAATGCTCTGGAGACATGTGTTCAAATCCCACCCATGGCAGCTGGTGGAATTTAAATTCAATCATTAAACCTGGAATTAAAAGCTTCTCTCAGTACTGTGTGACCACCAAACTCTCATTGATTGTCATAAAAACCCATCTGATTCATTAACGCCCAGTCTGGCCACACAGCAATGTGACTGACTCTTAAATGCCCTCTGAAATGGCCTAGCAAGACACTCAGCTCAAGGGCAATTAGAAATGGGCAGCAAATGCTGATTTTGCCAGTGATGCCCACATTCCATGAAAGAAGAAAGAACACAGATCTAATGGCTATCTTGTTACCATGGCATCCTGCATTGGAAACTAAGGGGCTGTCCATTGCATTCACCTTTCCATATCAAAACACAATGGATACCATGATATTATTCAGGCTAAAATTAACAATCAAGTTTATTTACTGATTAAGCATTTACAAAAAAACTAAAGACATAGAAGTAACTAATGTTATGATATTTGATTTTCACAATAATTCAACTGTATAAAAACAATATAGGGTCAAAAATATTTTGACTGAATCTCAAATGAAATGTTATATGGGCAATATTATCGCAGATTTGTTCTGCTGCCTTAAAGTAGTTTTTTAAAATTCATTCACGGCATGTGGGCTTCATTGGCTGGGCCATCATTTTATTGCCCATCCCTAGCTACCCTTGAGAAGGTGGTGGTGAGCTGCCTTCTTGAACTGCTGCAGTCCATGTGGTGTAGGTACACCCACAGTGCTGTTAGGAAGGGAGTTTCATGATTTTGACCTGGCGACAGTGAAGGAATGGCGATATATTTCCAAGTCAGGATGGTGAGTGACTTGGAGGGGAACTTCCAGGTGGTGTTGTTCCCATTTATCTGCTGCCCTTGTCCTTCTAGGTGGTAGTGGTTGTGGGTTTGGAAGGTGCTGTCCAAGGAGCCTTGGTGAGTTCCTGTAGTGCATCCTGTAGACGGTACACACTGCTGCTACTGTGCGACAGTGGTGGAGGGAGTGAATGTTTGTGGATGTGGTGCCGATCAAGTGGACTGCTTTCTCCTGGACGGTGTCCAGCTTCTTCGGTGTTGTAGGAGTTGCACAACACTGGCAATCAAAGCAGGAAGTGGAGAGACAGGAAAAACCCATCCGTAGAATTACATAGAATACATAGCACAGAAACAGGCCATTAGGGTCAACTTGTCAACGTTGATATTTATAATCCACAAATGCATTGTTTCAATCCACCTACCTCAACCCAACCTTTCAGTAGATCAAAGTGCAGGCTAGGCATTCTGAGAAACCTAATGCACAACATATGTGTCTCCCATGTGGTGATGCCCGAGGTAAGACAGCTGAATTTGGATGAGAGTGGAAGTTTAGTGACACTTCAACCATGAGAATTAATTATTGGCTTTCATCATCTCATAGCTTCAAGCCAAATGGTGATCAACTTCAATGGTTCTACCAATCCCACTCCCATTAGCAAACATAGGCTAATTATACTGTCTGCTGTAGTTAACAGTCTTATGTATTGCTTTTCTCCCACAAAGGCAAAAAACACATCTTAAAAATGCAGCCACTCTAAAGCTGTATTTAAATCACTGTCTGTCTAAAAAGTGTAATACAGGAATGCTCCTGTTTGAAGCAGGAAGAAGTTGTCCTTCCATCGTACACCTGATCAATGTTTCCTACAGACACAATCATACCTGAGGACTCAGGTGTTCAAGCAGTCCACGCTCTGGTCCTTGACCAAGCATTCTGGGCATTGGGTTATTTTCCAATCTGGAGATAAAGAGAAATAGTTTCCAGTATTACAAAGCACCTTTACATATGCTTGTGAAGTCTCTCCTTCTGAGAAATTTCTCAAAGGCTAGAAATCTTTAGCCTTGTAATTCTGACAATGCAGAAGGTAATGGGCTTCACTTGTCTGTGTTTTTTTTTTAAATCAATGGGGGAGGTATCCAAATGGATCTACATTTACCACTAATTGTATTATTACGCGATTCATTCTAGTCTATCAAAGTCGTGAAGAATTGGTACAATAAAATCTTAGGTTAGCTATATGCATTTTATAGACTTGCTGGAGTTTAAGCTATATGTGTCAGCCAGGGTTCAGTGAGAGCACTCTTGCCTCTGCACCAGATGGTTGTAGGTTTAAAGCCCATTCCAGGACTTAAGTTTGAAAGTCAAGGTTGACATTGTGGTGCAGTATGGAGGGAATGCTGCACTGTCAGAGGGCTTTCTTTTGGATGAGGTGTTAAACCAGAGCCCCTAGATGCAAAAGATCCCATGGCACTATTTTGAAGAAGAGTAGGAGAGTTCTTCCTGTTGTCCTGGTCAATGTTTAGCCCCCAATGAACACTACAGAAACAGAAGATATGGTAATTATCACATTGCTCTCTGTGGGGAGCTTGCTGTGAGCAAATTGGCAGCTGTGTTTCCTACATTGCTACAGTGGCTATGTTTCAAAGTATTTTATTTGCTGTGGAGTACTTCGGGATGTTCTGTAATTGTGAAGGGCATTATATAAATGCAAGTATTTCTTTTTGCTCTTCATATGATGGGTGGTTTGCAGTACTGCTTTCGTGATAAATTGCTTTTTGTATTTGTTTTGTAAATAGGTTAATGAGTATGTAAAAGGTGCCAATTACTTCTTTATATTACCACCCACAATTGTGCAATGATTGAAGAAAGGGCAGGTAATGCTTCTGTTGCAGTATAAGAATGCCGAGACTGCTGAAGTAGCTGAATAGCAGACAAAAAGGCTCAAAGATGAATGACTTCATTCCCCATTCAATACCCTGGCTTTGTGAATGGTGTTTGGGAGCCAAATTTGGCTTTTGTAGTTTCAAAGCAGTGATGAGTCCAGCTGGAAGCAGCAGATGATACAGAATATGAAAGCTGCGATTTTCTACACACGGTGCAGAGAAACAGAGAGCCCAGCCTGCTCCCCAGATGATAGAACATGGGCGAGCTTCACTGCTAAGCTGGAGGCATGTGGAGTCAGTGGGGCCACCGTGGGTACACCTTGAAGCAGGCAGAAAAAGTGACACTGGCTGATGGTGGTGCGCGCCTCCATTCCAACCCGCCCAAAGGCAACAATAACCGGCTCCATTTCCAGGCTGTTCAGGAAAAACGTGGGGAAGGACTTCTGGGATGTTCCAGGCCAGTGCTGGAGCCCATTCACCACGCTCCAGTTCGCTTACACCTGAAGCAGGTACCTGAGCCTATAACACTAACTCAGGACGCTCACATTTAGTGGAACTCAGAAGGCCCGATTTTATCCCAGGCGAGCAAGCAAATTGTGGTAGTGACTTAACCCCATTGGGATGTGATTTTAACCTCCTGTTTTTTTTAAGCAGGTGTGTGTGGCTCCCAGTGGCGCGGGAAGTCTTGCTTTAAATATGCTGTTCGGGCTGTGAGAGAACTGTCATCTCAGGTCTGAGAGGGGAGGCCTGTGTGTCTTCCCCGCCAGTGATCCAGGACAGGGAAGGGGCCCAGAAAAGAAGTCACTTAAAAACGATTCCCCGATTTCCACGTGGGCCGGGAGAGTTCCGCGCCCCCCCCATCCCGGGTCCCACAAGGAACCCTCGGGGATTCCCCTGCCCAAGCTTCCTCGTGTTCCCAGCTGCTCTAGCCCCCAACGTGATGCCCTCCCGACTTGCCCACCTCATCCGACCTCCCACTGCCCAACCTCCTGTTCCTGGCCCTCCACCTCCTGCTGGAGCTCCCCATCAGGAGCGAGAGACTCAGCACAAGCGTGTAGTTAAAGCCCAGGCCCTTAACCGACCGACCGACCCCACCCCCCCCGTGCTGCGTGGGACGGGTGGACAGTTTGCCACTCATCTTCCCCCCCCACCCCCCCCAGTGGCCTCACCCCAACCTGAGTGAAAATCAGGGCTTCGGTGCTTAGCTTTGTTTATTAATCCCTGTCTTTCACTGCACCGTGAAGCAGGCTCTGTAAGAGCAGTGGAATTTCGAGCTAAATGTTTTTTTTGCAAGAAGGCAGCCAGGGGCCAGTGACATGCTAATCATGCCTGTCATTCCACAGCTGGCCTTCCACTTCCTCTCCACGCTTTGATTTTTTTTTTCCTTGTGGTATTTCCCCCCCCTCGTTGAATTGCAAACATCCGGTTATTTTCGATGCTGCAGGGAGCACAACAACAAGCGGAGCGGATCGTTTCAGACATCGGGCAGGATTTTCTCGCCTGTCGGGCGGGCCGGTTAGTAGAGGGCGCGGAGGCTATCTTCGCCCGTGTTCGGCTCCGCGCCGCCATTTTACGCGGGCGGGCCGATTAAGGCCCTCCCAGCGTGACGCACGGCCGATAGCGCTCTCGGCGCTGCCTCTGCGGGCGGTGGTGGTGGTGGGGGGGTGGGGGGGAGGGAGAGTCGGGGCTTGCGATCTTTCGCCCGCACAGAATGGCCCAGGAATCTCGCTGAGAGGCACGGAGCTGCCTCGGGGGAGATTAAATTCAGATCGAAGGTTTCAAATAAAATTCCATCCAGATTATTCAGACACATCCCCTCATGTGACAGTGTCACACGAACTGGGACACGTTTATGAACTGCGACAGAAACACTGAAGTATTTAATAAAGCCTTCAAGAAACCTCCCGTGGATGAGGTTTCTTGAAAAATGCGAAGGCCGCTTAGGCCCTTCACCTGCACCCCCCCACCCAACCCCCCAACCCCCACACCCTCCGTCAACCTTAAGGTTGAATGGACAACACTGATAATTAGCTCAATTTGGTTTTTTTTAATGGCCTTGACAGGCCTTTGACAGTTCGGCGGGTGCACAACCGCTTCCGGTGCACGCTCACTGAACGGAAGATCTGAATGGCACACGGTGATGTCGGGACACACGCCCCACGTCACCTACCATTCCGCGTGCTTGACCCTCCCCCGCACGCCGACATAAAAATCCTAGCCATTAATACGAACATGCAAATTAGGAGCAGGAGGAGGCCGTTTGGCCCCTCGAGCCTGCTCTGCTATTCCACAAGATCATGGCTGACCGGACTGTGGCCTCAACCCCACACTCCTGCCTGCCTCGGATATTTTTTCTTATTCCTTCGTTGGCTGGGCCGGCACTTCTTGCCCACCCCTAGTTGCCCCTGAGGAGGTGGTGGTGAGCTGTCTTCTTGAGCCGCCGCTGAGGTCCGTGTGGTGTAGGTACACCCACAGTGCTGCTAGGAAGGGAGTTCCAGGATTTTGACCCAGAGTCAGTGCAGGATATATTTCCAAGTCGGGATGGTGACTAACTTGGAGGGGAACTTCCAGGTGATGTTGTCCTCACCTGACAGCTGCCCTTGTCCTTCTAGATGGTAGTGGTTGTGGGTTTGGAAGGTGCGGTCGGAGGAGGCTTGGTGAGTTCCTACAGTGCATCTTGCAGATGGTACACACACTGCTGCTACTGTGTGTGTCGGTGGTGGAGGGAGTGAATGCTTGTGGATGTGGCGCCAATCAAGTAGGTATCATTTGACCCCATCCCCCTTGTTAGTCAAGGATATATCTAAATATTCAATGACCCTGCCTCCACTGCTCTCTGGGTAAGAGAGAATATTTACAATTTCACTTGCAAACGGTTTCACAGCTAGTGATATGGGATGGATTTACCCAGGAAAGTGGGGGCAGAGGGGTGGGGTGGAGGGGGCAGCTAGGGTCAATGGCTTTTGTGTGCATCTGAAACATTGCTGGAATGTATGCAGAAGAAAAAAAGACTTACATTTATATAGCGCAATCACAGTTACTGGACGCCCCAGAGTGTTTTACATCCAGTGAAGTGCTTGAGAAGTGTAGTCACTATTGTAATGTAGGAATTGTGACAACTGATTTACACACAACAAGCTCACACAAACAGCAATGTGGTAATGACCGATCATCTGTTTTTGTGATGGTGATTGAAGGATAAATATTGGCCAGGACACTGGGGGTAGCTCTTCTGCGAAACAGTGTCACAGGAGCTTTTAGATCCACCCGAGAGTACAGGCAAGGCCTCCATTTGACATCTCATGCCTCTGGCAGTGCAGCACTCCAGCTGTACTGTGCTTGACTTTGGACTCAGATCCTGGACTGGGCCTTGCAGCCAAAACCTTCTGAGTCAGAAGCAAGGGAGCTACTAACTGAGCCACAGCTGACACACAAAAGAGGGAAAATGGCACACACAGAATGTTCAGACATGGAAACAAGTGTCTTTGTTAAGGAGGCAGGACTGCACAGCTTGAAAACATCTCCACTCGTGTCTTGATTGCTTGCCATATCACAAACTTTGGAGAAACACAAATTGTTCCTACTGTCAGTTTTCCTACTCTTTCTTGTTCTATCCGACAAACAGAAGCAAAGCCTTTCTGCATCCCGAACACAAATCTCAGTGTAAACAAGGTGCTTACTGTACAATGTACATTAGGATGAGATTCCACTGTCAACCTATTACAGATAAAAGGGCGTCACACATATGGTGCATTTAGATTTAATTCTCTAACCATTTTGATACTGATATCAGAGGAAGTAATAGACACCTAAAAAGGCATTTTCTTAATCTGTAATTAATGTTCTGATGGTGAGTTTCCCATCCCAGCAAAATAGTTTCAATGGAGAGTGTGACTGAGAGCAGTACTGCCTCACAAGAATGGAGGAAAAATTGTTGAGAGTGAGAGGCCCAGCTCAGGGCTATCCTGCGCACATCTTGGTTAGAAAGGAGACGTGACAGAGGACCAAGGGCAACAGAAGAGCTTGCACTTATAAAACTATAATTAACAACCCAAAGCGCTTCACAGAGGAAGAAAAATTGAAACCGACCCTTTCTGGAGGGGGTCAGAGTGATGACTGTTGTTTGTCTATAAAGAGATGGATTTTCAGGAGGTTTTTAAAGGCAGAGGGGCAGATGGGTTCAGGGAGACTGTCCCAGAAAGTGGGGCTGAGATAGCTGAAGTTTCTGTCATGGTTAGCGCCTTGGACAGCATGTACAGGAGGGCAGAGTTGGAGGACCGGAGGCCATGAGATAGGATGTTAAGCATGGAAAAGGTATTGGAGGTAGGATGGGGTCAGGTCATTGAGTTATTTGTAGCTGAGGGTGAACTCGATGCATTCAGGGACAGGGAACCAGTTTTGGAACAGGAGAAACAGGGCAGGGAGTGAGCGGGACTTAGCGTGAGTGAGAATGCAGACGGCCGAGTTCTGGACAGGTATGAGTTTTGTGGAAGATGGAAGCCGGAAGCTGGGAAGCTGGTGAATTGGACGTTGGAGAAATCAAGTCTAGAAGTGACCAAAGCAGGCATTAGGTTTCTTGGTTGTGAGGTAGGGGCAGAGTTAAGCAATGTCACTAAGATCCAAGCATCCTTCAAGCAGGCTGTACAGAGACCAAAAATAAATCGTTACAGATAATAGAATGCCTTCAAACTTGATAAAATCTCTTCACTTAAAACATCATGTATCACTTTCTGCCCAATACACTATGAAAAATGTACATATTGGCAGGGAACTGAGGATGATCGAAAAAAGATTAGACGGGGAGGAAAAAAACATACATTAAAAGGAGAGATACCATCAGAATGGTGTGACCCTTGCACGCATACAGAAAAAATATACATTGTGGTAAAGCTATTGAAAGAGATGAAGTGATTTAGCTCCTTGTCACTCACTTGGACACCGCAGCTGCCAAGATTCCAATGCTGGACTCCTTCGCTGGCATTGAGGAATGGCCAGTGGCCATGCTCACGCTCAGACTAATGGTAACATATCCTTTTTCAGAGGTAGCTATACTGGAGAGAATAAGACACACAATGTTTGTAAACTTAAAATTCAGTGCATTACGTCCATTTTAAACACAAGCAAGGAAAACAATGATTACGTGTTGCCCACAACAACAACAATTTGCATTTATTTAGTGTCTTTGACCCAGTAAAACTTCCCTCGGTACCTCAGAGGAGTGTTACCAAGCAAAATTTGACACCGGGCCACGTAGAGGGATATTAGGAGGGGTGACCAACAGCTTGCTCGCAGAGGTAGGTTTTAAGGAGCATCTTAAGGGGTTGAATAATTTCAACCTAGAATGCTGTATCGTTAGGCTGACCCTACAACGCCCTCACCTGGCACCTCAATATCAGGAGCTATGGTTCATGCCAAAGTCTAAAATGGAGGTTGTTGGGGTAGCTGTCAATGCATCAGATGATAGTAATCACACTGAGCGATTCAGATTAAACAATAGAAAGATTTCCATTATGCTGCGCTTTTCATATGTAGCTGAGCACTTGACAACTAACAAAATATTTATGAAGCAAGCAAAATACTGCGGTTGCTGGAAATCTGAAACATAAACAAAAATACCTGGGAAAAAATCAGCAGGTCTGACAGCATCTGTGGAGAGGGACACAGTTAACGTTTCGAGTCCGAATGACTCTTCATCAGAACTAGAAAATATAGAAATAAAAGGTGTGGCTATGGGTACCCGCATGGGCCCCAGTTATGCTGCCTCTTTATGGGGTATGTGGAACATTCCTTGTTCCAGTCCTACTCCGGCCCCCTCCCACAACTCTTTCTCTGGTACATCGATGATTACTTCGGTGCTGCTTCATGCTCTCGTCTGGACCTGGAAAAATTTATTAATTTTGCTTCCAATTTCCACCCTTCCATCATTTTCACATGGTCCATCTCTGACACTTCCCTTCCCTTCCTTGACCTCTCTGTCTCAATCTCTGGTGATAGACTGTCCTCCAATATTCATTACAAGCCTACCGACTCCCACAGCTACCTCGACTACAGCTCCTCACACCCCGCTTCCTGTAAGGACTCCATCCCATTCTCTCAGTTCCTTCGCCTCCGTTGCATCTGTTCTGATGATGCTACCTTCAAAAACAGTTCCTCTGACATGTCTTCCACCCACGGTCGTTGACAGGGCCCTCAACCGTGGCCGGCCCATCTCCCGCGCATCCGCCCTCACGCCTTCTCCTCCCTCCCAGAAACATGATAGGGTCCCCCTTGTCCTCACTTATCACCCCACCAGCCTCCTCATTCAAAGGATCATCCTCCGCCATTTCTGCCAACTCTAGCATGATGCCACCACCAAACACATCTTCCCTTCATCGCCCCCCCCGGCAGCATTCTGCAGGGATCGTTCCCACCGGGACACCCTGGTCCACTCCTCCATCACTCCCCACACCTCAACCCCCTCCCACGGCACCTTCCCATGCAACTGCAGAAGGCGCAACACCTGCCCCTTTACTTCCCCTCTCCTCGCCGTCCAAGGGCCCAAACACTCCTTTCAAGTGAAGCAGCATTTCACTTGCACTTCCCTCAATTTAGTCTACTGCATTCGTTGCTCCCAATGCGGTTTCCTCTACATTGGAGAGACCAAACGCAGACTGGGTGACTGCTTTGCAGAACACCTTCGGTCTGTCCGCAAGCATTACCCAGACCTCCCTGTCGCTTGCCATTTCAACACTCCACCCTGCTCTCACGCCCACATGTCCATCCTTGGCCTGCTGCATTGTTCCAGTGAAGCTCAACGCAAACTGGAGGAACAGCACCTCATCTTCCGACTAGGCACTTTACAGCCTTCTGGACTTAATACTGAGTTCAACAACTTTAGATCATGAACTCTCTCCTCCATCCACCCCCCATTTTCGATCCCCCCTTTTCCAATAATTTATACTTTAAAAAATTTTTTTAAATATATATTTTTCTTTTCCCACCTATTTCCATTATTTTTAAATGTATTTCCATCCATTGTTTTATCTCTACCTTTTAGCCTATTTCGATCCCTTCCCCCCACCCCACCCCCACTAGGGCTATCTGTACCTTGTTCGTTCTGCTTTCTACCCTTAATGTCACCATTAGCACATTCCTTAGCTAATATCACCACCATCAACACCCCTTTATCCTTTTGACTATGACATCTTTGGCAATCTCTTCTTTGCCTCCACCCATCACTGGCCCTCTATCCAGCTCCAACTGTCCCACCCCCCTCAGCCAGCTAATATTCCACCTCGTTTCTATGTTTCTTAGTTCTGTTGAAGAGTCAAACGGACTCGAAATGTTAACTGTGTTCCTCTCCGCAGATGCTGCCAGACCTGCTGAGTTTTTTCAAAGTTATTTATGAAGCCCATGAATTAAAAAAGCAATTACAGCAGCTAGTTCGTGTTCAACAAAGTACCTCTAATTGCCCTGGGGAAAATGAGCAGATGATTTGTTTTGGTGACATTGCCTGAGGGAGAAATGTTGGTCAATACATCTTCAAATAGGGTCAAATGGGATCTTTTGTGTCCAGCGCAAGGAGGGAAATGGGGCTTTGGAATTGCACTGAAACATCAGCCTGGATTATGATTTCAAGCCTTTGGAGTGGAGCTTGGACCCAACTGGCTCACTCCTTTGTGGAAGGAGACCTGTCATCGTGAGGGGACATTCTGACACAAGTGAGGTAGGATGGGGAGAAGCTCCTGGCCTCCTATCTCATTTTCTAGTTTATCAACTTGCTGGGTTTTTCATGGTGAGGTTGGGGGTTGGGTGGAGAGTTGGGGGCGTGGGAGCACCTGGAGAATATTGCACTGTGGCAGGCATCTTGGATCCCCCTAACCAGGGGGTCTCTAAACATGCTCAAGGCTTGCAGGATGCATTTCATTTTCCCGACCCTGCCACCTGTATTAGACCTTACCTGGGGGTGAGCTATGCCTGGGCTGCTACAGAATGAATGATGCTATCCACTGGGCTTTGGGAGCAATGAACAATGGCACAAACACATAGTCTTCACTCCTTACAGACCTATCAGTGAATACTTTAAAAGATTCCTATTTATTACATTTTTTAGCACAATGCATTGAGCATGAGATGCGCTGCATCCCTGCATCTCGTTTTTAACGAAAAAAAGGCTGTTCAACAAGACCATGATGTCCCTCACCTGAAATTCCCATGGGGGGTTTCGCCAGAGAAATTGGGGGAAGTCCCTGGAGAATTTCCACTGTTTCATCAGGGTTTCCTCCAGATCTTCCAACAAAGACATGGAGGCCGATCTGGAGAGCCACGGACAAATTCAGGGAATGTTTTCCTTGGTGCACACACAGTAGAGGCCTGGGGTGTCTATCCTGCAATGCAATTGCGATACCCAGCTAGGATGCTGAAGGCAGAGATTGCGAGGCTCTCCATATCATTTCACCACGGTTAAAACTTTAGCAACGCTCTCTCTGTATGATGTGATATGAAGGATGCCTATGACTCGTTTGGGTACAAAGCTGAACTATGCTGGAGGCAACAGTATAAATGTGGCTATGATTACTTTCAGATAGCATAAAGCTAGGAATTTTGCTCATTACAAATATATTTTCTTCAATTTGTACATCAACACACAAGAGAACAAAATACTGCAGCAGAATCTCTCAAATGTTATGGTTAGTTTTAATTTTGTGCTGGTGGGGTAGGCGTTTTAATTAGACACACAAAGCAACTTTCACAACAAGTGGATGTCAACTTTAGCCTGGTGTCTACATTGTTCGCTCTTCCAATGTGAACTGGTGCATAACATATGTAGCCGGCTTTGTGGTATCTGTGTGTTTGAATACTTGTCAGTTTCATTGAGTCTAGCATAGCTGGAGTGCAATTTCAGGCTCAAAATCCAACAGTGAACTCATTGGGAATGTTTATCCGTCAATTTATTTTGAAACTTTGAAACTATAATGATGATTTATATTCTGCTCATTTATTTAGATATATAGCCCTGCAACGTGCTAAAAACATTCCAAGATATTCCTGTGATTTCAGGCTGTGGCTTAAAGCATAGTCAAGCTCAATGCTGGTGAATAACATGCGCAGAGAGCGATGAGCTGTAAAAGCATAACTGTTGCGCACACATGACTGTTGTAGAACTAGCAGCAGCTAAAGTCTCCACCACAGCAGGGAGGTTTCCCTTAAGCCTGTTATTTTTTTTATATGTTTTTGTTGGGTGTACAGGCACTCTTTTGTTTTACAGTCCCCACAACCCAAACTGTTATTTACACAGCCTCTGCTTTAATAAAAACAAGACTTGACATCAGAATGACTTGCTGGCAGGTAGCTGTGTTGCTGCATGTACAATGGTGGGACATTTCTGTCTAGGGCTCTGCACTTCTTTTTTCAAAGAGTACTTGATGTGTTGGATGTGAGGTCCTTCTAGCTTCATGTTTGGAAGTATTTACCTCCAACACCCCTATGTTTTTCTTTAGGATTTCAGCTAAGTAAGTTCACCAGGATTATGGGTGGAAGCTATGGCTTTGGGAGCAATGAACAATGGCACAAACACATAGTCTTCACTCCTTACAGACCTATCAGTGAATATTTTAAAAGATTCCTATTTATTACATTTTTTAGCACAATGCATTGAGCATGAGATGCGCTGCATCCCTGCATCTCGTTTTTAGCGAAAGAGGCTGTCCAACAAGACCATGATGTCCCTCACCTGAAATTCCCATGGGGGGTTTCGCCAGAGAAATTGGGGGAAGTCCCTAGAGAATTTCCACTGTTTCATCAGAGTTTCCTCCAGATCTTCCACCAAAGACATGGAGGCCGATCTGGAGAGCCGCGGACAAATTCAGGGAATGTTTCCCTTGGTGCACACACAGCAGAGGCCTGGGGTGTCTATCCTGCAATGCAATTGCGATACCCAGCTAGGATGCTGAAGGCAGAGATTGCGGGGCTCTCCATTTCATTTCACCACGGTTAAAACTTTAGCAACGCTCTCTCTGTATGATGTAATAGGAAGGATGCCTATGACTCGTTGGGGTACAAGGCTGAGCTATGCTGGAGGCAACAGTATACACAAAAAAGAGTGCCTAGCATTTCCTTTGCCTTTGATCCGGAGACATGTGGGCACAAAAAAACGTTCAATCCCGGATAACAGCTGGAAATACCTAATAGTTGTATTGATGCCACATCTAACTGAGAAAGCACCATGCTCAGAGATAAATTTCATGAGGTTTTATTTCAGGATTGAACTTAGTAAACAGCCTTTCAGTCATCTTGGGGCGGGCACAGGGGAAGGCTGAGTGAAATTTATATTCTTCTGTCACGATCCTGTGGAGGCCGATAATTTTAAAGAAGAAATTCGAGCTTCCAGTTAGTAGCTGAAAGAATGGCACGAGATTTCACTTTTAGAACTTGAATGTAACAAAAGACCCAAAGCACCATTGACTAAACAGTTCTGATGAAGAGTCATACGGACTCAAAACATTAGCTGTGTTCCTGTCAGCAGATGCTGTCAGACCTGCCGAGTTTTGCCAGGTATTTTTGTTTATGTGTTGACTAAACATTATCATTGTAGGCAAGTTATACTTTAAACCACAGAACAGAATACCCTCCCTCCCCTTTTTATTTTAGCACAGCCAAAAAAGGCACTCTGCACGGGTATACGTAACACTGGCCTTTCAGTAAACATTCAGTTCTCCCAAGGTCAGTCCAAAGTGATTCTTAGTTCCCAAGGATTTCCTTCTGAACTTTTCCTTTCCCAGCCCAGAATCTTTTAACTCCACAGCTGTCTTTCAGGGTACAATTTTTCCTGGAGACCTCTCCCTCTAGCTAAAGCTAGGCAAACTTTCTAGCCTTGTTTCAACATCCCATAGATCTGGTCTTTCCAATCCAATTGTGCGCTTCCGCCTACATTCCTGGCTGGTGAGCCAGAGACTTACAGCCACATTCCCAATGAGCCCTCTCTCTCCCCTGGCCCTGGTAGTCTAACTGTGTCTGAATGTTTTTAGAAATATCTTTGAAATTCTTCCCCCTCTCAAAGCCCATGCTTCCTAGTCAGACAATCTGGACCCCCTTTAATTTCTAACAATAAAACCACCCAGGCTTGCTGTCAGGAAAGCTTCTGAACAAGGAACATGACTTCCCCTTTATTTTACCTTAAATTAAAGAACGGTCTCATAATCTTATAAACCTCATAATTGTAACACTTTCCAACTACCCGAAAGATCAGAATAACAAATGGTGATTACTATACTACTATAAAAAGCTTTGTGATTAATAAATTGTGCCTCATAGGGATGGGTGTTAAGTGTGACTATGTCAGCTCTTTCACATGATTAACAATTAATTTTTACTTCTATATAAACTTATAGCCTTGCATAAGAGAAAATTTGCAGATTTTAACCCGAAAAAGTTATTCGATCCAACATGTGTTCTGGGCATTTCCTCTAGAGGCTCATTGGGAAAGGATCAGCAGCTAATTACATACTAAGGAATTCTACATTCTGTGTTTAAGGCGGTATCAGCTGTTCATGCAAAGGAATTTCCTTTTGGCAGGTGACAGGAAAAGATGTTGTTCGAACTTGGGGGTTGCTGAGGTACTTACATTGCAGCCTGTTTGTCCAGTCCTGGTATGATTCCACTGAGTATAGCTGAGCCTTCATCCAGAAGGAAGGAGAGCTTTACTCCTCTGGATTGCAGAACTGTTGCTATGTTCCTGGCTCCACTGTTTCCTCCAACCTATACAAAAGAAAGTAAGACTTCCACTTAAACAACTTCCACAACCTCAGAATTAAAATTCGGAACTGAAAGCTAGTCTCAGTAATGGTGACTACGAAACCACTGTTGATTTTCGTAAAAACTCATCTGGTTCACTAACACCCTTTAGGGAAGGAAATCCGCCATCCTTACCTGGTCTAACCTACGTGTGACTCCAGATCCACAGCAATGTAGCTGACTCTTAAATTCCTTCTGAAATGGCCTAACAAGCACTCAAATCAAGGGCAACTGGGGATGGGCACTGCCAGTGATGTCCACATCCCTTAAAAAAGAATAAATAAAAACCTTGGGACTTCCAAAAGCCCTTTACTGCCAATGAAGTGCTTTCAGAAATGAAGTGTAGCAAATGAGACAGACAATTCGTGCACAGCAAGGTTCCACAAATAGTAATGTGATAATGATCAAATGATTTGCTTTTTTAGGAATGTCGCTCAAGAGATAAATATTGGCCTTGACAGCAGAGAGACCTCCCCTGCTTTCTTCAAATCATGGCACAAAATCTTTTACACCAACATGGGAAGGCCTCAGCTTAAGACCTCATCTAAAGGACAGCACCTCTGACAGTGCCACACTCACACAGTGCTGCACTGTCACCCTGGACATTCTGCTGATGGCAGAACTGTTGCTATGTTCCTGGCTCTACACTTCTCCAAGTCAGAAGGCAAGAGTGATACCCACTGAGCCAGAGCTGACACCTAAGGTCTGAATGTCTAAAACCTGAGGACAGGTTGGGTCTGTACTCACTGGAGTTTAGAAGAATGACCCTGAGGGGGCTTGACAGAGTGGACGCTGAGATGAGACCAGAACCAGGGGGACACTGTTTGAAAATAAGGGGTCTCCCATTTAAGAGGGAGATGAGAATTTTTTTTCTCTCAGAGGCTTGTGAGTCTGTAGAGCCCTTTTTCCCAAAGAGTTCACTGGGTCATTGAATACTTTTAAGGCAGAGGTAGGCATATTCTTGACCAACAAGGGAGTGAAAGGGTAAAGGGGCCAGACAGGAAAGGTGAGGCCACATTCAGATCAGCCACGATCTTACTGAATGGCAGAGCAGGCTAGAGGGGCTGAATGATCTACACCTGCTCATAATTTGTATGCTTGTATGAACCAACTTTGTCCTCTCTGGACCTAAACATGTCTCATGGCCGATAATTGTGAAAATTGTAAGATCTTTTTGCGGTACTCGTGCTTCACATCATATTAAAACAGGAAGCACTAACTTACCCTCTCAAACAGTTTCAGTACATTTGCTGTGTTTGCTCTCTTTACAGTATCAGCAGTTTATGCAGTATTAAGACAAGAAGAGTAATGAAATGCTATCCTTTATTACAAGAGGGATTGAACGTAAGAGTAAGGATGTTATGAATCAGTTATATAGGGCATTGGTGAGACCACATCTCGAATACTGTGTGCAGTTTTGATCTCCTTATTTAAGGAAGGGTGTAAATGCATTGGAGGTGGTTCAGAGGAGGTTTACTAGATTAATACTGGAATGAGTGGGTTGCCTTATTGGACAGACTGGGCTTGTTTCCACTGGCGTTTAGAAGAGTGAGGGGTGATTTGATTGAAGTATATAAGATCCTGAACGGCCTTGACAAGGTGGATGTGGAAAGGATGTTTCCTCTAGGGGTCGCCCTTTCAGGACAGAGATGAGGAGAATTTTTTTCTCTTGGAGGGTTGTTGGACTTTGGAACTCTGCCTCAGAAGGTGGGGGAGGCGGGGTCACTGAATATTTTTAAGGCAGAAATAGATAAATTCTTCTTAGGCAAGAGAATCAAAGATTATCGGGGTAAGATGGGAATGTGGAATTCGAAACACAAGGTGATCAGCCATGATCTTATTGAATGGCGGAGCAAGCTCGAGGGGGCGAGTGGTCTACTCCTGTTCCTACTTCTTATGTTCTTGTGTAATAGTAGTGGCAATATGTTTCTTAAATATTTCAGAAAAGGGAGACATGTTGCCAAAGCTTTTCGTCTCGCCCGGCGGATGCAGGGGTTGGGGTATGTAACTTCCTGGCTGTTATAAATACAAGACTTGGTCACAAGGTTTGGCAAATGTCTTTCTTTTCAGCAATATTCAAGTTCTATACTAACAAGCGACTGTACATTTCTTAAATACTTGTCAAAGAGTTTCATTGAACATTAATAGACCTGTATTTTTTTTAATTCATTCATGGGATGCAGGCATCGCTGGCTGATATTTATTAATTGCCCAACCCTAATTGGCCTTGTTCAGAGTTAACCACATTGCTGCGGGTCTGGAGTCACAAGTAGGCCAGACCAGGTAAGGACAGCAGATTTCCTTCTCTAAAGGACATTAGTGAACCAGATTTTTTTTTTCTTTTACAGCAAATCAGCAATTATTTCATGGTCATCTTTTAATTCCAGATTTTTATTCAATTCAAATTCCACCACCTGCCATGGCAGGATTCAAACCCAGGTCCCCAAAGAATTACCCTGGGTCTCTGGGATACTAGTCCAGCAACAATACCACTGCACCATCACCTCCCCCATTGTTAAGAGACACACAAGAGACAAACTGCATGGCAGTTACACTGGGACACAGCAGCCTTGTGAAATCCAGAGCCAAGCTGGGAGCAATTAATTAATAAGACATCAGTGAGTCACAACAGTTCAGATGGAATTGATCTAGAATGCATGATAAAGGTGTTTTAAACTGCCTTCTGCACTTTTAATGAGGTTTCAGTATATCTAAGTTCAAATGCAAATTGATTTTGAAACCACGTCCCTCATCCACTGAGTAATGAAGGCCCACTCATTTGAGGCTTCTGAAGCAGTAACACCCTGTGGGAGGCTTCTTAGTCAAACAAAAGGAATTTTATTTACACAAGTGCTTTCATGGCAGCTTGTGTCCAACAAGCCCCTCATATTTTCCGAGGAAACCCCTCCCTAGAATTTATTTCCCAGGGTTTAGCCACACGTTGGCTGAACAAGTCCCATGTGATCCTCCTCACTTGGACTGATCTAGAAGTGACGGATATCGCCAAACCTGTTCTCATTTCTTCCTCTTGAAAAGCTGCTACTTCCACTGCTCCTGACTGCTGCTCATTGACATCACAAGATACACATTTTATTTTAAAGCTGGAGGCCTCGGGCTTAACTAAGTTGATGTTAAGCAATGAGTATTGCACTGCCCTCCACACTCGAGGCAAGCCAGGAGAGGAGGGAACAAGCAGAAATCTCTGAGGAAAGCCTTTCCCAAGCCCTTTAAAGGAGAGAAGACACGGCATTTTTATGCCGTTCATTATTACGTCCTTGTGACATCTCACAGCGCTTTGTAACCAATCGTCCAAGATATCTGCACACCTCTAATTCTGGCCTCTTATTTATTCCCAATCATACCTGCTTCACCATTGGTGGCCATGCCTTTGGTCCCCAAGGCCCCAAGCTCTGGAATTTCCTCCCTACACCTCTCCGCCTCTTTACCTCCTTTAAGTCGCTCATTAAAACAAATCTCTTTGGCCAAGCTTTCAGTCATCTGGCCTAATATCTCCTTCAGTGGCGAGGTGTTATACCTTGTTTTACAGAGCTGAATTTTCCTTTCGTTGGGTGGGCCTGGGAGTGGCTGCAAAATTGACCACTGCTCTCGATCGGGCCCTGACCGCAATTTCACACCGGCAGGCCAATTGATGCTCGTCACTGGCCAGGAAGGCCGAGCAGGGGCGGGGACCTGTTAGCCAATGGGTCCAATGGCGGCCGGTATAAAGAAGGCCCAGGAAGGCCGCCGTTCAGATGATGCGGTTGAGTGCAGCAGGCTGGAGGGCAGGTTGGGTGAGCGATCGGCACCCCCCCGCCACTTTCCCGATGAGCGCCTCGCTAACCTGCTGGAGGAGGCGGCTGCCAGGAGGGACACCCTTGTCCCCAGAGATGAGAGGAGGAGGCCAACGCAACTCACAAAGAGGGCATGGGGGGGAAGGTGGCAGCCTGGGTGAGCAGCCAAGATGTGGTGTGGGGCTCCTAGGTGCAGTGCCAGAAGTGCTTCAGTGGCCTGTTGCATTCAGGAAGGGCGGGTAGCGTGTTGGCATGGGTCAGTGTGCAGAAGTGTTAAGGTGTGGACATCCCTCCTCTGCCCCCCTATGGGCCTCAGGGGTGTTAGAGTCTGAGTGCCAACTGTCAATCACGCTGCGGCTGGCCAAGGGGCTGAGCCCTGGCTGCTTGGACTGAGCGTCTTGCGACTCAAGGGCCACGACTCGGATGTGCCCTGTCAGCTGGAGTTGGCCAGACTGCAATGGCGCTGCAGGTAGAGAGGGGACTAATCAATGCTCCTCTGTCCTTTCAGGAGAAGACAAGCCATAACCAGGCTGAGAGGTCAAATGGAGGCCCACCCAACCTGCTGCTCTCCCTGGAGCTGGACAGCCGGCACCTTCTTCATGCAACCGGGCGTGGAGAGGTGGGGGTGCCAGACGAAGGTAAGGGCGCAGTGCACAGAGGTGAAACTTTCAGATTGTGCAACCATTCCAGTGCAGTCTCCTCATTGATGGGAGCCTTGAGCCTGGAGTCCCCATTGATCATTGGAAGACAATGGCCCCGTGATGCAGGTCTCCATTGTCTCAGCAGGGTGCTGGGCATGCACAGTGATAGTGTGATGACTTTAACTAATGACATGTCTGTTCTCCCTTTTAGGTTCACCAGCACACACTCGCTCTCTGGGCCCCAAAGGGCCACCCCTGACAACAGAGGACCACAGGACTTCACTTGCACCTGCATCGCACCCGCTCTCTGAAGCAGGCACCAGCGCAGATACCAGCACCTCGGTGGGCATTAGATTGGTGGCTAGTATCTCGGTGCACATTGGTGAGGGCACTTCACACTCACTTGAGGTACAGGTGGAGGCAGAGAGTGCTCAGGGTGCCGGCAGTGGGAGGACTGCTGGAGACCAGGACAATGCTGAGCCAAAGGCTGACGATAAGCCTCTGGAATCATCCAATAGCCAGTAGATGCTGGACATCCAGCGAGATGTGCAGGAGCATCTGGTGGAGATCCATGAGGGTGTGCGTGCCATAGTCTCCATAATGGAGGAGTCCACGCAGAGCGTAAGCACAGCGTTGACCGTCATGGGCGAGCGCACTGCCTCATCCATGGAGAGAGTGGTGACTCTCATGGACAGGCAGCTCCAGGGACAGAATGTGGGGTTCCTGGGGTTGCGCTCAGACCAGCAAGCCCTTACACAGGCACTGACTTCGAGTGGCCAGTGTCCGTGTGGGAGATGGATGAGGCACCCAGTATCCGAGCTGGGTGCCCGCCAATCAATGGTGAGCAGGGAGGTCCACAGCGAACTTATGTTGGCGCACGAGCTGCTTGTTGTCTCTTCGGGCTCCTCCCAGGGGCTCCAAATGATGGTAACGGCTCCTCCGCCCCTGCGCCAGTGACCGTGGCTTCTGATGAGGCTGCGGTGACTGGGGAGATGCCAGCCGTGGTACTGGCTGCTCCCTCCCAGGCGGGGCCAGCACAGGCTCCACTGGCCAGAGGACGACCGCCAAAGGTCATCAAGGCCAACAGGACAGCAGGGTCAGCAGGCTGGCCCCAATGCCGGTGCCAGTGAGGGGGGAGCACCGAGATGTAGCACTCGCAAGCGTAGGTTAAAGGCACTATGAGCACAAGAGGGACAGGCCGCAGGTGATTTTATATTCCTTTATGTTTAGTTAATGTCTCCTGGTCTGGGACTTAAGACCAGAGAAGTTGATGTAAATAGTTTGCACTTTTCAAAATGATATAAATCTGGTTTTGTCATCGTGACCCAAGTATGCTTCACCTTTTTATTTCATTGGTTGTTCATGACTCTGAACTTTATTGCACAAGTAATGGGTGCTCTTTGTGTTCAAATAAAATGGTCCTTTCAGATGTCCAGGTTGGAGGAGGCAGCCCTGGTGTGCGGTTGAAGCTGATCTTTGGCAGCCTAGCTGAAGGAGTGTTGGATCAAGGGGTCCCTGGTGTCCCTGCCTCCCTGCAGGTTAGCGAGATCTGGCTCCATGCCCTCAGCGTTCTCCTCTTCAAACTCACCACTGGACCCATCATCTGTGCCCTGTGCAGCTGTGTCAGATCCTCTTCCTCCAGTGGGACCCCCCCTTGCAAGTGTCAGATTGTGGAGTGTGCAGCATAGAACCACTATCAGTGACACCCGCTCTGGGGGATATTGCAGTGCTGAACAGTCCAGGAATCAGAAGCAAGTCCTGAGAAGACCGATGGCTTTCTCTACCACTGCCCTTCTGGAGCCATGACTCATATTGTAACACTTCTCTGCCTCTGTTCTTGGATGGCGGAGAGGCGTCATGAGCCACCTTCTGAGGGGATAGCCCTTGTCACCCAGCAGCCATCCATCCAGCCGGGCTGGAGCACTGAAGAGCCCCGGCACCTGGGAATGTCTGAGGATGTAGGTGTCGTGGGAGCTGCCTGGGTACCTTGCACAGACTTGTAGAATCTGCATCCTGTGATCAGACACTATCTGCACGTTCATGGAGTGGAAGCCCTTCCTGTTGACGAAGGCACCGGGCTCACCCGCTGGCGCCTTGATGGCCACATGTGTACAGTCTATAGCACCCTGGACACGGGGGAAGCCAGCAATGGCCGCAAAACCTCTGGCTCGCTCAGCCTGACTGGCCTCATCCGTATAGTAAAGAATAAAGGTCAGTACCCGCCTGAACAGAGCTTCAGTCACCAGCTTGATACAGCTGTGGACAGCTGATTGGGAGACTCCACACAGATCCCCCACTGACCCCTGGAAAGAGCCAGAGGCATAGAGGTTGAGGGTCACTGTGACCTCCAGAGCCACTGACACGGAGTGTCCACCCACACAGTCGGAGCTGATCTCAGGGCCGATCATCTGACAAATGGAGGTCACTGTCTCCCTTGAGAGACGAAGCCTCCTTCGGCATTGCACCTCAGACATATTGAGGTAGCTGCATCGCTGCCTGTAAACTCTGGCAGCGGGATAGTGGCATCTTCTGTGGCCCCTTCCGCCTTGGACAACCTGCTGGCCATGCGCCCCTTGTGCCTGCGTCTCTCCTCCCACAGGTCCCTCCCCTGGAGGCTGCACTGGGACACTTAGCCCCACGAGGCAAAAATTCTGCCCGTAATGTTCCTGTGAAGTGCGTGGGATATTTTATTCCACTAAAGGCGCTATATAAATATAGGTTGTTATTGTTTTGAAGTGTAATTACGGTTATATAGGCAAATAGGGAAAACAATTTGCACAGAGAACTAAATGCACTAAAATAAATCTAAATATACTTTCAGTTTATTGGTTGGAGGGGGCGAGATGTTGGCCAGGACATTAGGAGAATTCCCTCCTTCTTCAAAATGTCCCTTGGAATTTATAAGTCTACCAAATAGACCCTCAATTTAACCCAAAACATGGCACCCATGGCAATGCAGTTCTCCCTCCATACTGTACTGAACGGACAGCCTAGATTGTATGGTCAATTCTGTAGCAACACATGAAACCACAGCTTCCTGATTTAGAAGTGAGAGCCAAGCTAACACACCTCTACTTTCATGCTCTTTCGAGCCTTTTCATTGCTCCAATGAAGCAATCTATTTATATAAAAACAAAAATAAAAACAAAAACAAAAAAACTGCGGATGCTGGAAATCCAAAACAAAAACAGAATTACCTGGAAAAACTCAGCAGGTCTGGCAGCATCGGCGGAGAAGAAAAGAGTTGACGTTTCGAGTCCTCATGACCCTTCGACAGAACTTGGAAGTTCTGTCGAAGGGTCATGAGGACTCGAAACGTCAACTCTTTTCTTCTCCGCCGATGCTGCCAGAACTGCTGAGTTTTTCCAATCTATTTATATGTTCAGCACCATTTGCGACTCCTCAGATAATGAAGCAGTCCGTGTCAATATGCAGCAAGACTTGGACAATATTCTGGCTTGGGCTGACAAGTGGCAAGTAACATTTGCACCACACGAGTGCCAGGCAATGACCATCTCCAACAAGAGAGAATCTAACCATCGTTCCTTGACATTTCATGGCATTACCATCACTGAATCCCCCACTATCAACATCCTGGGAGTTACCATTGACCAGAAACTGAACTGGACTACCCATATGAATACTGTGGCTACAAGAGCAGGTCAAAGTCATTGAGTCATAGAGGTCTACAGCACAGAAGGCCCTTCAGCCCATCAAGTCTGCACCAGTTGAACAAGTACCTAACTATTCTAATCCCATTTTCCAGCACTAAGCCCATAGCCTTGTTGCCATGGCATTGCAAGTGCACATCCAAATACTTCTTAAATGTTATGAGGGTTTCTGCCTCTACCACCCTTTCAGGCAGTGAGTTCCAGATTCCCACCAACCTCTGGAAGAAAAAATTCTTCCCCACATCCCCTCCAAACCTCCTGCCCCTTACTTTAAATCTATGCCCCCTGGTTATTGATCCCTCCAATAGGATGAAAAGTTCCTTCCTGTCTACCCTATCTATGCCCCTCATAATTTTATACACCTCAATCATGTCCCCCCTCAATCTCCTCTACTCCAGGGAAAATAACCCCAGTTTATCCAATCTCTCCTCATACCTGTCCTGCTACCTTAAGGGACCGGTGAACATGCCCACCAAGGTCCTTCTGATCCTCGGTAATTCCCAGGGTCCTACCATTCATCGTGTATTCCTGTGCCTTGCTTGTCCTGCCAAGTGCATCACCTCACACTTATCCAGATTAAATTCCATTTGTCACTAATCAGCCCATCTGACCAGCCTGTCTATATCCTCCTGTAATCTGAGGCTATCTTCCTCACTATTTACCATCCCACCAATTTTCGTGTCACCCACGAACTTGCTGATCAACTCTCCTACACTGAAGTCTAAATCGTTTATATATAGGCTAGGAATCCTGAAGCGAGTAACTCACTTCCTGACTTCCCACAGCCTGTCCACAATCTACAAGGCACAAGTCAGGAGTGTGATGGAATACTCCCCACTTGTCTGGATGAGTGCAGCTCCCACAACACTCAAGAAGCTTGACACCATCCAGGACAAAGCAGCCCACTTGATCAGTATCCCATGCACAAACATTCACTCCCTCTACCACCGAAGGAGAGTGGCAACAGTGTGTATCATCTGCAAAATGCACTGTAGAACCTCACCTCCTTAGGCAACACCTTCCAAACACACAACCTCTGGCATCTAGAAGGACAGGGGCAGCAGATGCATGTCAACCAGCTGCAAGTTTCCCTTCAAGTCACTCGCCATCCTGACTTGGAAATATATCGGCCGTTCCTTCACTGTCGCTGGGTCAAAATCTCGGAACTCCCCCTCTAACAGCACTGTGGGTGTACCTACACCACATGGGCTGCAGCGGTTCAAGAAGGCAGCTCACCACCACCTTCTCAAGGGCAACTAGGGATGGGCAATAAATGCTGGCCCAGCCAGCAAAGCCCACATCCCGTGAGCAAATAAATTTTAAAAAATCATTGTTATGAAGATGTGTTACATAAATATAAATTTATAATGTCATCAGCTGGACATATATATATATTTGAACTTTTTGAAAAGAACACTTGCTAACCAAGGATATGGGCTTACAATAGTTGCTATGTTGCACTTGTGAAGGACACAAGCTTCTTTTATGGGAACAGTCTATGGAGCTCTGAGCGAGAGAGAGATCACTTGATACAGCTCTTTTCTGTAGGAACAATACTGGAATTTTATATAATCAGAGAGTCTGCTGCATAGGGCAACAGCGTTACCTATCCCTCTTCCTTCTAAAACTTCTTTCATCAAAGCTGAGCTCTTTGTGATTTAAAAAAGCCATCAGGAGACCACACTGCTGCAAACTGAGAGTTCTTAAAGGAGACTGCAGGCAGCAGGCTGACTGATCGACTAAGGAAAGGGAGCCTTCAACTGGAAACAAGCTTTTGGGCAAACTGTGAACAATTTGTTTCTGACTTTACTTGCTTCTCGCCAAGTTTTCTTAGCTCTGATACTCTGCAGAGATTTACCTCTTTCTGTGCATGGTGGGATAGGGTGGTGCAGAGAAGGAGGTGGAGGTTGTTATTGTTTGTGTGTTGTCCTTGCACTAGTGGGTAGTTGGCCAAATTTGTACATTTTAAATCTGTTGTTAATAATTTCTGCATCTTTACCAAAGTGACCTTTAGCAATAAAACTGACTCCTTACTTGTTAACTTAAGGAGCCTGATTGGCTTATTTCTTGCACTGAGCTATACACAGTTAAATATATATTAAATTGGCAATATCACCTCCCTTCTAAATACAAACTCTATTATAATAAACTTAGGCATGAGGCAAAGAGTCAGTTCACCCCTGTAACATCATCCACCAATGTTCACCTTGTTCTAGTTTCCCTTAAAAGCACTTGCTACTCAGTTCATTAACTTCCTCTGTGACAGGATTCCTGATGCTTGGACTTTTGCCTATCGTCTGGTCTCTCTCTTTTTGTATCAATGACTTAGACAAAGAGACAGAGAGTAGTGTATCGAACATTAGATGCTCACAGGTGAAGCAGCGCTTTACCTGTACTTCTTTCCATTTAGTCTACTGTGTTCGCTGCTCACAATGCTGTCTCCTCTACATGTGGGAGACCAAACGCAGGCCGGGTGACTGCTTTGTGGAATGCCATCGTTCAGTCCACGAGCATGAACCTGACCTTCTGATCGCTTTTCGGTTCAATTCACCATCTTGCTCTCAAGCTCATTTTTCTGACCACAGCCTGCTACAATGTTCCAGAGAAGCCCAAAGCAGGCCAGACAGACATCATCTCATCTTCCAATTAGGCACTCTACAGCCCTCTGGACTTAACACTGAGTTCAATAACTTCAGACCTTGAACTCTGTCCTCCATTTCGAACTTTCTCCCCCAATAGCCAATCTGTATCTTATTCTCATGTTTTTGCTTTTAAACAGCGCTGACCTTTATTCTGCTATTCACACCTACACCGAGCCAATGCTTTGTTTCTTTAATACTATCATTACCACTCCCTTCGCCTTTTGTTCCATGACATCTTTCTCATTTAACCTCCACTGCCCTCTAACCTATCCCTGACCTTCTATTTTGCTTAATCTACTCCTCCTCGCCCCCCCCCGCCCCACTTTTTCAACAGCATAAAGCCCATTTCTACAAGAGTCAAATTGGATTCGAAACATTAACTCTGGGTGGGGAGGGGGGGATTTTATTGGGATCTGCACTTCCCCCACTGCCCCCACCCCGGAGCCGACTTGCTCAACACTGGCTCTCTCCATAGCCATAAGGCGCTGTGGGCGGGCTTAACAAGGCCAGTGTGGTACTGCTGCCCCTCACTGGGGAGGAAGTCCTGTGCTCTGGAGCTGCCGGCTGATCGGTCCCGGCAGCGCCAACAGTGGCTGTTGCCGGGACTGCAAGGAGAGGAGTAAGAAGGTCCATGCATCGCCAAATCTGGTAAGTCCAGGGTCTTGGGCATGAAGGGTTTTGGATGGTCAAGGAAAGGGCAGGGGGTTTGAGATTAAGACTTGGGCCGCGGAGGGGTGGTTAGGAAGAGGGGGCGGGGGTCAATCTTAAGGGTGGGTGCACACCCCCAATCAGCAAAAGGCAGCCTCCGAAGATTGAACCTTTCCCTTCCTTCCCATCCTTTGAAGAAGGCAGGTGAAAAATCGGGTTGACAGGCTCCCACCTTGCTACTCACGCCAAATGTTTTATGGTGTGGGCAGTGTATTATCAGGGTCAATTCGCTTGGTAATAAATCTAATTGACCCTTGATTACCTATTTAAGAGGGTGAAACTTGTCAATGTTGATGTTCAGAGAGATTTGGGTGTACACGTATAAGGAAGACAGAAAGTAAACATGTGAGTACAGTAAGCAATTAGGAAGGCAAATGGCCTGTTGATCCTTATTGCAAAGAGATTTGAGTACAAGAAAATTGTACAGGGCATTGGTGAGACCACACCTAAGATAATGTTTGCAGTTTTGCTTTCTATATTTAAGGAAGAGTATACTTGCATTAGAGGCAGTAGAGTGAAGGTTCACTAGCTAGGTCCCTGGGAATTGAGGGTTGTTCTATGATGAGAGGCTAAGTAAATTGGGTCTGTATTCTTTGGTGTTTAGAATGATGAGAGGTGGTATCATTGAAACAAGTACGTTTATGAAGTGGCTTGACAGGGTGCAGACTGAAACTGGGGAATCTAAAATAAGGGGGTGCACTTTCAGGATAAGGGGACGATCATTTAGGACTGAGATGAGGACAGATTGCTTCACTCAAAGGGTGTGAATCTTTGGCATTCTCTCCCCCAGAGGGATGCACCATCATCGAGTATATTTAAGTCAGGTTGTTAGTTTCTCAGGGAATCAAGGGATGTTGAGAGTGGGCGGGAAAGAGGAGTTGAAGCCCAAGGTCAGCTATGATTGTTTTGACTGGCGGAGCAGGTTCAAAGGGCTGTGTGAACTACTCCTGGTCCTACTTCTTATGTTCTTATGTTGTTTCTCTTGTTGGAAGAGCTCGCTTATCTCTCAGTTCTGGTGAAAAGTCCACTCCTGAATCATTATCCTGTGCTTTCCCTATTCAGATGTTGATGGCTCTTTCATGTTTTAAAAAATGTCAAAGATTTTCAGCATTGCCAGCTATTTTCTCCTCTATCAAACAGAAACCATCTTTAAAGTAGAACATCTTGCTCGCCTCAAAATAAAACCCAAAACATTTGTTACAGCCACAGAAGTAATAAAAAGAAAGTTTTGACAGTGTAGCATCCCCCAGGTTGTGCACTTGGCTTTGAGTTACCTCTTCATCATGCCCAATTCCAATATAGAACGTTCGACAAGGTTTGTACCCTCGTTTCAACAGGAATTCCAGACCTTGGAGAATTCCCTGGGGAGAAAAAAAAAAACTTAACAGTTAAGTTTCTGCTTGGGGACTTGTCATTAAATAGATTCCGGATTGCTCGTGAGTTACGAAGATTAAACATCACATCTTGGGAAAAATCCTATAACCAGAGATCCAGAGAAAGGGCATGTTTTTCTCAGCATATCATAAAATGCCACATCACATGAACAGGTCACTTGTCAATGTTCTGTGTTTCACCCGACCGTCTGTGGTGAAACTGGAGTGTCCGCTCCAGGACGCCAGCCAGTTCAAAATTATATGGAGACCCTGGGCTGCTGTGGGGAGGCCCAGAACCTTCACATAAGGGAAAGGAGAGGGGAAAGGTCAGCATGAAAGGCACACATAGGCCGCAGTTGTGCGCATATTGGCAACTGACTCAAAATTACACTCATGGAGACTTGGGAGCAAGTGGGTCTCCCAATTACCCCTGGCTTGAATGCTGTACACATGAAAGCTGGACAAATGAAGTAAAGTGTGGCTAGGAGGGCCATGTGACACAACTCGTTGACATGCACATCACAGACGGTGGCCAGTGGCTTCACTGTTCCATTTTCCAGCACAGGGATATCCTGAACTCAGTAACAGTTTCTAGGAGGGTTGGGGGGAGGCTGACGAAAGGGGTATGTGACAATGTAGAAGTCGGGCAATCTTTATAAAGCACCATCCCCACATCCCCCCCAAACTTGAGCCAACCCAGGATGAAGGAGTGAGGAAGGAAGGGAGATTAAGTCCTGACTGATTTGTGGTGAGCCTGAAAACTGACTGGCTCATAACTGGTCTTGAATGAACGCTGCCTGACCTCTTGAAAAAAATGTCAAGCAGCAGGAAAAAATATCACACCAGATCACATATTAGATAACATTTGACAATTTATACAGTCTGGTGCCATACAGCTTGTGGTCATCATAGCATCCACTCCATAAATTCCAACCCAGCCAAGTTATTATAGATTCATAGAACAATGCAGCACTGAGAGAAGCCATTCAGCCTATCTTGCCCATACCAGCTGATTAAAAGAGCTTATCCAATTAGTCCCACTCCACTGCTCTTTCCCCTTCAAATATGCATATAGTACCTTTTTGAAAGTTACTGTTGAATCTGCATCCACTGCCATTTTAGACAGTGCAATCCAGATCATATCAATCCGCTGGGTTTAAAACAAATCTCCCCAGCTCACCTCTGGTTTTTTTTTGTCAATTACATCTGGTTTCCAGCCCGTCTGTCTCTGGAAAGGTTTTCCTTTCTCGCTCTATCAAAATCCGTCATAACCATGAACACCTCTACTAAATCTCCTCTTAACCTTTTCCACTCTAAGGAGAACAAGTCCACCTTCTCGTGTGGCTCCTAAGTAATGTTGGTGTTTGTTGTAAGGGGCATGGAACGTAAAGGTAGGGAAATTTTACTGCAGCTGTAGAGTGCCTTGGTGAGACCACATCTGGAATACTGTGTACAGTTTTGGTCTCCTTATTTGAAAAAGGATACAATTGCTTTAGACGTGGTTCAGAGAAGGCTTTCATCTCATTCCTGGGCTAGTCTTTAGAAGAAAGGTTGAACAGGTTGGGCCTTTACCCATTGGAGTTTCTATGAATGAGAGGTGATCTTATTGAAACATATGGGATCCTGAGGGGGCTTGACAGGGTGGATACTGAGAGGATGTTTCTCCTTGTGGGAGAAACCAGGAATGAAAAACACAGTTTAAAAATAATTTTAAGGAAGAGATCAGGAGTTTTTTTCTCTTTCACAGGGTTCATTAGTATGTGAAATTCTCTTCCTCAGAGAGCTGTGGAAGCTGGGTCATTGAGGCTGAGTTAGACAGATTTAGATTAACAAGGAAGTCAAGGGTTATAGGGGTACGGACAGGAAACTGGAGCCAAGACAACAATCAGATCAGCCAAGATCTTATCGAATGGCAGAGCAGACTCAAAGGGCTGAATGGCCTACTCCTGCTCTGAAGTCTTTTGTTCCCATTTGCCGTTTCTCCATTGTGCTGTACCCAACAGATGCTACTTGGCTTTTCTGTTCATTCTCCTGAATTCCCTGGACCATACAGACCACACAAAACAAACTAAAGGCTGACTGTACATCTTGTGTGGCAAACTACTACACACCAGCCTGCAGAGTCACGGATAGCACAGGTGAGGAAACAGGATATCAGGTAACAGCCTGAACTTGGTGCTAGTTTGGCTGACGTTTCCAACAGTTACATAAACCCTTGATGTCAGGATCAATTTTTCTCTGCAGAGATAGCCTATACTTCCCCTTTCTTATCTCGCGCATGTTGATCCAGTTCTGAAAGAAAAGCCACATTCACATCTTAGACAGGCAAAACATTGTCCGTGAAAGGCTGCCGCAAAACTTGCTGCAAGTGCAGTGTCAAAGCAGCTATAACTCATTGTTTTCAACATGCCCACAATAAAACCCAGTCTGCTGTGTGTGGATAAGGGTTCGGCACAACGCGTGTTCATTTTGAAAGGAAACTCATTAAACTGGGCAGCACAGGTGGCTCTTTTTCTGGCACAAAGAATAAGGCAGAGTTCTCCAACGTTCTGCGTTGGAAAGTTCTATGTACTGGGATTACTGATTTGTATGGAAAGTGGTGCATTTTCAGAGCTGAATCAGGCAATATGTTTTAAACAGACATATAGAGACAATTAGAATTGTTTATAAAGCCTCTGGAAACAGTACCATAACAGATGATTTATCGTCCATTGCTCCACGTCCATATAAATAGCCATTCCGCTCCTCTGCGGAGAATGGAGGCACCTCCCAATCTTCTGCCAGTGCAGGGACCACATCCAGGTGGGCAATCAGCATGTACGGCTGGAGACTGTCATTTGACCCACGTACAGTGAACAAGTGACTGTAGTTAGCGATAACTTCATGTTTCACAAGGTTCGAGGAGAACACAGTAGGAAATACTGCGAAGAAACAAGATATAGATCATCCAATTAGGCAGTTAGTACATGCCAGTTTTTGAGGTTTTTTCTGGAACAGTCAGAATGGTTACTACAAGCATCTTTGTGAAATCCCCTTGATATAAGAAAGAAGTGCTGTTATAAGTTTGTTTAAGAACGCAGACACGCTTATACAAGAACTCTTTGCTAATTTTTTGGGGTTTGCATTGTGGTTTCTTTGCTGAACCTAAACAGGCTTATTTGGCTCACTGTGACCTTATTTAATATGCTTCTAGGCAGATGTCTATGGTTTGTTAAAAATGTCTTGGTGGCTTCCTGCTCCTGGTGCCTTCCTAAGCCTCCCACATAAAACAGGGAAAGCCTTGGTCTTGTTAACCCACAGGGCTAAGAAGAGTGCCTGTAAAAAACTGCATGGAATCCGCAAAGCATATTTGAAATAGCACTGAGCAATTTGGCTCATAATGTGCCATCACTCAAAAAAACCTGTAATATTTTCCAGACGCAATTCAGTAAAATTGTCTTATTCCAGACTGGGAAAGTAGAACAAACTATATGAATATCAATAATTTAACACACAAAATTTAATACGTTTATTAATCTGATGTTGTTATATAAATATAATTAGTGCTTGAGGAAAATCGCAGGGCTAAGAGAAAAGAGCAGCACAGTGGGAGTAATTGGCTAGTTCTTTCAAAGAGCCGGGGCTGGCTGTATCATTCTGTGACTTAATGATTAAATACTCTCTCAGAATCTGCAGCCAGTCAAGTGGCTAAGTAGAAATATTAGAAAGTCACTTACCCCAATCAGAATATAAATTGCCACTCCAGCACTTTGCTGCAGGGTTGAAAAGTTAAAGTCAAATTTCGAAATGAAAAGCCGGCCCATGCTGTTATTCTGCACAGCTCTCAGACCGAGAATACCATTACAGCAGTCGCCAGCTTAATTTCAAAGGTGGGAAGTGAAATGGGGATACGGGAGGGAAAAATGCTGCCATTAACATTTATTTATGGAGGCATTATGCAGATTTCAAATGGCATTAAACTTACAAAATAACCTCGCCAATAATAGTGCAGAATAGAATATTTTTGAAAGCTTGAGTCATGTTGCAAAATCTTTGAAAAATACAGAATTTACAGCACAGGAGCGAAACATTACAACATACAGGATACCTGTACATATGTTAGACATTTGGAACCACGGGTGAGGCCTTTAGCTCAGCGTTCAGGCACCATCGGCGTGCCCGGGGAACAGACCCGCCGCCCATGATCAGCCCCCAACCCCCATTTCGGGCTGGCTGGCCGGCCAATTAGCGGAGAGCTGCCTCAGGGAGCTGAAGACTTTAAAACCAATGGAAAACGGGTTTTTAAAATCCAGAAAAAGATGTCTACATGCCGCAATCAGTCGCCTGAAGTTGATGGAAATTCTATTTTTTTTTTTAATTTTTAAAAAAAAAAAAATTCATTACAGAAGGGAGGCCCACCCTTGGGATGAGGTGTCATCAAAAAAGCAAAGTCCGTCTGGTGGATTCACCTGGGTGGATTCACCTGGGCAGGATCACCAAGAAAAGTTGGGCACAACTGGAACTTTAACAACTTTAATTGTCTTAATTGTCGGCGTGTGTGCTTTGTGCCCATCTGCCGATCAAAATATCGTGCGGGATTATGTCAGGATGCTTCTCCTACGTCATCTCACGCGATTTAGCATCCGATCAGGCCAGGCGCACGGCTCCACGCCAAACTAACAATTCTGCCTCACGAGTCCAAATGGTGACATCATACCCTCTCTTATCTCAAACAAGCAGACACCAAAACTACCTTAAGGCCTCCTTATCTCAGTAGAAAGTCATTAAATTTAATGAAAAAAATAACAGAAAAAGCTGTCATGTGGGGAACTGTCCCACCAAGTAACTGACCACATGAGAGGGCCAATCAGGGGTCAACAGGAAACTACATCAATAGGTGACCATCACTCTCGAGAAACCAACTAGAAACTGATTACGCACCATCTAAACCAATCAGGGACTGATCATACGCTGCCCAAACCCAATCAGAATTCAAAAACATAACTGATCATGCACACAGGTTGTGGTTTGGAAAGAGTTCAAAAGAAAGCACCAGCTTTGAGCTATCAGGTGCGCTGAATTTCAAACTGAAGACAAGAGACTGCTTTTCAGCTGAGAGTAGGGGACCACAGGACTGATCGAGAACTGACCACAGGACTGATCGAGAACTGACTGACTGACAGAGACAGAGACAGGACAGGCCCAGCTAGTTTATTTTACTCTTTATGCTGAGACGAATCTCCTCCCACCCTACCTCTCCTCCCACCCTACCTCACCTAACCATATCAGCATACTCTTCTATCCCTTTCTCCCTCGTGAGTTTATTTAGCATTCCCTTGTGTATCTATGATATTCACCTCAACTATTCCATTTTGCAAGTTCCATATTCTAATCTCTGGGTAAAGACTTTTGTAGAAAGGTTTAGGTTTAATAATTATTGACAATTAGTCAGTAGTTTAGTTATGTGCAATGATCAAGTAATCGAAGTATATCAATTAACCCAATATGATATTCTGCTGAATTGTAGTCAATGCAGGACAAGTACATCATGTGATTAGCTCTTTGTCAGAAGTCGCATCCCCACTTCAAACACGATCTGACCCCAAGGCCGTGTCAAGTTATACTTCTACAGTCGAATTACAGAGCAAGTGCTGCAAAGTCAGCTGGGGTTGATTTGGATGTGAATATACAGCCTCTAGCAATGAACACTTAACAGCTTGTATTCCCAGAGATTCAAAAGCCTCTGTTGTGAAGTAAAACAGCTGCAAGGTTCTAAACAGTTTCTTGAGAATGAGTTTAGTCCTTTTAACTTGCAGTATTGTAAAATGAGAAGCAGTCACTTTCCTTCACAATATATATGTATGGTACACATATTGTATAGACATTATACTTAATGCTGTATTTACCATGGTTCAGTTGGTAGCATTTCTGTGTCTGAGGCATAAGGCTGTGGGTTCAAGTCCCATGACAAAATTTAAATTAAGCCAGGCAGTCTGATGCAACACTGAGGGAGTGCTGAACTATGGATGATGTTGGCTTTTGGATGGGATGTTAAACTGAGGCACTGCATGTTCCCTCAGGAGGATGTAACAGGTCTCACGCCCTTTTCCAGTGGAGCCGCCGAGTTATTCCCTGTGACGCTGCCAGTATTTAACCCTTAACAGTTGTGACACTAAGCAGATAATCTGGTCATTATCACGTTGCTGTTAGTGGGAGCTTGCTGTGTGCAAATTGCTGCTCTTCTTCCCATAATACAACAGTGAACCACACTTCAAAATGACTGCACTGGCTGTGAAGTGTTAGGATGCCCTGTGCACATTTTCGTTTTCCCTTCTTTCAGAAAACAGGTTAGACCAATAAGCATGGCTCATTAACTAGGTCCACATGAAATGTGTTCGGCAGGAATTTAAACGCAGAATTGACAATCACTTGTTGAAATAAGACAGCTAGCACATGCACGTGGCCCTGGGAAATCTGTGACTGGCTTAAGATAAAGGGGGAAAAAGACATGCCCAACATCGCCCTCATCCTGATGGCCACCTTTGTGTGCCGCTGCATTGAGCTGTGCATAGACCCTCAGTACGCAAACACCAAGTGTCACTACGTGCTGAGGTTCTACCTGTCCCTGGTGTTGTGAAGGATGGGTCTGACCACGCTGCCGTGGAACGCTCCAGGTAGTTGGACCGTGCCACACCACCTGTCCCTCCTGGAAAAATTTATGCCAAGAAACACTTTTGACTACAAGTCTATCGGGGTGGTCTGCATGTAACATCCTGAAGCTCTGAGAAAAAAGGAGATGGTGGATCCTGTCGGATAGTTCCCCGAGCAGACAGTCAAAGTCATTAGCTGCATGCCTATCGCCAGAACTTTCCAATAAGCACCAAGATGTAGCTTGGCTGATGGTGAGAAAGACCCTCCCCATCAGATCTTTCCTACGCGCCAGGAGTCTCACCCCTACACACGTTGCCCTCGAGGTGGCTGTGGTGGGGAAGAGACCATTGTTCAGCTCCTTGTGGATTGTGCCTTTGCAAAGAAGGTCTGGAGAGAGATGCAGTGGTTTCTGTCGAGGTTCATCCTGACCAGTTCTGTGACACAGGACTCTGTGCTCTACGGGCTGTTCCCAGGGACACACACCGAGACAAACATCAACTGCAGCTGGAGGATCATCAACTCGGTGAAAGACGCTCTTTGGTCTGCCCGAAACTTGTTGGTCTTCCAGTGCAAAGAGTTGTCCCCAAACGAGTGTTGCAGACTGGCACATTCCAAGGTCCAGGACTACGTGCTGAGGGACGCACTAAAGATTGGGGCAGCCGCCGCAAAGATGCAATGGGGAAAGGTCCGCAGTCTAAGACCTTTCTGTCATAGTGCACCAAGGGGCTGGGAAAGGTGTAGACCCCTTGGGCTGTACGGCTCACAATGAACCTATGTATTGAATACTAATTGTATTATAATTGTATTGAAGCACCTCAGAGTGCAACATGATGTATGTCGATAACTCCGATCCCATTGCACTGACTCTCTGTAATGACTAATATTGAAATGACTAATATTCATTGATTGTATTGAAGCACCTCGTGACCCACGTGTAAAAGTTGAACATGGTTGTACTTTTTCTGATGGCCATTTAGAAATGTTTTGTGATGTTCTTTCGGATATTATATGAATCAAGTATATTTGTCCAAACAAAAAAAAATCAATCTGTGACTGGCTTATTGTTTCCCCAGCCCACTTCCTTCCCTGCCTTCCTGCGCCAATTTTATAAATTGTCAGTAATTATTACAGCAGTGCCTCAGCGTAAAGTTTCACAGTGACACAACCAGGAGAAACACATGTTGTGTCCAGTGAGAAGCAGCAGGAAAAGGATGAAGCTTCCCGGGGACTGATTGCCCACATGACGGAGCGGACACAGGAAATGGTATTTCCCTTCCAGTCTTGGCGGAAATCAAATAGGAAACACAGAACTCCTGTAAGTGGTGCTGACATAGAGCTCACCATATGATTCCTCTCACTCCACATAAAATGTGACCATTTGGCGCTTTACCGTCATTTTTGAGGCTGTTGCATCGGCAAACATCTACGGACAATGACAGGAAGCGCAGGGGTTCTGGAGAAGGTTAATTTGTTAGATTGTTGGAAAAATGAAAGCACAAATATTTTCCATCTCCCACAGTTTCTGTATTGTAAAGTTGCAATCCCAAATTGAATCAAGTGTTGATATTAATTAACCATTCAAAAAAAAAAATTCCTTAAAGCTTCACCTGTAAACACGGCCAAATAGTACAGCTGAAAGGGGTTTGTCTTTAGAAATCAGTACAAAGCACCTCTTTGACAGTTCTCTCTCTTAAGGTGCCTTCACACCATTCTAGGCTTCACAATCAACCCTTAGTGGTTCTCAAGTGACAGGATGGTGCAGTGTTGTTATAATGATATAAAGGCACCAATAACTCCTTAGGAATTGGGTAAACATGTTGTGGACTCATTTATTTAGACTAGGGACACGGCAACATATATGCATGGATGGAAAACTTGTGCTCTGTTCTGCTCACAGCCAAGTGAGACTGGATCACATGACACACTTCCCTTCTAATGATGGCATGCTGCTATCCATTCAAGGCATATTACAACATCCCCCTTTCTTTTTAAGGATACTTCCCCCCCCCACCTTCCAAAGAAGTATAACTATTTACAATACATGTACATGTTTAGTTACGATTACAAGTGTAAAGGACTGGTGAATCTATGAGTATATAAAACGTAGAGGTAATCTGCTGGTACGCCCAGATCTTGCGATGGTAACCTTGTCTGGAGGTGTCTTTAAATGCTCACAGTGATCAGTGGGGGGATTGCCATTCTGAGATGTTGTTCCCGGTTGCATTTGGGATCTTGACCTCGATGCATGGTGGTTGAGGAGCTGGAATGGATCTGATTTGTCCTCGGTTACATCTCACCATTGCGCCTTTGTGTATAATGACTTCATAGGGCCTTGGTTCCAATCAAATCCTTGTCACTCAGCTGGTTGCCACATACCTTCTGTGGGATCTTGGATGAGAGCATGTTATCCCAACAGTAAACTGGGCAATTCGGTACCTACATTTTTGTCGTACATGTTGGTCATCTTCTCTTGCAGTTTTAAAAGTTGCTGTCTAGTTTCTGAGAGTGTAGGATGAGTAAGAGTAGGTAAATTAGTACGCACTGGTCTGCCAAACACGAGCTTTGCCGGTGATGGAATAGCTACGCTTAAAGGTGTCGCTCTCAGATGTAACATTGCAATGTGTAGATCCTGCTTGATCTGTCTACATTTTAGAATTATGGATTTCACCATGCGAACATTTTCTCAGCTAGGCCGTTAGATCTAGGGTAATGAGGAGAAGAAGTAGTCTGATTGATATTCCACTTCTCACACATATCCTGAAATGTGGACCATTATCCGTAATGATCTCTCTGGGCACACCAAATAAATTGAAAATAGCACTTAGAGTGTGCACAACAGTTGTGCTTGGTGTATTGTGCAATTGCTGAATAACTGGGTACTTGGTAAAGGAGTCAACGATGGCGATGATGTCAGTGCCATGGACATAAAAGAGGTCGGATACAATTTCAGACCAAGAATGGTTAGGAACTTCATGCAGAATCAGTGATTCTTTTTGCTGACTTGGCATATGTTCTAGATATGCCTTGCACTTCTTGACGATGAGTTCAATGACATTGTTCATAACCGGCCAATAAGTTGTCTCTCTTGTAAGTCTGCTCATCTGAACCATGCTCATGTGTGTGTAAAGAAGCTGTTGAAGAATATCAGGTCGCAAAGTTTCCAGTATGATGACCTGCCTGCCTTTAAAAATCACTCCATGGGAGATGCCGAGCTCAGCCTGGTAAGGCCAAAATGGTCTTGTGTGTTCGTGGAGATGCTGAATTGAACGAGGCCATCCTTCAGTGATGGTTTTCCACAGTTTTTATAGCTTGCCTGTCTGGTTCAGATACACCTGAATCAAGAAACCACAGCTCTGTAAACCCTTCAAACATTTTGAATTCGGATAGGAGATCAGCTGCATCCCTATTTAACTGGGGGATTTTGTGGACATTCTAACAATATCCCTTTGACTTTCCTCCTTGTTTTATTCAATTTATAGTTCAGCAACTCCCAAAGCCACCTGTTGTAATTGCAACCTTCTCTGGCCTGATTTTATGATGACTTTATTTTTCTTTGTTTGGCTGTCCCTTGCTCACCATCAATCTGGCCCACGCCCTGGTCATTCACCTTTCCTAACCGAGCAAACCCAGTGCTGGTCCTCTTGATGCGCTGTCCCACTCACTGAACTGACAGGCTATATGCTGCCATCGCACCACGAGGGACCTATGCATCTGTCTGCTTACCGGCTCTTTACTTGAGCACTATCCCGAAGCTTTCTGAAGCTTTCCTGTGCGCTCACCGCACTGCATTTTCAACACTCTCTGACGCTGAGAGCGCATTGCAGACTGACCAAAACGTCAAGGGTTGTCTCATGCCATCTGGCATGACCTAAGGCTGTTCCCAATGTCGTATCAGTACTCAATCTTACTGCCACATGGTCTGACCACCACTGAACACCATGTTGTGTTTTTGTAAAGATATAAAGGCACCAATCATTCTTAAGGGATTGTGTAAACATGTTGTGGGTTCACTTATTTAGACTAAGCACATAAGAACATTTATACATGGGTAGAAGGCTTGAAGACATCTGAGCTGTGCTCTGTTCTGCTCATAGGCCAAAGTGAAACTGAGACTGGATTACATGACACGCTTCTCTTCTAGTGGTAGCAAGGTGCTATGTCTTAAAGGCATATTAGAATGGACATTGATGAATCTTACCACCTGTCCTCGATCTCATTTTACCCACAATAAATGGTGTCTTTTCAAATTGATTTGGTAAAAACCCATCAAATATTTGCTTCATGCTACTGCAATGTACTTAGTTAGACATTACTGTTCAGTTGTGAAAACAGATTGCAATTCTGTTAAGGCATGAAATTCAGAAACAAATTGAGATGGAATGCAAGCTTAGGCTATCATATTATAGCTGCGAATGGTACAATAAATTTCGCACTGCTATTTTTATAACCAATATCAAGAAACTTTGGATATCTGTGTATGTTAGGTGGTGTGAGAGGAAGAGGAATTTAAACCATCTTCCAAGGTTCAGTCACAGTAGAATGAATTTCACATTGAACATGTCAATTATACATTAATTGGGTGTTTAACTCTGTTCAGGTGAAGAGCATTTATTGGTGACTCATCTGTGTCCACAGGCACATAGGAGCAGGCTGAAATGATAAGTGTTAGATTGGAGATTCATAGGGCAGGATTTTTTTCCCTTGTCGGATGGGTACGACAGGGGTCAGAGAGAGGGGTCAGGAATCCGCCCGCAATCAGACCAAGACAGCGATTTCACACTGGCGGGCCAATTAAGGAACTTTGTGCATATGCTCCGGTGCGTGAAGGTAAAGTTCCCCAAGGCTCGGAGCTGCCCGAGAGGATTTCAGATTAAATCAGAAGATTTAAAAAAATTAAAAATGAAGAATTTTTAAATGTTAAAAAAAAGTTCCCTCGTGTGACCCTGTCACTCAAACAGGGACGCGTTATTAATAAAAAAGTTTAAAAATTTTTTATTTAACTTTTAGTTGCTGTTGGAAACCTCATCCCGCCTGTGGATGAGGTTTCCTAAAAATTGCGAAGGCCGCTTGGCCTTTTCACTCGCTCGCCTACCTGCCCACTGTAAGGCTGGATGGGCAGTGACAAATTACATTTAATTGGCACTTTAATAGCCTTAATAGGCCTTTTAATTGTTGGGGGTTTTGCTGCAGACCCCAGCACGAGCCTGCTGATCAGAATATCGCATGAGTGCAGTGCGCAATGATGTCGGGACATTCGCCCCAACGTCATCTCGCGTCACTTTATGCTTGTTCAGGTCAAGCACGTGCCCACCTGATGAGGTAAAAATTCTGGCCGTAATGTGTAATATGTCTCTATAAATAAAAGCTTTTCAGTGCATAAAGACCAGTGTATAAGTGCATAAAGATTCAGCTCCTTCACTGCCCGATGCCCTGAGTTCTAACAGCATTTATAATATTGAGGGGAAAAAAAAGAGCCATTATCTTGATTGAAATAAGGTGAAAGGTTATTGCGAAATTGCTACTCACTATTAAACTTCCATTAATAAAATGGTAAAATACAATGGCAATATACTTTCGTAAAAGCAAAAGACTGCGGATGCTGGAAATCGGAAACAAAAATGAAAATACCTGGAAAAGCTCAGCAGGTCTGGCAGCATCTGTGGAAGGGAGCACAGTTAACGTTTCGAGTCCGTATGACTCTTCAAAAGAACTATGGAAAAATAGGAATTCTATTTTTCCTTAGTTCTGTTGAAGAGTCACGCGGACTCGAAACGTTAACTGTGCTCCCTTCCACAGATGCGGCAATACACTTTCATTCATTTGAAACAAAAACTCATGGAAATGACTAAGATAAAAGCAAAACACTGCGGATGCTGGAAATCCGAATCAAAAACGAAAATAGCTCAGCAGGTCTGGCAGCATCTGCGGAGAGGGACACAGTTAATGTTTCGAGTCCGTGTGACTCTTCATCAGGACTAAGAAATATAGAAATGAGGTGAAATATAAGCTGGTTGGGGGGGGGGGTGGGAGAGGTAGAGCTGGATACAGGGCCAGTGATAGGTGGAGACAAAGAAGAGATTGCCAAAGATGTCATAGACAAAAGGACAAAGAGATGTTGACGGTGGTGATATTATCTAAGGAATGTGCTAATGGGGACATTAAGGTTAGAAAGCAAGACAGGCAAGGTACAGATAGCCCTAGTGGGGGTGGGGTGGGGGGAAGGGATCGAAATAGACTAAAAGGTACAGATAAAACAATGGATGGAAATACATTTAAAAATAATGGAAATAGGTGGGAAAAGAAAAATATACATAAAATATATATATAAAATAATAAATTATTGGAAAAAGGGGGATCGGAAAGGGGGTGGGGATGGAGGAGAGAGTTCATGATCTAAAGTTGTGAACTCAATATTCAGTCCGGAAGGCTGTAAAGTGCCTAATCGGAAGATGAGGTGCTGTTCCTCCAGTTTGCGTTGAGCTTCACTGGAACAATGCAACAAGCCAAGGACGGACATGTGGGCAAGAGAGCAGGGTGGAGTGTTGAAATGGCAAGCGACAGGGAGGTCTGGGTCATGCTTGCGGGCAGACTGAAGGTGTTCCACAAAGAAGTCACCCAGTCTGCGTTTGGTCTCTCCAATGTAGAGGAAACTGCATTGAGAGCAGCGAATGCAGTAGACTAAATTGAGGGAAGTGCAAGTGAAGTGCTGCTTCACTTGAAAGGAGTGTTTGGGCCCTTGGACGGCGAGGAGAGGGGAAGTAACGGGGCAGGTGTTGCACCTTCTGCGGTTGCATGGGAAGGTGCCGTGGGAGGTGTAGGGAGTGATGGACGAGTGGACCAGGGTGTCCTGGAGGGAATGATCCCTGCGGAATGCCACTTGGGGAGGGGGGGGTGGTGGTGGTGAAGGGAAGATGTGTTTGGTGGGGGCATCATGCTGGAGTTGGCGGAAATGGCGGAGGATGATCCTTTGAATGGGAGGCTGGTGGGGTGATAAGTGAGGACAAGGGGGACCCTATCATGGTTCTGGGAGGGAGGAGAAGGCGTGAGGGCGGATGCGCGGGAGATGGGCCGGACACGGTTGAAGCCCCTGTCAACCACAGTGGGTGGAAAACCTCAGTTAAGGAAGAAGGAAGACATAGCAGAGGAACTGTTTTTGAAGGTAGCATCATCAGAACAGATGCGACAGAGGTGAAGGAACTGAGAGAATGGGATGGAGTCCTTACAGGAAGCGGGGTGTGAGGAGCTGTAGTCGAGATAGCTGTGGGAGTCAGTAGGCTTGTAATGGATATTGGTGGACAGTCTATGACCAGAAATTGAGACAGAGAGGTCAAGGAAGGGAAGTGTCAGAGATGGACTATGTGAAAATGATGGAGGGGAGGAAATTGGAAGCAAAATTAATAAATTTTTCCAGGTCCAGACGAGAGCATGAAGCAGCACCGAAACAGTCATTGATGTATTGGAGAAAGAGTTGTGGGAGGGGGCCGGAGTAGGATTGGAACAAGGAATGTTCCACATACCCCATAAAGACAGGCATAGCTGGGGCCCATGCGGGTACCCATAGCCACCCCTTTTATTTGGAGGAAGTGAGAGGAGTTGAAGGAGAAATTGTTCAGTGTGAGAACAAGTTCAGCCAGACGGAGGAGAGTAGTGGTGGATGGGGATTGTTCGGGGCTCTGTTTGAGGAAGAAGCTAAGGGCCCTCAGACCATCCCAATGCGGGATAGAGGTGTAGAGGGATTGGACGTCCATGATGAAGAGGAGGTGGTTGGGGCCAGGGAACTGGAAATTTTTGATATGATGTAGGGTGGCAGAGGAATCGCGGATGTAGGTGGGAAGAGGCTGGACAAGGGGAGAGAGAATTACGTCAAGATAGCAAGAAATGAGTTCCATGGGGCAGGAACAGGCTGACACGATCAGTCTGCAGGGACAGTCCTGTTTGTGGATTTTGGGTAGGAGGTAGAAGCGGGCCTTCCGAGGTTGGGAGACTATGAGGTTGGAAGCTGTGGAGGGAAGATCTCCAGAGGAGATGAGGTCAGTGACAGTCCTATTTCCATCCATTGTTTTATCTCTACCCTTTTAGCCTATTTCGATCTCTTCCCCCCCACCCCACCCCCACTAGGGCTATCTGTACCTTGCTCGTCCTGCTTTCTACCCATAATGTCACCATTAGCACATTTCTTAGCTAAGATCACCACCTTCAACACCCCTTTGTCCTTTTGTCTATGACATCTTTGGCAATCTCTTCTTTGCCTCCACCCATCACTGGCCCTCTATCCAGCTCCAACTGTCCCACCCCCCTCAGCCAGCTAATATTCCACCTCGTTTCTATGTTTCTTAGTTCTGATGAAGAGTCATACGGACCCGAAACGTTAACTGTGCTCCTCTCCGCAGATACTGTCAGACCTGTGGAGTTTTTCAAGGTATTTTTGTTTTTGTACTGGAAATTACTGTTTGCCTTCAAGTTGAAAAGGTGACAATTTTGCAATGGCTTTTTTTTTTAAAGTAACACTTTCAGTTCAGCTCCAGGAAATCATTTGTCTCAAAAAGAGAGTCTGTTGCTAATTCCAAGTAAGTTTAGCAACAAGCCGTTAGCCCAGAGTTTAAAGATTTGACTCTGATGCAACCCACATTAAGACGGCAGCAACTGGACAATTTACTGCAATTAAAATTCCTCTTCTTCACTTCTTGACCCAATTTCCACATATATAGTCAACTTAAAATGATAAGGAAAGCTTCAGGCAGTCACTTCAAGAGAAGTTATTCACCCCGCCTGTTAATGTTTCTTGAGTTGCATTTTAATTTTTTTTGCTGCCCCTAATTGAGGGCTTTCATTAGCTTCTCCTCTCTTAAGGGAGCTATTTGTGCGATTTCAGCACATCCTTCATTAAATTCTACAGACCGGCATCCTTGATGGTGTGGGATGTTGATTGGGAAAGTGCGTAGGCTGTGGAATCTTGGCAGGAGCACACAGCACCTCCAGCAGCAGCTACACAATAAGGAGTGCGTGAACAGCAATGTCTTTGCATAGCACCTTTTTATGGAGACGCTTCACGGAGGAGAAGAAAAGGAGGACACTCAGCCCTTGACGGGGAGTGAAGTGAGGCAGCTAAAGCGGGGTTGTGGATGGGTTGGGAGAAGCAGTTAAAGGGGACGGAGACATTGTGAAGTATTGCCCGTCTCCACCCCCTGCCCTCCTGCACCACCCCCACCCCCACCCCACCTCAGTAAAAATTGCCGGTGACCTCAGGCAGGTCTGTATTGTCTGATGGTGTCCAAATCTTTGGTTCACGGTCCAGCTGCTCTCATGTGACAGAAGAATAATTAAATGAGCTGACTTTGCATTACTGGGTGAGGAGCGCTCATTTGCGTTCAAGCACAGTGCCAACATCCAAATGATCTGTTTGAGCAGCTTTTTTCATTTCCTAAGATAAAAGCAAAAAACTGCGGACGCTGGAAATCTAGAACAACAACAAAACCACCTGGAAAAACTCAGCAGGTCTGGCAGCATCTGCAGAGAGGAACACAGTTAACGTTTCGAGTCCGTATGACTCTTCACCAGAACTAAGGAAAAATAGAAAAGAGGTGAAATATAAGCTGGTTTAAGGGGGGGTGGGACAGGTAAGCTGGATAGAGGGCCAGTGATAGGTGGAGATTGCCAAAAGAAGTCATAGACAAAAGGACAAAGAGGTGTTGACGGTGGTGATATTAGCTAAGAAATGTGCTAATGGTGACATTAAGGGTGGAAAACACGATGAGCAAGTGACAGATAGTTCTAGTGGGGGTGGGATGGGGGGGGGAAATCAAAATAGGCTAAAAGGTAGAGATAAAACAATGGATGGAAATACATTTAAAAATAATGGAAATAGGTGGGAAAAGAAAAATATATATAAATTATTGGAAAAGGGGGATCGGAAAGTGGGTGGGGATGGAGGAGAGAGTTCATGGTCTGAAGTTGTTGAACTCAATATTCAGTCCGGAAGACTGTAAAGTGCCTAGTCGGAAGATGAGGTGCTGTTCCTCCCGTTTGGGTTGAGCTTCACTGGAACATTGCAGCAGGCCAAGGACAGACATGTGGGCAAGAGAGCAGGGTGGAGTGTTGAAATGGGCAATTATGGACATGTCCCAACTCATGTGACATTGTCATATGAGGGGACATGTTAGGGAAATTTTACATTTCTATTTTTAGGTTTTTAACATTTGGAGCTGATCTCCCTGAGGCTGCACTTAGCCTCAGGGAGATGAGTGCGCTCTTTCTTGCGCATGTGTGAAAGAGCGCACTCTCGGGTTTAGGGATTCCTCCTCCCCGCCCGCACAGGTAGCGCAGAGCGCTTCTGTGTGGACATCACGCTGGGCGGGCCTTAATTGGCCCGCCTGCGTAAAAATGGCGCCGTGCCTCCGATTGGGAGTGCCAATCAGAAGTGTGCCTGTGCGTGCCCGCCCATCAATTACCCCCCACCACCCCCCCAAATGAGGGGGAAATTTCAGCCCATGATTTTAAAAATGTTTTGTGGCTATTTCTTGCCCCATCTCCAGTCTCCCATTTAAGAATCGCCAGTTGACTGCTTAGGACCTGGTACAACTAAGTGGGCTTCTCATGGGATGCTACAGCTGGTGTTAAATTCTGACTTGTCAGTTGGGAATTTAGCTGGTAACCCCCCCCCAGGCTGATTTTCCATGATTTTATCTACAATCGCTCTTTCTTGTCTTTACCATGTACTACTGTAGAAAGGTTGAATCGCGTTGCCATGTCTATGAGATGGAAAATGAAAGTGTTTCTATCCTTGTCCCATATCTTTAAATCCATAGCTACTACTTCATTATGGCCTCATGGTAATGGTCTCCTCTGATACTTTTTGCACATATCACTAATCTTTTTAATAAGCTTTGTGTGCTCATCATCAACAACCTCTGCATCCTTTTAGTGGGATTTTAAACCTGTGACAAGAGGAATGAGCAAATTGTTGATGTAGCTTTAAGACAATCTGCCTTTCTTCATTCAAATTCCTATCGCCTGATGCCATTAACACTTCTTTAACGTCCTGATTAATGAAGCTGGGGCCGGGATTTTCCAGCCCTGTCGAGCCGAGATCCCCTTCGGGAGAGCTGGCAGCCCAGCCAAAAGTCCACTGACGTTCGGCGGAATTGGGAAAATCCCACCCTGGGTTTTGTTAAAGGGGCGTAGTAATGTTCTCCTTGGGTACAATGTAAACCTGCTGACTTAACAAAGGCAATTGCTTTATCATGTCCCATGTCCAGTTTCATTTGTGACTTCTTCATGGATGGCTTGCTCAGCAGCCAACTGAGTCACTAGATATTACATTTGTGCAAATTAAAGGGGCTTACCCCAGCTATTCTGCATGGAATCACCACTCTTTTTCAGTGACAATGAAGTGTTGCAATCTCAGATCCTGGAGCAAGTGGAGCTTTCATATTCCTTGACTTTACTCCGATCCTTAACACTGAGTGAATCTAAATAACAGTTCGCTCAATCCATCCCACACACTGTGGATGTCCAACCACTGTCCAACACAACGCAATTAAATGAATCTCTGACTAATGCACTCATTACCGGACTGAAGCTTCTTGTAACCAGTACAATTCCCTCAGTCTGAGCAAAACCATCTGCCCCTTCTGTACGTTCCATGTTGTGCATCGCCTCAAAGACCCAGTTGTTTCTATTCTCACAATTTACTGCATGATGATATTTCGGATCGGAAACATGTTCATAAGTCCCCGGGAATTCCTGAGGTTCCTTCTTCTGTTGATATTACTGCATTCCTGTTGTCTGCCAGATCTGGCAAAAAAGTCTCTCTCCTCATTTCCTTCCGCTAGGGTTCCCCTGTTGTATCGGCACCTGTGCCCCATTTCTGAATGCCTTTGAAATGCTGCGAGCATTGAATCCTCCATCTCTTGTGCCGGCCGAATGTCCCATTGATGCCAGGAAGGCAGCGGGAGATGACTGCTTTCCCAGGATTTTTTTTAAAGCCTCAGACATCTGATCCAAAAGTGTCTCTCTTTCTGAAAATTTAACTCTAGTTAAGACCAGGAGCCCATCCAAGTGCAACACTTTAGCACAATCCAACAATTTGAAAGCAGGCACCGAACCAGGAATTTCCAAATAGAATTTCTCTAAATTCGTATATAGTCTGTTTTTTGTTCATATTTTCCTCCATGAATAACCATCTGTCTTTCTAAATTTATCAAAGCCTGACATGTGTCTCACATGCATTTAATAGATCACCTTTCTTATAAATTTTATCCATAAATGCCAATAGAATATCCAAATCTTCATCAGTGTCCAGCTGATGAGCCTCTAGCTCTGGAAATACTTTATACCGGATCCTGCTTTTGTTAGGAAGCGGCAGCGTCAAGGCCTTTGGTATGGGTGTAACCCACGTTCACATATCTACTTCAATTTTATACTGGTTATAAGGTCCAGATTCAGAGAACATCGGTAGGAAATCACAACTTGAATCCTTACACTTGGTTTCAGGCATTCCCCTCAAAAGTAACTCAGATTGCAAACATCTGTCTGAAAAAAAGCTATTTCTTTCCTAGTTTCCACATTTGGTCTTTAGGCAACCAATTTCTGCTCCCACATTAAATGGATTCAAGTCATGTGGTGAAGTACGAAACAAGATACAGATCTTTTCTTTCACAGTCGGTTTATTCACAGGATGCAACGTTATGTATCTCTTCCCCCTAAATATTAACCCCCGATGTCCCAGCAGTGCCCTTTCATATTCTCTTTCAATGAAACAAATGATCAAAAACATCAACTAATACAAGGGGGTGACGCCCCCTGATGGGGCACTGTAACTGAAACAAAACATCAAAGGAAGCTTAGCTAATCAAGTTAAAATGTCATTCCCAGGGCTGACGATGCATGCCAGTTCCGCAGTGCTTACCGGACACAGAAGGTCTTACGTATATCAGTGGACACCACGGGCTAGTCTCTCTTTATGTGCGCTCAGAGACAATTAACTAATTAATACCCATCACCTGCTTCCCCTTAACCTTAACTAAATAACTGATGCAACATGAACATAAGTTTAAAGCTTGGCCTAAATAGCCAAGTGGTTATGGTACTGGGTTTATAACCCCAAGATCAAGAGTTCAAATCTCACAATGGCAAACTATGAAAAACAATGAACATAAGTTTACTCAGCATCCAGTCACAAATTGCAATTCCTTTATGTAATGAGATGGACAAACAATTAAAGTACACGAGAGTTTTTTTGCTTTTTGTTTTGCCTATTAACTTTGTTCATGTCTAAAACGTCTCTTTCCCTCTGTCTCCAAGCCTTCTCTCATTCAGCTCTCTTCTTTGCCAACAATCACTGTGCCTCTCATGCACTGAAAGAGCTGTGACACGTTTGTTGATGCTGCAGTGGCAGCAGAACTTAACTATATGTTTACTTAATCATTATAATCATTACTAGCGGTGCGACGCAAGGTCTGTTGTTATTGGCAGGATTCCATGTGTTATGTTAGTCTACAAAGTGTCTCGTGAGAATTGTACCATTTTTTTTAAAAAAAGCGATCAATGACAGATAGGCCCTCTAAGTCTCAGCCAAGCGACTGGCAATACCGGACAGTCTGGGACTGTGTAATCCTATAATGCACACGCAGAAAAATCAACCACATTGCCCCGTCGGGTGGTGTCAGGAGTTTTGAATCAGCATGAGCTTTTCAAATAAATGTCAAGTATTGTCTGTGTAGAATGAGAACAATTTGAATGATTGTATTTGTTAAATCGGCTTTTAAATTGTAATGAGATAATTCTAGACGTAGCGAGGTTCTTGTGAATGGGTGCGGCCATAACCAGGTGGATGTTAAAAGGATGTTTCCTCTTGTGGGTGAGTCCAGAACGAGGGGGCACAGCTTCAACACTCGGGGTCGTCTTTTCAGGACAGAGATGAGGAGAAGCTTTTTTCTCTCAGAGGGCTATGCGATTTTGGAACTCTCTGCCTCAGGAGGTGGAGGAGGCGGGGTCATTAAATATTTTTAAGGCAGATTCTTGTTAGGGAATCAAAGGTTATTGGGATTAGATGGGAATGTGGAAATCGAAACACAAAAAGATCAGCCATGATCCTATTGAATGGTGGGGCTGGATGGTCTACTCCTGTTCCTATTTCTTATGTTCTTATAGTCCTTAAGGTTTTCTCAAAGGTACCACCAGTAAGTAATTTCTCCTCCTTTAAGATTGTTTTAAGGATCTCTCCCTCCTTTCACAGAAACATTTACCCCTCCCCCATCATCTAGTCCACACAGGACTTCTCACACCCACAGTTCTAAAGAAACTCTTCCTTGATTAGTTACTCTTGGCTCCTACTCAATGCTGCTGCTACCCCCAGATGGATCAGTCTTAGTGGGCGCCATGGGGACCTGCATCAGGTGGGCACTGGGAATAGCAGTGGAGGTTAATCAGAGAATGGAACAGGGTCATTTTAGCAGGGAAAAGGAGTGTGGCGTTGTGAAATTGAAATTGAATTGGGACCATTCATGTATTGGGGGGTGTTGAAGGAAAGAGGAGACAAGGGTTTCACTTATAATAATTATGCTGAGTGGTTCACTGCAATACCTCTGGGTAGCACAGAGGTGTTTAAATCCTTGTTGAGCTTTAACAAGCAGGTGAAACAGGGATGGTCGGTGTATACACCGTCCAATAGTCCTTAACTTTTTCTTTATTCTTTCATGGATGTGGATATTGTTGGTAAGGCCAGCATTTGATGCCTAAATGCCCTTGAGCTGAGTGTCACTTCAGAGGGCAGTTCTGTGCCAACCACATTGCTGTGGGTCTGGAGTCACATGTAGGCCAGACCAGGTAAGGATGGCAGATTTCCTTCCCTGAAGGACAATCGTTAACCAGATGGGTTTTTAATGACAATCGATGACAGTTTTATGGTCACCATTACTGAGACTAGCTTTATATTACAGATTTATTAGGTGGATTCAAATTCCACCAGCTGCCATGATGGGATTTAAACCCATGCCCCCAGAGAATTAGCTTGGGCTTCTGGGCTACTAGCCCAGTGACATTATCATTGTGCCACCATTTCCTCAATATTTGGAATACTATCTCTATTCTTACTGGTATATTTAATTTATTCTTAGCTACTAGAGCAGCTTAGAAATACCCTTGCAGTTATTCTGTCAGAATCTCTCCCAATTTACATTTACCTCATTAACCTCTTCCTAATTTACACAGAAATCATTTCCCCAACCACATTCTACTGTAAAAAGAATTTCCTTTCTAACTGACCTATCATATCCACAGAAAAAAAAGAGATACCCCAACATGACAGATCCCCACTGATCTGAACGTTGACCTCAGCTTCTTGTCCGCAGGACAAGGCACAGCCACCATTTTGGCCCCAGGTTTGTGTTCTCTCACAGGCCGAGCACTGATGACCATTAGTAATGGGCAGAAATTAAGAGCCTGGTGCACACCATCCGGGAGCAACGCCACAGGAGTTGTGCTACAGTTGAATAATGCCACGAACCGGAACGGCAGATTAAAATGGCACTCTCTCCTGGAGCGCAACAACATAGGCAGAGTGCCCTCCATACAAGAGGCTTGTTCTCGGATTCCTAGGGTTTTGAAAACATTAGATATGGCAATACAGGATGATTGAGAAACGCTAGCTCTTTCCATTTACAACACAAAGAAATTTGAAGACTGGGATTGGTTGTTCTAAATGTAGAGAGTTGGATCATTAAGACTTATTGCGCCGGCTGTCATGTGATGTCTGGGGTGGAATATCAAATGGTTGGCAGAGCCACACCCACCATGAGTCAGCAGAGCACAAACAAAGCAATAGCAGGGGCAATTCTCATTACGTTAAAGAGCCTCTTCAATATTTTTGGCACAAAATAGTCAGGCTTGGTTCCACCTGCACTCTACAATAGCACTTGCAATTCTGCACATTCATATTTGCAGTTGGGACCCAGTCAAGCATCCTTCCATACATGTTCATTGGATCACATTTTCCTAATGTAAACAAATATTTAAAACATTTTTTACAAACAGAATGCATTACAATTTCTTTCCTGCTTTAAACACTCATTCATTCGTGAGTCACTTAGAAATGATCCAAGGAACATCAGTCAAAGTTACCTCCCAGTGCACTATATTCCACTTTGCAAGTGTAGACCATGGTGAGAAAGAGGGGAGCACTGAGAGCCATCTGCAGACAACCTGTAGCTACAGCCAATTTATTGCAAAGCTAGTCCTTCAATTCACACCACATTTATTCTGTGAAGCACTTTAACTTGAGGGCACTGTGCCTCCCAGCCCCACAAAAAATAAACCAGTTTTAGAAAATAAGCAGAAAATCCCAACAGCAGGACTATTATGGCTAATCTGATCAAATAAATATTTATGTAGAATCAAAATGCTGCGGATGCTGGGAATCTGATACGAAGACAGAAAACGCTTAGGGAAAGCTCAAGCAGGTCTGAGGGCATCTGTGGAGGAGGAAAGAAAAGGGAGTTAAGACCATAAGACATAGGAGCAGAAATTAGGCCATTCGGCCCATCGAGTCTGCTCCGTCATTCAATCATGGCTGATAAGTTTCTCAACCCCATTCTCCCGCCTTCTCCCCAGAACCTTTGATCATCTTACCAATCAAGAACCTATCTATCTCGATCTTAAATACACTCAATGACCTGGCCTCCACAGCCTTCTGTGGCAATGAATTCCATAGATTCACCACTCTCTGGCTAAAGAAGTTTCTCCTCATCTCTGTTCTAAAAGGTCTTCCCTTTACTCTGAGGCTGTGCCCTCGGGTCCTAGTCTCTCCTACTAATGGAAACATCTTCCCCACGTCCACTCCATCCAGGCCTTTCAGTATTCTGTAAGTTTCAATCAGATCCCCCCTCATCCTTCTAAGCTCCATCGAGTATAGACCCAGAGTCCTCAAACGTTCCTCATATGTTAAGCCTTTCATTCCTGGGATTGTTCTCGTGAACCTCCTCTGGACCCTCTCCAGGGCTAGCACTTCCTTCCTGAGATATGGGGCCCAAAATTGCTCACAATATTCTAAATGTGGTCTGACCAGAGCCTTTTAAAGCCTCAGCAGCACTTCCCTGCTTTTATATTCTAGTCCTCTCGAAATAAATGCCAACATTGCATTTGCCTTCCTAACTACTGACTCAACCTGCAAGTTAACCTTAAGACAATCCTGGACTAGGACTCCCAAGTCCCTTTGCACTCCAGATTTCTGAATCCTCTCCCCATTTAGAAAATAATCTATGCCTCTATTCCTCCTACCAAAGTGCATGACCTCAGACTTCCCCACGTTGTATTCCGTCTGCCACCTCTTTGCCCATTCTCCTAACCTGTCCAAATCCTTCTGCAGCCTCCCCGCCTCCTCAATACTATCTGTCCCTCCGCCTATCGTTGTATCATCAGCAAACCGAGCCAGGATGCCCTCAGTTCCTTCATCTAGATCAAAAATGTATGGAGTGAAAAGTTGTGGTCCCAACACTGACCCCTGTGGAACTCCACCCGTCACCGGCCACCATCCTGAGAAGGAGCCCCCCCCCAAGCCCCTCTTATCCCCACTCTTCTGCCTCCTGCCAGACAGCCAACCTTCTGGAGTTAAAAACAAAAAAACTGCGGATGCTGGAAATCCAAAACAAAAACAGAATTACCTGGAAAAACTCAGCAGGTCTGGCAGCATCGGCGGAGAAGAAAAGAGTTGACGTTTCGAGTCCTCATGACCCTTCGACAGAACCGGTTCCTTTTCTTTCCTTCCTCCACAGATGCCCTCAGAGCCGCTTGAGCTTTGCCCTAAGAGTTTTCCGTCTTGGCAAGAAACGTTGATCTTCATTTGTCACTTTGGAGCTGAGGCTCAAGCACCAGCCCTTGGTTTATAACCTGTCCCACCCCACAAGGGAAAGTCCCTGTTACAAGTCACAGGGGTCAGCCAGTGGTGGTGTTGGATCTGGGTGGGGTGGGGGGGTTGGAAATCTATGTAGTCTAAGTCACAGGGGTCAGCCAGTGGTGGTGTTGGATCTGGGTGGGGTGGGGGTGGGGGGGTTGGAAATCTATGTAGTCTAAGTCACAGGGGTCAGCCAGTGGTGGTGTTGGGTCTGGGTGGGGTGGGGGGGGGTTGGAAATCTATGTAGTCTAAGTCACAGGAGTCAGCCAGTGGTGGTGTTGGATCTGGGTGGGGTGGGGGGGGTTGGAAATCTATGTAGTCTAAGTCACAGGAGTCAGCCAGTGGTGGTGTTGGATCTGGGTGGGGTGGGGGTGGGGGGTTGGAAATCTATGTAGTCTAAGTCACAGGGGTCAGCCAGTGGTGGTGTTGGATCTGGGTGGGGTGGGGGGGTTGGAAATCTATGTAGTCTAAGTCACAGGGGTCCGCCAGTGGTGGTGTTGGATCTGGGTGGGGTGGGGGGGGTTGGAAATCTATGTAGTCTAAGTCACAGGGGTCAGCCAGTGGTGGTGTTGGATCTGGGTGGGGTGGGGGGGGGTTGGAAATCTATGTAGTCTAAGTCACAGGGGTCAGCCAGTGGAGGTGTTGGATCTGGGTGGGGTGGGGGGGGTTGGAAATCTATGTAGTCTAAGTCACAGGGGTCAGCCAGTGGTGGTGTTGGGTCTGGGTGGGGTGGGGGGGGTTGGAAATCTATGTAGTCTAAGTCACAGGGGTCAGCCAGTGGTGGTGTTGGATCTGGGTGGGGTGGGGGGGGGGGTGGTGGAAATCTATGTAGTCTAAGTCACAGGGGTCAGCCAGTGGTGGTGTTGGATCTGGGTGGGGTGGGGTGGGGGGGGTTGGAAATCTATGTAGTCTAAGTCACAGGGGTCAGCCAGTGGTGGTGTTGGATCTGGGTGGGGTGGGGGGGTTGGAAATCTATGTAGTCTAAGTCACAGGGGTCAGCCAGTGGTGGTGTTGGATCTGGGTGGGGTGGGGTGGGGTGGGGTGGGGGGGTTGGAAATCTATGTAATCTAAGTCACAGGGATCAGCCAGTGGTGGTGTTGGGTCTGGGGTCTGGGGTCTGGGGGGGGGGGTTGGAAATCTATGTAGTCTATGTCACAGGGGTCAGCCAGTGGTGGTGTTGGGTCTGGGGTCTGGGGGGTTGGAAATCTATGTAGTCTAAGTCACAGGGGTCAGCCAGTGGTGGTGTTGGGTCTGGGTGGGGTGGGGGGGTTGGAAATCTATGTAGTCTAAGTCACAGGGGTCAGCCAGTGGTGGTGTTGGATCTGGGTGGGGTGGGGGGGTTGGAAATCTATGTAGTCTAAGTCACAGGGGTCAGCCAGTGGTGGTGTTGGGTCTGGGTGGGGTGGGGGGGGGGGGTGGTGGAAATCTATGTAGTCTAAGTCACAGGGGTCAGCCAGTGGTGGTGTTGGATCTGGGTGGGGTGTTGGTGGGGGGGTTGGAAATCTATGTAGTCTAAGTCACAGGGGTCAGCCAGTGGTGGTGTTGGATCTGGGTGGGGTGGGGGTGGGGGGGTTGGAAATCTATGTAGTCTAAGTCACAGGGGTCAGCCAGTGGTGGTGTTGGATCTGGGTGGGGTGGGGGGGGTTGGAAATCTATGTAGTCTAAGTCACAGGGGTCAGCCAGTGGTGGTGTTGGATCTGGGTGGGGGGGGTGGTGGAAATCTATGTAGTCTAAGTCACAGGGGTCAGCCAGTGGTGGTGTTGGATCTGGGTGGGGTGGGTGGGGGGGGGGTTGGAAATCTATGTAGTCTAAGTCACAGGGGTCAGCCAGTGGTGGTGTTGGGTCTGGGGTCTGGGGGGTTGGAAATCTATGTAGTCTAAGTCACAGGGGTCAGCCAGTGGTGGTGTTGGATCTGGGTGGGGGGGGTGGTGGAAATCTATGTAGTCTAAGTCACAGGGGTCAGCCAGTGGTGGTGTTGGATCTGGGTGGGGTGGGGGGGGGTTGGAAATCTATGTAGTCTAAGTCACAGGGGTCAGCCAGTGGTGGTGTTGGATCTGGGTGGGGTGGGGGGGGGGTTGGAAATCTATGTAGTCTAAGTCACAGGGGTCAGCCAGTGGTGGTGTTGGATCTGGGTGGGGGGGGTTGGTGGAAATCTATGTAGTCTAAGTCACAGGGGTCAGCCAGTGGTGGTGTTGGATCTGGGTGGGGTGGGTGGGGGGGGGTTGGAAATCTATGTAGTCTAAGTCACAGGGGTCAGCCAGTGGTGGTGTTGGGTCTGGGGTCTGGGGGGTTGGAAATCTATGTAGTCTAAGTCACAGGGGTCAGCCAGTGGTGGTGTTGGATCTGGGTGGGGGGGGTGGTGGAAATCTATGTAGTCTAAGTCACAGGGGTCAGCCAGTGGTGGTGTTGGATCTGGGTGGGGTGGGGGGGGGTTGGAAATCTATGTAGTCTAAGTCACAGGGGTCAGCCAGTGGTGGTGTTGGGTCTGGGGTCTGGGGGGTTGGAAATCTATGTAGTCTAAGTCACAGGGGTCAGCCAGTGGTGGTGTTGGGTCTGGGTGGGGTGGGGGGGTTGGAAATCTATGTAGTCTAAGTCACAGGGGTCAGCCAGTGGTGGTGTTGGGTCTGGGGTCTGGGGGGTTGGGTCTGGGGAGTTGGAGTGTGAGGTGTTGGGTCAGCCAGTGGGGCTCTGGGGTCTGGGGTGGGGGGGGGGGAAGTCTATGTAGATCCTATTTTAACCCGGCTGTCAGCGGTTACCTCTGGGCAGCAAGTCTCCAAACTCCTCCAGGGCGAGGGTGTTCCAGTCGCTGGGGCTGCGGGTCACGGTGGGAATGCGGAGCGCCCCTTTCAAGTGGCTGAGCAGCAGCGTCCTCTCCTCCAGGCTGAAGTTAGCGGCCAGACCGCTCCCCGCGCCGCCGGGCGAGCTGGACGCCGGCTGACCGGCCGGGTCGAACGTGTAGGTCCTGATCAGGAGAGCGCTGAGAAAGGTGAGAAAGGCAGACACAAGGATGATGATGATCGCGGCGATTTTAACTCTCCACTTGGCACTTTTCATCTCTCTTTCAACACCACAGACACAGACACAGACACGAGAGGAGAGACAGGCAGGCAGGCTATAGACAAATTGCTAACAGGAGCAGCAGTTGACAGGGATTTTCAGCAATGTAGCAGAGCAGGAGTCGCATCATAACGGACAGCCCTAGTAATTGCAATGCTCTGTGGGAGCTGTAGTCCTTCTGCACTAACGTTTGCACTAACTTCTGCTCTAACTTCTGCATCTGCACTTACTTTTGCTCTACCTTTTGCACTAAATTCTGCTTTTGCACTAAATTCTGCTTCTGCACTAACTTCTGCTCTAACTTTTGCTCTAACTTTTGCACTAACTTCTGCTTCCGCACTAACTTTTGCACTAACTTTTGCACTAACTTCTGCTCTAACTTTTACACTAAATTTTGCACTAACTTCTGCTTCTGCTCTAACTTTTGCTCTAACTTTTGCTCTAACTTTTACACTAACTTCTGCTTCTGCACTAACTTCTGCACTAACTCCTGCTCTAACTTTTGCACTAACCTTTGCTCTAACTTTTACACTAACTTCTGCACTAACTTTTGCTCTAACTTCTGCACTAACTTCTGCACTAACTTCTGCTCTAACTTTTGCACTAACTTTTGCACTAACCTTTGCTCTAACTTTTACACTAACTTTTACACTAACTTTTACACTAACTTCTGCACTAACTTTTGCTCTAACTTTTGCTCTAACTTCTGCTCTAACTTCTGCTCTAACTTTTGCTCTAACTTTTGCACTAACTTTTGCACTAACTTCTGCTTCTGCACTAACTTTTGCACTAACTTTTGCACTAACTTCTGCTCTAACTTCTGCTCTAACTTCTGCTCTAACTTTTGCTCTAACTTTTGCTCTAACTTTTGCACTAACTTTTGCACTAACGTCTGCTTCTGCACTAACTTCTGCACTAACTTCTGCACTAACTTTTGCTCTAACTTTTGCTCTAACTTTTGCACTAACTTTTGCACTAATTCTGAACAGGAGCACAGAGCCACATGGTTCATGATGACACATGAAGGCCATTCGACCCATCTTCCTTTGTGCCACCCACTCCAGAACACGCGCGCGCGCGCACACACAAAAAAATTAAGGCTGGCACTGCCCAAGGAATGCCGCCCTGTCAGAGGCACCGTCTGTCAGCTGAGATGTTAAACCGCCTGCCCCCGCAGTTGGGCGTAAAAGTTGGCGCTATTTCAAAGAACAGCAAGGTGGGCTGGGGTGGAGTCCCCCCCCCAGCCCCTCCCCCCCGCTGCTGGTGTTCTGGCCAATATTTATCCCTCAGTCAACATCACAAAAACAGATAATCTGGTCTCTATCACATTGCTGTTTGTGGCAGCTTGCTGTGCACAAATTGGCTCACGTTTCTTGCATTGCAACAGGGACTAGCTACTCTTCAGAGGCACTTTGTTGGCTCTAATTGGGAAGTCCTGAGGTTGTGTAAGGCGCTACATAAATGCAAGTCTTTTTTGTTGCATCCTCAATGATTATCCTCAATGATTCCGGAGTTCACTACTCTATCTGGAAGTTTTGGAATACAGAGACAGGAATAATTCAGTCTGTTCTACCATTCAATTAGATCATGGTTGATGGATGTACCTTATCTTCATTTACCAGCTTTGACTCTGTATCCCTCACTCAAAAAAAAATTGCCCTCAGCCTTGAAAGCTTCAATTGTCCAATTATCCATATCTACGTGGGTCAGAGAATTCCGGCTTTCTGCTGCACGTTTCACATTTTGATCATTCTTTGTCTAAAAGTGATTTCCTTCAGTCCCAAGACAAATCTCACCATGTCCACTAATCTATTCTTCCAGTTAAAATTAATACTCTGCATCCCGAGTTCTATTTTTTTTCTGTACATTTGAGGTCATCTTAATACTACATACTGTTCTGCACCAAACCCTGCTCACCCAATCTGACTTTGCTCATCAGCCTACATTGGCTCCCTGCCCACCATCACCCTGATTTAATTCTTTTTTAAACTCATTTATCGGATTTTTGTATCACTGACAAGGCCAGCATTTATTGCCCAACACTATTTGCCCTTGAACTGAATGGCTTGCTAGGCCATTCCAGAGGGCAGTTAAGAGTTACTGTGGGTCTGGAGTCACATTTAGGCCAGACTGAGAAGGACAGCAGATTTCACAGAATCACAGAATTCTTACGGTGTAGAAGGAGGCCATTCAGCCCATCGTGTCTGCACCGAATCTCTGAACATTTTAACTTAGTGCCAAACCCTTGCCTTTTCCCCCGTAACCCTGCACGTTGTTTCTATTTAAATAATCACCCAATGCCCTTTTGAATGCCTCAATTGAACCTGCCTCCACCACACTTCCAGGCAGTGCATTCCAAACCCCAATTACTTGCTGTGTGAAGGAGTTTTTTCTCGCCTCACATTTGCTTCTTCTGGAAAATACTTTAGAGCTGTGCCCTCTGGGTCTCCATCCGTTTACGAGTGGGAACAGTGTCTTCCTATCTACTCTGTCCAGACCCCGCATGATTTTGAAAGCTTCTATCAGCTCTCCTCTTAGCTTTCTCCCCTCCAAGGAGAATCACCCCAACTTCTCCAATTTCCTTCCCTGATAATCCCATCACCTTCCCTAACTCTGCAATCTCCTCCCGCTTTGCAAGCATCCAAGAACTCTGCTTTCCTCCTGTTCTGCTTTCTTATGCTTGCTCCATTGTCCTCCTCCCACCATTGGCAGCTCTACCTTCAGCTGCCTAGATGCTAAACTTGGAATTCCCTTCCTAAATTTCTTCACCTCCCCCTTTAAGTTGCCTTAATATCTCCTTCTTTGACTGGTGTCATGATTTGTTTGATATGCAGTCTAGGACGTCTTGCTATGTTGCAGGCACTATATAAATGCAGTTCGTATGCTGGCTCCACCCACTTCCCAGTACCTGCCCCATCTGTTCTACAAATGACAATCAGCCCCACTTTCTTTGATTCTCACCTTTGTAACTATGCACAGCATCTCCTGCCTCTTTAAGCTCTTACAAGACATGGTAAGCAACTAATTAGTTAAATGCAGGTCTTCAAGACGTACACTCAGGAGACAGAATTCAGCCCTACATTAAAGAAATACTTCGATTGTTTGGGTTCCAAACATGTTTAAATGGCTTTTAAACTACTAAACAATACACCATAGCAACACCCACTATGCTATCTTGATCAAATCAATATTTATCTTCAACAGAAACAGAAATACCTGGAAAAACTCAGCAGGTCTGGCAGTATTGGCAGAGAGGAACACAGTTGACGTTTCGAGTCCTCATGACCCTTCAACAGAACTAAGTAATAATAGGAAAGGGGTGAAATATAAGCTAAGGGGTGGGGGTGTTGGGACAAGAAGCCAGTAATAGGTGGAGATAACCAAATGATGTCACAGATAAAAGGACAAAGAAATGTTGAAGGTAGTGATATTATCTAAAGGAATGTGCTAATTATGAGTAAAAAGCAGCACAGACAAGGTACAGATAGACCTAGTAGGGGTTGGGTGGGGTGGGGGGAAGAAATACTAAAACCTTCGGTCTGTCCGCAAGCATTACCCAGACCTCCCTGTCACTTGCTATTTCAACACTCCACCCTGCTCTCATACCCACATGTCTGTCCTTGGCTTGCTGCATTGTTCCAGTGAAGCTCAACGCAAACTGGAGGAACAGCACCTCATCTTCCGACTAGGTACTTTACAGCCCTCCAGACTGAATATTGAGTTCAACAATTTTAGATCTTGAACTCTCTCCTCCATCCCCACCCCCTTTCCGTTTCTTCCCCCTCCTTTTTGTTTTTTCCAATAATTTATGTAGATTTTTCTTTTCCCACCTATTTCCATTACTTCTAAATGTATTTCCACCCATTGTTTATCTCTACCTTTTAGACTTTTTAGTATTCCTTCCCCCCACCCCACCCCCACTAGGTCTATCTGTACCTTGTCTGTCCTGCTTTCTACCCTTAATTAGCACATTCCTTTAGATAATATCACCACCTTCAACACCTCTTTGTCCTTTTGTCTGTGACATCTTTTGGTTATCTCCACCTATTACTGGCTTCTTGTCCCAACAACACCCTGCGCCCCCCACCACCCCCCCCCCCACCCCAAATCAGCTTATATTTCATCCCTTTCCTATTTTTACTTAGTTCTGTTGAAGGGTCATGAGGACTCGAAATATCAACTCTTCTCCGCCGATGCTGCCAGACCTGCTGGGCTTTTGTATTTCTGTTTATGTTTTTGGTCTGGATTTCCAGAATCTGCAGTTCTTTGCTTTTATCTCAATATTTATCTTCGTTTATCATTTCAGCGAACAACTTTTGTTTAATCCCTTTGGTCACTGTCCGTGCTTTCCCAAAGAGAAACTGCAGCTAAAGCAGATTAACCAGTTATTGAAAAGAATTGTTTCCACTGCTGGCTGTACCAGTAATGACTCATCCTGATATACAAGAAGCTTTTAATTTTGTGCAGGATCACTTTTGTTCTTCATATCCAGTAAAACGAGAATTTTCTTATGAGTGGAGATTTGAGGCGTAATCCTAATTTTAATTATTGGTTTAAGCTCATTATTACAAGATGCTTGGGTTTTCCGTGCAACAGAGAATCTATTTCTGCCCTTGCTAAACTCTCACTTGACTTTTCTCTCTTGCCCCATTTCTGAAGATCCTGTGCATATCAGCCTATGTCTCATTCCCTGATCTCTGTACTGGAACATCAGTGGCTGCTCCCTCTTCCACTACAGTCTTACCTTCCCAAACTCTATCCCTGCTTTAAGCACAGGAATCTAGGCTGATACTCCCTGTGCCAGTACTGGAGGTGGTGCTGCACTGTTGGAGGTTCCATCTTTCAGATGAGACATTAAATTACGCTAAGGTGGATATAAAAGATCCCATGGCACCAGTTTGAAGGAGAGCAGGGGAGTTATCTCCAGTGTTCTGGCCAATATTTATGCCTCAATCAACATCAAGAAAACAGATAATATGCTCATTTTCACATTGCCATTTGTGGGATCTTGCTGTGTGCAAATCATAGGCCACGTTTTCTACCGTGCAAAAGTGGTGACAATGCAGTGTTTCATTGGCTGCAAAGCACTTTGGGAAGTTCTGAGGTTGTGAAAGGTGTTATACAAATGCAAGTCTTGCTTTTCTAATATTCCCTTAAGATCCCTCCCCCTTTCTCCCACTCCCCCATCCCGCCACTTCCTTTCTCCCTCCTGCTTTTTCATCTATCCATGATTCTCCAAACCATCTCTTCATGTGTTATAGAAATGTAAAGTTTCTGTTATAACCGTGAGATAAAGATCCTCAGAGCTGCTCCTGCTCCACTGCCAAAACTTCAACAGAAACTTCAGATAACCACATAAGCTGTGCTTTCAGGCTAATTAGCTAAGCAACAGAAGCTGAGCAAAGAACAAAGAACAAAGAAAAGTACAGCACAGGAACAGGCCCTTCGGCCCTCCAAGCCTGCGCCGATCATATTGCCTGTCAAACTAAAACATTTTGCACTTCCGGGGTCCGTATCCCTCTATTCCCATCCTATTCATGTATTTGTCAAGCTACCTCTTAAACACCACTACCTGCTTTCACCACCTCCTCTGGCAGCGAATTCCAGACACTCACTACCCTCTGCATAAAAAACTTGCCCCGCACATCTCCTCTATAGTTTTCTCCTCTCACCTTAAATCTATGTCCCCTAGTAATTGACTCTTCCACCCTGGGAAAAAGCTTCTGACTATCTTCTCTGTCCATGCCACTCATAATTTTGTAAACTTCTATCAAGTCACCTCTCAATCTCCGTCGCTCTAGTGAGAACAATCCGAATTTCCCCAACCTCTCCTCATAACTAATAACCTCCAGACCAGGCAGCATCCTGGTAAACCTCCTCTGCACCCTCTCCAATGCCTCCATATCCTTCTGGTAATGTGGTGACCAGAATTGCACACAATATTCCAAGTGTGGCCTAACCAAGGTTCTACACAGCTGCAGCATGACTTCCCAGCTTTTATACTCAATACCCCTGCCAATGAAGGCAAGCATGCCATATGCCTTCCTGACTACCTTATCCACCTGCGCTGCCACTTTCAGTGACCTGTGGACCTGTGCACCCGGATCCCTCTGCCCGTTGATGCACTTAAGGGTTCTGCCATTTACTGTATAATTTCTGCCTGTATTAGACATTCCAAAATGCATTACCTCGCATTTGTCCGGATTAAACTCCAACTGCCATTTCTCCGCCCAAGTCTCTAACTGATCCAAGTCCTGTTGTATCCTTTGACAATCCTCTTCACTATCTGCAACTCCTCCAACCTTAGTGTCGTCTGCAAACTTATTAATTAGCTCAGTTACATTTTCCTCCAAATCATTTATGTATACTACAAACAGCAAAGATCCCAGCACTGATCCCCGCGGAACTCCACTAGTCACAGCTCTCCACTCAGAAAAACACCCTTCCACTGCTACCCTCTGTCTTCTATGACCAAGCCAATTCTGTATCCATCTTGCCAGCTCACCTCTGATCCCGTGCGACTCTACCTTCTGTACCAGTCTGCCATGAGGGACCTTGTCAAAGGCCTTACTGAAATCCACGTATATAACATCCACTGCCCTTGCATCATCGATCATCTTTGTCACTTCCTGGAAAAACTCGATCAAGTTAGTGAGACATGACCTCCCCTTCACAAAACCATGCTGCCTCTCACTAATATGCCCATTTGCTTCCAAATGGTAATAAATCCTGTCACGAAGAATCTTCTTCAATAATTTCCCTACCACTAACGTAAGGCTCACCGACCTGTGATTTCCTGGATTATCCCTGCTACCCTTCTTAAACAATGGAACAACATTGGCCATTCTCCAGTCCTCTGGGACCTCACCCGTAGCCAGTGAGGATACAAAGATTTCTGTCAAGGCCCCAGCAATCTCCTCCCTTGCCTCCTTCAGTACTCTGGAGTAGATCCCATCTGGCCCTGGGGACTTATCCACCTTAATATTCTTCAAGACGCCTAACACCTCCTCTTTTTTGATCTCAACATGATCCAGGCTATCTACACACTCTTCCCTAGACAAATCGACCGCTAAGTCCTTCTCTTTGGTGAATACTGATGCGAAGTATTCATTTAGTATCTTTCCCATTTCTTCTGGCTCCACACACAGATTCCCACCTCTGTCCCTGAGTGGGCCTACCCTTTCCCTGGCTACCCTCTTGCTTTTTACATATGTATAAAAGGCCTTGGGATTTTCCTTAATCCTGGTTGCCAATGACTTTTCATGACCCCTTTTAGCCCTCCTGACTCCTTGCTTAAGTTTCTTCCTACTTTCTTTATATTCTCCATGGGCTTCATCTGTTCCCAGCCTTCTAGCCCTTTTGAATGCTTCCCTTTTCTTTTTGACTAATCTCACAATATCCTTCGTTATCCAAGGTTCCTGAAACTTGCCATGCTTATTCTTCATCCTAGCAGGAACATACCGGTCCTGAATTCTTATCAACTGACGTTTGAAAGCCCCCCACATGTCAGTTGTTGATTTGCCCTCAAACATCCGCCTCCAGTCTAGATTCCTCAGTTCCTGCCTAATATTGTTATAATTAGCCTTCCCCCAGTTAATCACCTTAACCCGAGGACTCCTGTTATCCTTATCCACCAGTACCTTGAAACTTACTGAATTATGGTCACTTTTCCCGAAATGCTCTCCTACTGAAATTTCGACCACCTGGCGGGGTTCATTCCCTAATACCAAGTCCAGTATTGCCCTTCCCTAGTTGGACTATCTACATATTGTCTCAGGAAGCCCTCCTGGATGCACCTTACAAATCCTGCACCATCCAAACCCCTAGCACTAAGTGATTCCCAGTCAATATAGGGAAAGTTAAAATCACCCACCACAACAACCCTAATGCTTTTACATCTTTCCGAAATCTGCCTACATAAATGTTCCTCAATCTCCTGTCAGCAATTGGGTGGCCTATAGTAAACCCTCAACATTGTGACTGCGCCCTTCCTATTCCGGAGCTCTACCCATATTGCCTCGCTGCATGAGCCCACCGAGGTGTCTTCCTGTTGTACAGCTGTGATATTCCCCTTAACCAGCAGTGCAACTCCCTCATCTCTTCTACATCCCTCTCTATTCTGCCTGAAACATCTAAATCCTGGAACGTTTATCTGCCAATACTGTCCATTCTTCAACTAAGTCTCTGTAATAGCAATAACATCATAGTCCCAGGTACTAATCCAAGCTCTAAGCTCATCTGCCTTGCCTGTTATACTTCTCGCATTGAAACAAATGCATTTCAGACCCCCCAGTCCCACTGTGTTCAGTCATTTCTCCCTGCCTGCCCTTCCTCTTAGTCCTACTGGCCATATTCACTTGTTCCCAGTCATTTATTTCACCTGCTGACCTATTGCTCTGGTTCCCACCCCCTGCCATACTAGTTTAAACCCTCCTGAGTGACACTAGCAAACCTCGCAGCCAGGATATTGGTGCCCCTCCAGTTTAGATGCAACCCGTCCTTCTTGTCCAAGTCCCACCTGGCCCGGGAGAGATCCCACTGATCCAGATATCGGAAACCCTCCCTCCTACACCATCTGTTCAGCCACGTGTTTGGCTGCACTATCTTCCTATTTCTAGCCTCACTGGCAAGTGGCAGTGAGTAACCCTGAGATTACAACCCTGTTTGAACAGAGGTCCTGTTTGAACAGCTCTGAGGAAATGGCCTTTTTCCTTATAAGGAATCAAATACAGGCAGCGATAAGGCATGTGGATTGATTTTGATTGTAAGCTTTTGGAGTTTATTCTGGATGATTTCTGGATTTACTTTGGCAATTAAAAGCGACTTTGACAGTATCGTAGAATACTACATCCCAGATGGAAGGCATCATGTCCGTGCCAGCACTTCTTCCCTTCACGTATTTATCCAATGCTCTTTGGAAGTTATATAGAAAGTTCCCTCCACCAACCTTTCAAGAAGTGCATTCCGGATCATAAAAACTCGCTGCATAAGAAATATTCTCCTCATCTCGTCTCCGTCTGTTGCCTTAAATTATCTTTCCTTTTCTATCTAAAAGGCAGGTAGAAATAGTCTAACAGGAGCTGTTTATGTATAGCCGTCTACTTAAATCAAGGAAAATTTAAATATTTTTCAGGCATCTGTCATAGCAATTGGATCCAACTGCTCTACACTAACATCAGTAGTGCAGTCTCAATCAATGGGTGGGAATCAGATAGCTTTCCGATTAAATCTGGAGTCAGGCAGGGCTGCCCTCTCTCGCCTGTTCTTTTCGTGTGTTGCATAGAACCCTTTGCTGAGTCCATCAGGAAGGATCCGGGCATAAGAGGAGTGACGATCCCAGGCAGTGGAGGCACTCAGATCAAAGTCTCCCTGTACATGGACGATGTCGCCGTCTTCTGCTCGGATCCGCTGTCGGTGAGCAGACTTATCCACATCTGCGACCAGTTCGAACTGGCCTCGGGAGCCAAGGTAACTCGTGGGAAGAGCGAGGCCATGTTCTTTGGGAACTGGGCTGACCGATCCTTTGTCCCCTTCACTGTCAGGGCTGACGGCCTGAAGGTGCTGGGGATATGGTTCGGAGGGACCAGGGCATGCGTTAGAAACTGGAAGGAGCGAGTGTCTATGGTGGAAAGGAAACTGGGCATGTGGGAGCGACGCTCCCTCTCCATTGCGGATAAGAACCTGGTCATCAGGTGTGAGGCACTCTCGCTGTTGCTGTACGTGGCGCAGGTCTGGCCCATTCCACACTCCTGTGTGGTGGTGATCACCCGAGACATCTTCCACTTTATCTGGAGGTCGAAAATGGAGCATGTCTGCAGGGACGCGATGTACAAGCCTCTAGATAAAGGGGGAAAAAACGTGCCCAACATCGCCCTCATACTGATGGCCACCTTTGTGTGCGGCTGCATCAAGCGGTGCGTAGACCCTCAGTATGCAAACACCAAGTGTCACTACATGCTGAAGTTCTACCTGTCCCCGGTGTTGCGAAGGATGGGTCTGGCCATGATGCCGCGGAACGCTCCAAGTAGTTGGACCGTGCCACACCACCTGTCCCTCGTGGGAAAATTTATGCAGAGAAACACCTTTGACTACAAGTCCATCAGGCAGTGGTCGGCACGTAATGTCTTAAAGGCCCTGAGGGAAAAGGAGAGGGTGGATCCTGTGGGATGGTTCCCCAAGCAGACTGACAAAGTCATTTGGCAGAATGCCTCATCGCCAGAACTTTCCAACAAGCACCAAGACGTAGCTTGGCTGGTGGTGAGAAAGGCCCTCCCTGTCAGATCCTTCCTACACGCCAGGAGTCTCACCCCCTCTGCACGTTGCCCTCGAGGTGTCTGTGGTGGGGAAGAGACCGTTGTTCACCTCCTTGTAGATTGTGTCTTTGCGAAGAAGGTCTGGAGAGAGATGCAGTGGTTTCTGTCGAGGTTCATCCTGAGCAGTTCTGTGACAGAGGACTCTGTGCTCTACGGGCTGTTCCCAGGGACACACACCGAGACAAACATCAACTGCAGCTGGAGGATCATCAACTCGGTGAAAGACGCTCTTTGGTCTGCCCGAAACTTGTTGGTTTTCCAGTGCAAAGAGTTGTCCCCGACCGAGTGTTGCAGACAGGCACATTCCAAGGTCCAGGACTAAGTGCTGAGGGACACAGTTAAGCTTGGGGCAGCCGCCGCAAAGGTGCAATGGGGAAGGGTCGCTTTCTAAGACCTTTCTGCCACAGTGCACTGGGGGGCTGGGAACTGTAAAGATTTGTTCTGATACACCTTGTGATTCAAGTTGTAAAAGTTGAACCTGATTGTATTTTTGTAATGGTGATTTTGAAATGGTTTGAAATGTTTTTGAAGATTTATGAATAAAGTATATTTTTGCAAAAAAAAAAAAATCTGTCATAGCATATTTGTGGCAAAATTTGTGGACATTCCACAAGGAATTCATACAATATAGACAGCAAGTTATATATGATTGGATGCAGAAAACATTGTTACACTCAGTACACATGGTACCTTAATGTTATAGTAAAATGTTATGATAGCTATTTGGCCAACTGTCATTTTACAGGTGCAAAAAATTCACTGGATCAACATCTGCAAAGCAAGGCTCATACATTCAACAGAAGTTTCCTTTTTGAGATAAAAACAAAAAACTGCGGATGCTGGAAATCCAAAACAAAAACAGAATTACCTGGAAAAACTCAGCAGGTCTGGCAGCATCGGCGGAGAAGAAAAGAGCTGACGTTTCGAGTCCTCATGACCCTTCAACAGAACTAAGTAGAAATAGGAAAGGGGTGAAATATAAGCTGGTTTAAAGGGGAGGTGGGGGGTGGGGGTGGGGTGGGGTAAGAAGTTGGGGGGAGGGAGGGTTGTTGGGACAAACTAGCAGTGTCAGCCTGTTCCTGCCCCACGGAACTCATTTCTCGCTATCTTGACTCCCTTCTCTCTCCCCTTGTCCAGTCCCTTCCCACCTACATCCGTGATTCCTCTGACACCTTACGTCACATCAACAATTTCCAGTTCCCTGGCCCCAACCGCTTCCTTTTCACCATGGACGCTCTCCCTGCTGGACAAGGGGAGAGAGAAGGGAGTCAAGATAACGAGAAATGAGTTCCGTGGGGCAGGAACAGGCTGACACGATCCGTCTGCCGGGACAGTCCTGTTTGTGGATTTTGGGTAGGAGGTAGAAGCGGGCCGTCCGAGGTTGGGCGACTGTCAGGTTTGAAGCTGTGGGAGGAAGATCTCCAGAGGAGATGAGGTCAGTGACAGTCCTGGAAACAATGGCTTGATGTTCAGTGGTGGGGTCACGGTCCAGGGAGAGGTAGGAGGAAGTGCTCTCTTGCCCACCTGTCTGTCCTTGGCCTGCTGCATTGTTCCAGTGAAGCTCAACGCAAACTGGAGGAACAGCACCTCATCTTTCGACTAGACACTTTACAGCCTTCCGGACTGAATATTGAGTTCAACAACTTTAGATCTTGAACTCCCTCCTCCATCCCCACCCCCTTTCTGTTTCTCCCCCCTCCCTTTTGTTTTTTCCAATAATTTATATAGATTTTTCTTTTCCCACCTATTTCCATTATTTTTAAATGTATTCCACCCATGGTTTATTTCACTCCACCCCCACTAGAGTTACCTTGCTCGTCCTGCTTTCCAATCTTAATTAGCACATTCTTTTAGATAATATCACCACCTTCAACACCTCTTTGTTCTTTTGGCTGTGACATCTTCTGGTTATCTGCTCCTATCACTGCTTCCTTGTCCCAACAAAGCCCCCCTTCTTTCCACCCCCCCCCTCCCCTTTAAACCAGTTTATATTTTACCCCTTTCCTATTTCTACTTAGTTCTGTTGAAGGGTCATGAGGACTCGAAACGTCAACTTTGTTCTTCTCTGCCGATGCTGCCAGACCTGCTGAGTTTTTCCAGGTATTTCTGTTTTTGATTTCCTTTTTGAGACTCTGGTCTGCTCTACTTCTTCAAGTAGATTACAAACTGGTGTTTATCCTTCCTATCAACAGTTGGCCTAATCCTATGTGCTTCCCACTTCCCTTCCCTGCAACCATCATGGAAGCACTTACTGTATATATCTGTTTGCAGACACTTTCTTTGTTCTATTAAAACATGCCTAGTTTATGAATTAAATATAGAGGAAGCTGTTGTTGGCACCTTTAACAGTGCACCCAGTGACCAAAAGAATTCTTACATCTGAGCGAGTACTTTTTCAATTTCCTTTTTGAAGATTATAGGATCTCATGGAGAAGAAAGTCAAATTCTTTTGCATCACAGTAACCGGGGAGGCACTTAAAAACAAACCACGTTTATCAGTAATTCACATTTTAGTTTGCATAACACTTTGAAGGTCAATTTCGAGGACAAAACTGCATTTCATGATTTCTGTGGGATTATGAACTGTATGAACCCCTTTTATCTCCCCTGAATATTGGCCCAATTGGTAATTCAGATTTAGATTTATTAAATTTTGGAATTAAAAGTCTAATGATGACCATGAAGCCATTGCTGATTGTGGTAAAAACCCATCTGGTTCACTAACGTCCTTTAGAGAAGGAAATCTGCTGTCCTTACCTGGTCTGGCCTACATGTGACTCCAGACCCACAGCAATGTGGTTGACTCTTAACAGCTCTCTAATCAAGGGCAATTAGGGACGGACAATAAATGCTTTATGCCACTATCAGCACCTGTTTTAGCCCTTATCACTATCATTAACACTACCTTTGCCCCGTGTCCATGACAGCTTTGTCAATCTTTCCTTAAATAAATGCTGGCCTAGCCAGCCGACGCCCACATCCCAAGAATGAATATTAAAAAAAAAATCAAAGTTAGATTCATTATTGAATATAATTATTTTGCTGTGGTGCCCTTAGGCAACATCAACAAAGAACTTCCAATTAAGCTTGTGTATTTTTGCTATGAAGCAGGAATAGTTCTTTCAATTGTTGGGAGGTGTAGACGGGAGGATTAAAGCCAGAACTAAACATTTCTTTGTTATTGTGTGGGCTGGGCTTGGCAAATTGAGCTAAGCCTGTTCCTCTGAAAGGGAGCCAAAATGGAATTCCAGTTAGTGTAAGTCTGAAATTCAATGGGTAAGTTTTCAACTTGATGCCTGTGTTTAGAACAGATATCATGGATCTCTTGTCCAGCTCCATTTTCATTTCTCGTGTTGAACCCTCTCTGCTTTCCTCTTTGTTGGGGAGGTGTAAATAAAATTAGTTCCACAAGGTAAAAGCGGGTGCTGGAGATCTGAAATAGAAACAGAAAATGCCGGAAAAACTCAGCATCTGCGGAGAGAGAAACAGAGTTAACATTTCAAGTCCGTCTAACCCTTCTTCAGGGCTAAATAAAAGTAGAAATGTGATTAAGTTTATACTGTTTAAGGGGGTTAGAGCAGGTGAGGCTGGGTAGAAGGCCAGAGATAGGTGGGGGCTAAGGAGAGACTGACAAAGATGTCATGGACTCAAGACAAAGGGCATGTTAATGGTAGCGGTAAGGGCTAAAGAAGGTGCTGATAGTGGCATAAAGGTAAGAAAGCAGAATGTGTGAATAGCAGGACAAGGGTCAGCACTCAGTGAAAGAACAATATGGAACAAGTGGCTCTATTTGGGGTGGGCTGGGGGGCAGGGGGGTGGTGGTTGGGGAAAAAAGGATATTTACTTATATATTTATTTTTATTTATTTTTAATTTATCCATTATTTTATCCCTTTTTCCCCCCTTTTATCCCTTTTCTAACCTGCCTGAATAAAATAGGAGATGAGGATAAAGTAAATGGTTTCCTCACCATGATAGAGCCAAATTTGGATGTAGTTTTTAACCAATGTTGCCTGCAAGACCCCAGTACAATGGACTATTCTTAATAAGATTCTGGAATCATATTATGGTGAGAATAAGAATGAGATTGCACTGGGAGTTGCTTCCATCGAAGGAAGCAGTTGCAGATTACATTCTCAAATTAAAGAAACCCTCTTGTCACTGTGGGTATGGCATGAATTTGGAAATTGACCTAAGAGACACGTTTGGAGGCCTAAAGAACACAGTATCCCAGACAAGCTTTTGACCAAAGGCTTGTTGACATGGAAGAAGGCCTGGCAATGAGACCAGGGTCATGGAACTGGCAGAAAGATATAGTTAAAAGTTGCAAGGGAGTTCTTTTCCTGAGCCAAAAGAAGCTATTCACTGGATTTCAGTGAGATCTGGGCCAAGGCAGCTAAGTTCACAGTCTCAGAGTCAGAAATGTAGATGCTACCATTACCATGGTAGCAAAGTGTTATCCAGATGACATGCAGGAGTAGAGGAAACAATAGTGCTTTCCAGGTTGCAGTAAAGCATCAAGTTGCAGCCATGTACCATGCTGAGGTCGTGATGGATCTAAAACTTGTCCAGGAGTCTAGATATTCTCGAATGTGCATACGATAGATGAGGAAACAGAAGTGTATGCTATCGTGCAGGAAAATCAAGGCTTGTACTCAGTCATAGAGCAAGAAAAACAGCACATAGAGACATAATTTCAGCACCCACAGTAGAAATGAAAGTCAGAGATTCACAACTTACTTTCATCATTGCTTTGCCATGGCAGTTTCTGTTTTCTTAGAAAGAGAGTACAAGAAGTCCCTAAGTCACGCTTCCTTAGATAAAATGCTGTGAAACGAATTATTCCAATAACAGTATCTCAGTGTTAGATGAAGTTAATGTTAGGGCGGATTACAATGGTGCATTTTATTTCTACTTCCATTGGAAGTTGTGGCAGGGAACAAAGTCTGTCTAATGGAAAGAAATTGGCTTCAGAAAAGATGATTAAACTGGGCCAAGTTATTTACAGTAGAAATCAATAAATGTACATCTGCCATTGAGGAAGTGCTAAAAGGGCACAAAGTGTTCTTTTAGCAAGGAAGACCAAACAATAAAATTAGCCATAGGAACAAGATTAAAAATTGTAAGTCAGCAGGTCATGTAAATATGGACACTGTTTCAAGATTTCCTGCGAAGACTTAATTAATTTTTAGCCACTGAATTACTTGTGAATTCATTTACATACACAAATGAAATACCAGCATCTGCCAGAGAAATTAGTAAAGATGCTCACAAGGATGTGGTGCTCAGTAAAATGCTCACTTATGACATGAAAATCTGGCCTAAAGGGTGTGATGATCAGAAATAGTAGGAATATTTCACAAGTGGAAATGAACTGAGTGTAGATCATGGCTGTCTCTTATGGGGTTTAAGAGTCTTTATTCTGCCGATGTTTAGAGAGAGATTGTTAGAGGAACTTCATCAAGAGCAGACAGATACAGTCCGTATGAAAGCAATAGCAAGAAACAATTTTTGGTATCCAAAGGTAGATAGAGAAAATGAAGAGTTAGTGAAAAGTTGTGAAGTTTGTCTCTGAATGAGAATGATCCACCCAAAGTCCTATCATTCCAAGGTCTAACTCAAGAAAACAGTGGGAACATGTTGATTTCTTTTAAGTGGAAGGGAAAGAGTACCTTCTGTTGGTCAATAGACATAGCTAATGGTTAAATGTTGAGTCTATGCTCAATACCACAAGTGCCAAAGCTATTGATGTTTCAAGAAGTTGGTTTGCAATTTATAGGTTGACGTCAGCCCACAGTTTACATCAGAAGAGTTTGAAACCTTCCTGAGTAAGAATGGAGTCAAACACACTGTAATACCACCATATCACCCAATGTCAAATGGTGCTGCAGGAAGAAGTGTACAGGTTCTGAGGAGGTCTTTGCGGAAGTATTTGCTCGGTGACAGGCTGGACGGTCATTTCCATGTTTCGCTTCTACACAGGTGAAACAATTTTATGTTCTCTTACAGAATAACCTCACAGTCTACAACAGATTGCTCACTTTAGGAGTTAGTGCTTAGTCCCAGGGTTGGTGTGACTGCGAGGCAATCACCTAGGGCAACAGGGTACAGCAAAAACTGCTAGGTTTTTAAAAAGAATGGAACGGAAATCCACCCGGATTTGAATGATGAACAAAGAGCAGATTAGGTTATTGAGGCTGAAAGGGAGGGATTGTGTCCATTGCTCCAGCTGCGAATACCTTTTAGAATAGTGGTAACATTTTCTCTTGATCCCTGTTCTAATAGTCATTTAAAATGAGTTGTGGCCAGACCACCTAGCATGGTCATTGTGACAAAGTACTCGTGCACTCACTATCCTTTAATAAGGTGTGATTCATGACATCTTTTAGTTACAGTCAATGCGCAATTAAAAAGCCGTTATTGTAATGCAGAGTGCACACAATACTCTGATAAATAAAGATTGAAACTATCCTGAATTGATTTTTTTTAAGTGTCCCTGTTGTAATACTCAATCGAGCGTATGCATTTGATTCTGTTCCAAAATGTAGTATGGGGGTAAGCGATGGGACAAATTAGCAAAATAGGGGTAAACGCTACTGCACTTAGTAAGACATACAGAAATGGAATGGAAATATTTTAAATTAAGATTTTGACAAGAGATCAAAGTCTAGTAACCGAATGGCAATATATTTTAAACTATAACATTAAAGATAGCTTTTCAGTTTTGAGTGGTTACTGTTTTAGTGCAGCACTGAAGGAACGTGGCAAGTCTGAGTCAACATTTGAGATCTCCTATTAAAATGGAAATAAACCTTCCATGCCAAAATCTAGCTTAACCATTATAGCTGCCAGTATATATTCACTTGCTGGATGATGATGCAGTGTAATATTTTCCTTTATGGATATTCTAGCTTCCAGGTACAACTTCTGCACAACAATCTAGTCAGGCAGAAGTACTTTGGAATTTACAAATATTTTGGGGCCTTTTTTTAACTTATCACTTGTACTAGAATGATTGTGGATTTTCCATCTGGATCTTTTGTTCCAAGTGATCACACAGAGGTTTGGGAGCCCAGGCACAATGTTGTATTAGGGATAGAAATATGAAAAGGGCGAACAGCCAGTACCCTTTACTGGGAGTAAGTGAAACAGATTAGTTCGGATTTGAAACTACAAAATCGATTGTTTCGAATTACAATTTGGAATTCATCACAGTCAAAGAAATCGATTTTTAGGGTTGCATATATTTTGAAAGGGAATCACATGGTCAGATAATGTTCCAAATGGTGAGGCTGTGGAACAGAAAAATCACAAGTGAACGCATTGCGGTAGTTTCAGATATTATAGATGTAATAGCCATTTGCATGTTTAACAGCAATGACTGGGGCACCTTGGGGGAATCGATGAGTTTAGCAACACAATCTCATTAGTGCTGTAAAGGTGCTGTAAAGGTTGAAGATGATGTGTGAGAAATTGTTGCCGGAGTAATTCAAGGAATGTCTCAAAACGAATTTAAATGACCAGACATTTTTTTTTAAAGATATCAGCTCAGTGATAATACAGGTGCTTATCAATTGCATATTTGAACGTCCCACATGAATCATGAAGATTGTAAATCTCACCAGTGCTTAGTACATCAGTGCCTCTTAGAGAGCTTAGAGGGTTCAGTGCTGGTCAGGAGGTCATGGTGAAAAATCATTAAGGTGATGAGGATTGAAGCCTATTGTAAAGAGCCTAGGTGCATTCACATATTTGTGAAGGTTACAGAGAGAATCAGTCAATGTCATGTGGGCCATTTGCTTGAAAGAGGAAATCTGACAAAGGGAGAGAAGAGAAACCTCCTACAGTCCAAGGTGAAAGTCAAAAAGACAAGAAAGTTGCCAGCATTACAGAATCCACCAGTAGAACAATGTGAATCAATCAATGTCATAGTCCCAACCATTAAGTGGAGTTGATAGTCAAAGTCAAAGTTCGGGTTTGATACAATCCAAGATGTTGAGAGAACAGAATCAAACTAATGGAAATGCAAAAAGATACCCAGGTAAAATGAGAAAGAAGCCAGATAGGTTAACTGAAGGTACGTAGGAAGGAAGAATAAAAAGCATTCTTTTCATTATTTCTTGTCAAATGATACATACTGGTATTAACGAAAAGCTTTTACTTTACTTGTAAATTCTCGTGGAAGCACCATTCATATCCGTTTTGGTTGTGATTACAGTAAAAATGAATATGCAGTGCAACCTGTTTAATTTTAAGTACAGTAAATGTTGGTTTAGTCATATTGTATTTTGGAAACTTATGTACATGTACCATTTTACATTTTGATAGATAAGCTGCTTTTTTTTGAAGTGGGGAGGGAGTGTAGTTTAGAGCCTTCTCTGCTGCCCTCTCTGTGGGGAGGTGTAAATAAAGTAAGTGCAATAATGGCTGCCTGCTCAGGAACGGCATACTAATCTTTTCCCAGTGCAATATACAACAATGGACATCAATAGAAAAGAGGACTGAGCGTTCTCTATAATGAATGGCCGATTGCAATGCTAGTATTACACTCGGGGCGATGGGTGTGGGGGCGGTGGGGGGGCAAGGAGAAAGTTGAAAATCTACCCCAGTAAGGATGTAGACTAGGCTTTCTATTTTTTTTAATCTGCACTCCACCTTGGAAATTAAATTCTGTTCAGTGTAGTCACTGCTATTTGTTCAGCTGGATAGAACAGCTGAACACACGTGTATCCTTCTCAAAATGACAAATTTAAGCTTCTGACCATTTTCAACTGCGAAAATATGATAACAAAGATGCACAGAACAGAAGGAAAGTATTCCAGAGTGTAGCTTTGACCTCCCAGTTAGTTCAAGAAGGCAGATGTTAAACTAATCTGTAATTTTTCTAATTAATTCTAAAAGCCTATTGTCTGGCCTTTAACCACCCCAGCTGCTGCTATTACTGGACAAGTCAGATCCCAGAGTGAAACCTGGCTTGATAGATCCTAAATTTTTTAAGAAACCATGGAGGTAAATTATTAAGCAAATTTATAGGAGTCTGCTGATGAATTTTTAACAAAAGTAAAGAAGATTTATTAAACAAGAAAAATGAACAATATTACACCAGGCAAAAAGATAGGAAAGATCTCAATATAAACACAAGAAAATGATTCAAACATTCACTATTCTTTCATGCCAGCTACATCTTTACAGGCATGTGTAAATTCAGAAAAATAAACTATTTACCATATCTATCTTATACTCTAATATTCAGGGTAAGTATGCAGCACATATGAACCAACAGGCGAACTGTGTCAGATACGTCACACTCCAAAGTAAAATGACAGATGTGACCAAAGTAGATATGACTTTCTTAACAACCTACCCAGACCTTGTCATACTGTGAGTCAACTGGTCTCACTGAAACTCTATCTTTCTCACGAGGGTTTCCAATCTCCATGTTGGAAGAATTTTCTCCAAGTTGCTCCCACTCAGATGGCTTCAACCAGGATTCACCTCGCAGGGTTTCAATCTAGCCTTCCGAGACTCCTTTCCCCTGGACCACCGCACACTCTGAGATCTTTGGCTGTTCCCAGCAGAACATCACCACTCCAGAAGGATACCTTTGTCCTTACGGTCCGCAACATGGAGTCACCAACCTTCGGCTGCCACCTCTGATCTTCAGGGCTTCTCTTGAGCCCATTTTGCTCCCCGGGGTTCTCCCTCTCTTTAATGCAGAGTCAACTGCTCTGCTTCTTTCTCTCAACATTGTTCCACAGGATCGATTTTTGATCTCTCTCCTTGTACTTTACCTGAGGCTGTCCTCTGGGATCCTTTTCTGCCCACTCCCTTGTTTGGGACTTTCTTCTTGGTTTGGGGGCCTCTCCCTGTCCCCTTCCTCATTTCCTGCTTCCCTGGGACACCTTCTCTGCAATGGCGTTCCTCTTCAGGTCACTTGACCTACAGTTTTGTGCTGTTTCGCTTTTCTTCTCCTGCTTGTGCGCGCAGGGCTGGTTCCCGGACTGAAGAATGTGAAAATGGACGAGCTGCACATGTTCCCAGCCGGCACCTAGGCAGAAGTCCCAAGGCCTGCCAGAAACTTCGAACTCCCAATCTAAACTCAAGGCAAGTATCGGAGTTTGTTACACACGCCAAGGCCATCAGCCACTGCCAGAACCAAACTGGGTAAACTTCTGCTAATCGCAAGTGAGAACGAAGAGTGGTAGGAAGTGTCACGGACTGTTGGAGAAAAGGGAACAGTTGTCGTTAACATTGTGTTAGGAAATAAAAGAGTTGGGTAATGGTAGTGTTTTCCAAACTGAGAATTGGACTGTGAGCAGTTTAATCCTTCAGCCTGACAGGGGTGGGGAAGGAAATGGTGAAAACAATCCAATTATCAAACTCAAACTATTTTTAAAGCTGAATGAATTAATGGGTAAATGCATAGGTGTGGCACTGAGCAACTATTGTGCTAAATCCTGGATCTGATTCCCGTTCTGTGCTGACTTTGTTGATCTGATCCAGCAGGGGCTGTGGTGCTACAATTAGTCACACACCCACCTCCCCCTCCACCCAGATGATTGGGGAAACCAAAATATTGCAGAATCACAGAATAATTATGGTGCAGAAGGAGGACATTCGGCCCATCGTGTCTGCACCGGCTCTCTGAATGAGCATTATGACTCAGTGCCATTCTCCTGACTTTTCCCCGCAACCCTGCACATTGTTTCTATTCAAATAATCATCTAATTCCCTCTTTAATGTCTTGACTGAAGCTGCCTCCACCACACTTTCTGGCAGAGAATTCCAGACCCCGACCTGTTCGCTGTGTGAAAAAATTTTTTCTCACATCACGTTTGCTTCTTTTGCAAATCATTTCGAATCAGTGCTTCTCATTCTTGATCGTTTTATGAGTGGGAACAGCTTCTCCCCATCTACTCTGTCCAGCCCCCTCGTGATTTTGACCATCTCTTCAAATCTCCTCTTAGCCTTCTCCTCTCCAAAAAGAACAGTCCCAACTTCTCCAATCTACCTTCATAGCTGAAGTTTCTCATCCCTGGAACCATTTTTGTAAACATCTTCTGCACTCTCTGCAATGGGTCCACATCCTTCCTATAGTGTGGCGCCCAGAACTGCACATAATGCTCCAGCTGAGGTCCAACTAGTGTTCTATACAAGTTCAGCATAACTTCCTTGTTCTTGTACTCTATGCCCCTATTAATAAAGCCTAGGATACTGTATGTTTTATTAACTGCTCTCCCCAACTGTCTTGCCACCTTTAATGATTTATGCACATATACACCCAGGTCCCTCTGCTCCTGCACCCCCTTTAGCTGGAGTTTCCACACTTGACTATTCAACAACTTTTGTAGAAAGCTGTGCATTGAATGGGATTGGAATTGAAATTGACTGTGATGCCCTCCATGGTCAAACAGCCCAACATTCTCTAACTGGGACTGGCTATTGGGAACAACCAATTAAATGGGGTTAAAAACAAAAAACTGCAGATGCTGGAAATCCAAAACAAAAACAGAAATACCTGGAAAAACTCAGCAGGTCTGGCAGCATTGGCGGAGAAGTATAATATCACCACCTTCAACACCTCTTTGTTCTTATGTCTGTGACATCTTTTGGTTATCTGCTCCTATCACTGCTTGCTTGTCCCTACAACCTCCCCCCACCCCACCACCTTAAACCAGCTTATATTTCACCCCTCTCCTATTTTTACTTAGTTCTGTTGAAGGGTCACGAGGACTCAAAACCTCAACTTTGTTCTTCTCCACCGATGATGCCAGACCTGCTGAGTTTTTCCAGGTATTTATGTTTTTCAATTGAATGGGATGCCAGGAGACTCTCAGCACCCACAGAAACGTGGCTTCTCCCTCTTCCTAGTCAGTCCCTCAAGATCAAGGCTGATTTGCTTCCACTTTGGTTCTGGTTTGAACATGAGGCTAAAGAGGCGGAGGAGCAGTCAGCAGACTGTACCATACACTCAGCAGGCCTGTTTGGAGGGCTGAGTAGATGAGTTTCTTAGGGGTTGTGCACCCGTTCCTCGGCCTGGACTTGGCAACTGCATGCTCCCGTCGCAGTCTCTCCAAGTGCTCGGTGCCTTTTCCCAAAGGCTCTTCCTCCATTTTGGGCAATTGTGGGCAAGGGGTTCCAATGAATCAGTGGGGATTTTGGATCACTTCAGCAACGCTTTCAGAAGATCGCTAAAGCATTTCCTCCGCTCTCCCGGGAGCCTCTTGCTAGGAGGAAGTAAGGTAATTGTTTCGAGAGCCCTGGTATTAAGCATGCAAACAACGTGACCCAGCCAGTCGAGTTATTTTTTGATGACTAGCACCAGTGAAATGCAATCCAATGATAGAAATGTAGTACAGCAAGAGTTAGCACTATCAACAAAGCAATGTGGATGAGAACAATGGAAGAATATAAGAAATTGTTGGGTATCGATACTGTTTACTAACAGAGTAAATAAAACTCTGAGGTCAGGGGCACTTCTTAATCTAGTGAGCTCACGTGTGCCATCCTCTGTCTCATGTCTCATGACCTGAAACGTCAGCCCAGTTGGTAAATTTGTGTCTTTCAGAATTTCCATTTGAAGGCCCAATTTGAATAAGTTTCAGTGATAGGACTGCTTGTGGCCAAATACTTAAAACGTAGAGAAATAAATGCTTCTAGAAATTTAATGAGACAAACTTTGCTTCCTTTTATCTCAGAAGTCGAATCCTTTGTGATCAGGTGGAACTCACATGGGGCACCATGTTCAAACTGTTTGAATTCACTGGCATGTTACAAGTGCATGACAGGGCACGCTAACAGCTCCTGTTCAGAACAGATCTCAGACTCGGAGCCTCTGGCTTGCACAGCTCTCAAGGTGCAGGGTTGGGGGGGTGGGGGGGTGATTGATTTCATGATCTCGGCCATCCAGCACTAGGAAGGCTTAGCATCTCGTCTCCTCCTGCAGAAAGGGAGGCTAGTAAGTGTCTGCTGGAAAGTAAGGTGCTGATAGTAGGGGCTACCGCTGGCAGTGCATGTGCTGAGAGTGAGAAGAAAGATGGAGTGCAAACCAAGCCCTGTGAAAGGTTACTGTCACCGCTTTCAATCGAAATCTCCAGGGCACCTCAGAGAATCTAGAGACTTCCTGTTGCATAGTTACTGGATGGTTTTGTTGGCAGCAATCCAGGGCAATTTACCAGAACCGGATCGCCACCGCTCTTAAAGAGCTGCTATAAATAGACATCTTGGGGGGCCACTGGGAATTATATATGGAAAATGAGCTTCTCCTTTCATGGTATAATTGGATGGGAAGCCTGCCCTTCAAATCGAAATGAGGCCGGGAAATGAACATCCTGGCTTGCATTGACTCACCCCTCCCTCAGTTACCTATCCGGGTTAACACGTGCTGTCACACAGAACTGATTAAAAAAAAAGGAAAATATATAATCATATAAACTATAAACACTGAGGAGGGAGTTTAAGGATTATAAAACAATCTCAAGGGCCACCAGACGACCTTAAACAATGTTTGCAGTTATCATCACCTTACACTAAATTCTCAGGTGTTCTAATCCTTTTCTCCAAGAATATTTTTAACAATAATTTGCATTTTTTTATTTGTTCACAGGATTTTGCGCATCGCTGCAAGGCCAACATATATTGCCCATCCCTAAATGCCCTTGTGAAAGTGGTGGGGAACTTGCAGGTGGTGCTCCCGCTGCCCTTGTCCTTCTAGGCGGTAGAGGTCATAGGTTCGGAAGGTGCTGTTGAATGAGTGTTGGTGAGTTCCTGCAATGCATCTTGTAGATGGTACACACTGCTGCCACTGTGCGTCGGGGGTGGAGGGAGTGAATGTTTAAGGTGGTGGATGGGGTGCAGATCAAGCGGACTGCTTTGTCCTGGATCATGTCGAGCTCCTTGAGTGTTGTTAGAGCTGCACTCATCCAAGCATGTAGGAGAGTATGCCATCACACTCCTGACTTGTGTCTTGTAGATGGTGGACAGACTTTGGGAGGCCAATAGGTGAGTTACTCACCACAGAATTCCCAGTCTCTGACCTGTTCTTGTAACCACAGTATTTATATGGTTTGTCTAGTTAAGTTTCTGGTCAATGGTAATTGATTAGTGATGGCAAACCATTGAATGTCATGGGGAGAAGGTCAGATTCTCTCCTGTTGGAGATGGGCATTGCTTGGCACTTGTGTGGCATGAATATTACTTGCCACATATCAGTCCAAACTTGAATGTTGTCCCGGTCTTACTTCATATGCACACAGACTGCCTCAGCATCTGAGGAGTCATGGATGGTGCTGAAAATTGTGCGGTCATGAGTGAACATCTCCATTTCTGATCCTAAAGATGGAGGGAAGGTCATTGATGGAACAGCTGAAGATGGTTGGTCCTCGGACACTACCTTGGGGCACTCCTGCAGTGATGTCCTGGGACTGAAATTATTGACCTTCAACACCCTCATTTGTGTTAGGTATGACTCCAACCAGTGTAGTTTCCCCCCCGATTCCCATTGACTTCAACTTTGCTTGGGTTCATTAATGCCACACAGATCAAACGCTGCCTCACAACTCACCTCTGGGATTCAGTTATTTTGTTCATGCTTGGACCAAGACTGTAATTAGGTCAGGAGCTAAGTGTTTCTAACAGAATCCAAACCAAACATCAGTGAGCAGGTTATTGCTAAGTAAGTACTACTCAATAGCACTGTTGACACCATCTTTCATCACTTTGCTGATAATTGAGAGGAGACTTATGAGGTAAAAATTGACTGGATTTGTCCTACTTTTCGTGGACAGGACATACTGGGGCAATTTCCCACATTTTCAGTTGAATGCCTGTGTTGTACCTGGACTGGAACAGCTTGGCTATGGATGCAACTATTTCTGGAGCATAAATCTTCAGCACTAAAGCTGGGGTGTTGTCAAGATGCATGGCCTTTGTGGTGTTCAGTGTGGTCAGAGGTTTCACGTGGAGTAAACTGAATTGGCTCAGTCTGGCATCCGAAATGAGTTTCTGAGCACATATCTTGATCTTTGCGCTCCTCCAATTCTGGCCTCTTGTGCATCCCAGATTTTAATCATTCCATCATAAGCAGCAGGGCCTTAGCTGCCCAGGGCTAAGGCTCTGGAATTCCTTTCTTAACCACCTTCACCTCTCTACCTCGCCTCTATTGAGATGCTTCTTAAAACCGATGCCTTTAACCAGGTTTTTGGTCACCAGTCTTAGCCTGGTGACAAACTTCTTTGACAATGCTACCTTGGGATTCTCAGTAAACACAAGCTGTTGTGAACCCAGTGCAAACTTGTATCCAATAGTGGAACTATCTTGGATGCTCACATGTCTCATTAAACAGGCTTCTCCTTTAAGATCACCATTTAGGTCCCGGACAGGTAAGGGGCTGAATTTCATGGCCCTATTACAGTGCAGGTGGGGCAGTAAAATGCAGCTAGCCAGTGACTGTAAAATTCCACCCAAGGTTAACTGTAAGATCATTTGGATCTGATGCAATTGATTTGTTTATTGTGTGATGACAAGTTTTAGCAACTGATCTTCATGTTCGCCATGCTCGAGCAACAATGTATAAGAAGAAAAATGACCCCGTTCATTTCTCAGATAAAGGGAATCTTATGGATTCGTATTCTGAACCTCTACTGAAGTTCAAGAGTTTAAACATACTGACATTTAAATAGAGCCGTCACTTGGTCACCTCTTCTTATCTCACTTGTCTTTGTTTATTCATTCACGGGATGTGGACGTTGCTAATAAAGCCACCATTCATTGTCCATCCCTAACTGCCCGAGACTACGTGGTAGTGAGCTGCCTTCTAAACAACTGAATGGCTTGCTTGGCCATTTCATAAGGCAGTTAAGAGTCAACCATATTGCTGTGGGTCCAGGGACACACGTAGGACAGGCCAGGTAAGAATTCCCTTCCCTAGAGGGCGTTGGAGAACGAGGTGGGTTTTTACAGCAATCCAGTGGTGGAATTTTCCATTCTGGAGACTAAGTGTGGTTGGGGCTGGGAAAGTCGATGTGATTCCCACTGGGAGGTGTTTTCATGCCTGATTTTTTGTTTTTCATGCTGGCCTGGTCACTGACACCCACATCCCATGAATGAATAAATAAAGCTCATTAAATAGTCATCAACGGGGAGCTCGCCAAATAATGGCAGACAGTGATTCATCCGCTCTGCCGTTACTTCATGGAGTGGAAGGTCTTGGTGCCATATTTAAAGGGCACCCACGCACATGTTCACTCACTGCAGGACAGGTGTGTGTTGAAGGTCTAAATTAGCATGCCAGCCAAACGTTCCAAACCCTCTGCTCCATAGTTCAGCGAGGCTTTTCTGGGGATTCTCCTCCAGGCTGTCCAGGAAAGGTGGGAGGTCTTCTTTCTGAGGGATAGGAGCAGGAGTTCCTCCTACACGACCATGCCGGCCTGGGGGGAGCTCCCCAGGGAGGTCAGTATCTATGGCACCCAATAAAGGACCGCCCTGCAGTGCAAGAAACAAATGAATGATCTGAAGCACTCTGCCAGGGTAGGTGAACCTTCAAACTCATACACTGTCATAAGGGCATCAGACAGTCCAAGGATTAGAGTCCACAGGGATGTCACACACTAACAGCAGATGGGACATTAGCACTGCATGCATGCCAGCCACTTTAAGATCACCATCTCATGTAAGATCCTGCACAAACAGCACCTTAATCCCTTTGTGGGGAGGGCTCAGCACACACAAACAGCCATGCATGCTCTTTCATCCATAGGTGCTCATAGTCGAGCTATCTGTCTTTATGCAGGACAGGATCACCCATAATCGAAGGGAGAGTGCGAAGACCGGAGCGAGCACCCCTGAACTGAAGACACTCTCCTCCCATGAGGAGCTGTCCGCAGAGCTGGCTGGCAAGGACAGAAATCGCTCCTGTGCGAAAGGCGAGATCAGCCTCCACCAACTAGCCTGTGAGGGTCCATCCAGTATACGTCGGTCACATGCAGTCAATGATTGTGAGAGAGTGACCTAGTCAATCACTAATTATCTCATAGCTCCATTTCAGCCACCTACAAGAAAAGGTGGAGGAAGAGCTCAAGCAAGCACTTCAGCCCTAGCCCCCAGACCACCTCTGATGAAGATGCTGAGGGACCCTTGGATGAAGACCTGTTACTGCGTTCACCTGCACCCTCCACTGGTGCAGATACACGCACCTCAGTGGGTCCTATTCTAGGGTAGGCTTGGGGTCTCTATCTTATGATCACCTCACGGACATGTGTCCACAGCAGGCTGAGGCAGGGATAGCCACGATCTCTGACACTTGGGGGATTGCTGGAGACCAGGTCTCTGCTGAGTCCGAGTCTGATGATGACCCTCTGGAATCAGTCCTGAGAGAAGTTTTGGAGACGCAAAGGCAGGCAGAGGAACTTCAGGCAGCGTTGTCAGAGGCCGTCACCAAACTGGAATGAAGAATGGAGGAGCTTCCTCAGTGTTGATTGTTGAGTTTTCGTGGCATGTTGAAGATGACAGTGAAGGTATTGGACTGGCTCCTGCATCAAAGCGTGAAGACAATTGTGCTCGTAAAAACCTTATTCTTCCTGGAACATTGTAGCCATGAGCTTACCATGGTCATGTCATCCGCACCATGCCCATGCAATGGCATCCTCATGTGGCTTGTCTGAATCCTCGTCCCCTTCAGATTCATCCCCTTCAATGTCCCCTTTATCCAAGGAGAAGCCTAGCTTACCCATACCTCCCTGTGGAAAAACAGCCCCTCCTCACCCCCCCCAACCCTTTGCAGCACAAGGTTATGGTGGGAGATGCAAATAACGATGATGCGGGACACCTTTGTGGTGACTATTTGAGAGCCCCGCCTGATTGGTCCAAACATTTGAAACACATTTTTAAGAGGCCAGTGGTCTGCTCTATTAAGGGCTTTGTGGCTGAATGGGTAGTATTGTATCTCTCTCCAGATGCACTCTGTGGACAATGAATGGGCTTCATTAGCCTTGTATTTAGGGGAGGAGCCAAACTTCTAAGCGCTGAAGTTTGCCAAGAATATCTCTGGCATCTGGAGTGACTCAATATGTACGAGTTATGTGATCTTTTTGGGTACCCAACACGAACATGCTAGATCTGCTTTCTGGGATCACAAATTAGCAGGATGTTCAGAGAGTGAAACCCTCCCCTATTAATGAATCTTATGGGCTGCTGCCAGGGAGCTTTCAAGGCCAGATATGTGCAGTTGATGCCGCCCTGCACTTGCAGAAAGCCTGAGATCGCGGTGAATCTCACCGCTCTGGCAACCTGGTTTGCTTCACCCATGCGGAACTGAACATAATGGTGAGATTTATTGATAAGGACATTGGTCACCTCCTTGATGCATTTGTGTGTTGCCAATTGTGAGATTCCACAAATGTCCCCAGTGGAGCTTTGGAAGAATCTGCAGTCAAAAAAGTTCATTGCTGTGGTAACCTTCAGAGTAACCAGCATGAGATACCCTCCAAGTTCATGTGGCCTGAGTTCCTAACAGAGAATGTGGCAACTATGAGCAACCACATCCATAGACAAATGAAGGCGTCTGCGGCACTGCCTCTCATTCATCCCCATGTATGAGCTGCATCTTCTGTAGACCCTTAGTTGCCCCAAACGTCCTTGTATATTTGGCCCCTCCTCGTCAGCGTGTGGGTCTTCCTGGGGTCACGCTAGCTCTTGTTCCTCAGGGCACGGCCTTCCCCGAGCTGTGCAAATCGGCAATGGGCCCTTCTTCTCCTCATTCTAATCGAAGCTCAACGAGGCAGCATTGGCAGCAGCCTGCATTCTCCACTCCTCCTTGTTTCTGAGAATGGATACAACTGAGCAAACAACGGTAGCTCCCGTTAAATGGTCCCCCTCCATATATGAGGCAACCATGCAGTCTCCAGTCCTTGACTTTCCCTTAGTCTACCCGTCACATACCATGGCCACCCCTTTCAGGATGATATCACCCTGGTAGACAACAGGGGGCTGAGCTTTCTCCTCAGGCATGAGGGTCTTCATTAGGGTCAAAAGTCCTAAGTCCTAGGACTTAGTCAGTCTTGTGTTGGTTGTCCTTCAGTGGCGTTGACAATAATTATGGACACCCAGTCCTTGGACTTCTGCCCTGACTGAAAGCACGGTGCCTTGAATGTCACGACCAATGCACTGGGAACATGGAGGCTTTTAGAGCCCATGCTGCCTTTGCACAGCAGAGGTGGCCATTGATTTTTGGACCCTACATCCATTCTGACAGGTCTCTGTAAACATCAGATGCCAATTTAAACTATAAGCATCACAGCTCCCAATGTAATGGAGCGTCGCCTGAATGGGCACCATTAGAAAAGGAGCCAAGCTCATTCATTGTGCATTAGACCCTCGGGTCCACCACACATCTGAACCATGCTGTCCATGGGCTGAGCAAGACAGTTATAGGGTGCCTCTTCAACCGGACAAGATTTGCTGTGCTGAACTCCTCCCACATGCCCTGAGACCCCACCCTGACCGATTTTTTTCTAGTTTGTTTCTTGAGCTGTGTCATTGCGAGGTGAGTTTGAAAATGGTGCTGCTGACCTTCACCTGGAAGACCAGCTTCCAACCTCCCGCTATCACCCAAGTCGCTCCCACCCTCCTCCATCCTCACTGCCTCCTCATCCCCCTTCCTCGTATCACTATCCAGCCTCCCCCGTTACCCTTGGACCCATCATTATCCATGGTGACATTCCTGTCCTCCCCGCTGAACCCTTTAATGTTGATGTCCCCATGCCCTTTGTCGACCTGATCCCTCCCCTCCTCAAGGCCACAGGCTCCCTGAATTTCTGGGACCCAATCCATCTTCCCCATGAAACCATCCAATACCCACCCCCATGACTTTTCAGCTACCGACTTAGAGGAAGCAGATGCCTCCACTGACCATGACTGTGCCATCTGCTTCACAGTACAATGACTAGAACCTCTAGGACCAATTTCTTAGGCGACTGACCACACCTTATACAGCGCACTGTGCACAACCACTACTGCCCACAGAGGCCTTCCCCCTCCCAATACCGGGACCAAGACGTGCATAGCATGCAGAGCCCTCTAACGTGGCTCGCGCAGCCCCAGGACAGTCTCGTCAATATGTCTGTGGCAGCGTGGGCTCTGCCCAGGACAGCCCCTTCAAAAGGTCCCTGACAGAGAGGCCTCAGCCCCAGGACAGCCTCTTCCTCTTCCTTGGACGGTCTTATAACTCTTGCCCAAGGTCAGTCTTTCACTGCTCAATTTTGATCATTGACCACTCCCCCAGTCTTGCCTCCGTCTTACCCCTCCCCTCCCATGTTCCAATCACACCCCCGCCCAGCCCTGCTTCGGTCTTCCCCCTCCACTCCCTTGTTTTTCTCTCCCAGCGCTGCCTCTGTCTGCCCCCTCCCAGCTGGCATTGCCTCCTGTGCTCAGCTTGTGATACAGGCACTCGAAGTCTCGCAGCACTACTCTTAAACGGAGGCGAAAGCAGTGACTATGTACCTCAAAGCCATTGATGAACTGAAGCTCGCCAGTTGCGCCCAATTTGTATCCCGTCAGGAAACTGACCGTTTTAATTATCCGGCCACTTAATTAGCGGGCCACTTAATTTGGAAGGGGAGCATAATTCCAGCGATAAAAGCAAAAAACTGTGGATGCTGGAAATCCAAAACAAAAACAAAAATACCTGGAAAAACTCAGCAGGTCTGGCAGCATCGGTGGAGAAGAGCACAGTTGACGTTTTGAGTCCTCATGACCCTTCAAGGGTCATGAGGACTCGAAACGTCAACTGTGCTCTTCTCCACCGATGCTGCCAGACCTGCTGAATAATTCCAGCGAGTTGGCCTTTTAATGAGTATCCATGAGATGCAAATGAATACAAATATGGCTCCTGGCTTAGATCAGTGGGAAACTCGACCCACCTTCAAGCCCCCATCAAAATTGGGAGAACAAAATTCTGCCGGCTGGAAACTGACTTTTTCAATCATGTCAAATTTCATGCCTCACCCACCACAATTCCCACCGCTGGTGGTGGCAGAGAATTCCATGCATGGTGACGATAGCTGACACTAGTTCCATTCTTTGTTCCAGATTGATTCTTTCACTGAATTTGACTTTCCCAGCTATTGTAGAGGGATCTGATCTCATGCCCTCAGCCTCAGGATGACTATTTCAGTAACATAACATCTACGCTACCATTCCAAACATTGCTTCCCCAAATCCAAACTCTCCGTGCCTTTGTGTCTCATCCTGGAAACAGACTGCTGTGAAAACAAATTTCAGAGCCATCCTTGGATAGCTTTTTTTTTCCATCTTAAGGATATATTAGTTTGGCCATTTCTGTCTTTATTTGTAATGCTCAATCTGATTTCTTTAAATGGGATCTGCTTCTGTGTACTAGTATACCTAACCTTAAAAGTGAGTGGTTCGTACTGTTTGTATGTTTAAAAACACTCAGATAAAAGAAAAATTGCCCCACCTGGGGCTGTCATCCTTCATTGATTTTTAGTTTAATTTATTGATTTTGTTTTGCTTCAAATTTGCCTAACAAATTTGACTGATTGAATTTTTTGAGGAGGGGACCAGGTGTGTAGATGAGGATAGTGCAGTTGATGTAGTTTATATGGATTTCAGCAAAGCCTTTGACAAGGTGCCACATGGGAGACTTATAAAGAAGGCAAATGCACATGGGATACAGGGTAATTTGATAAGGTGGATTCAAAATTGGCTTAGTTGTAGGAGACAGAGGGTGATGACAGAAGGATGCTTTAGTGACTGGAAGCCAGTGTCCAGTGGCGTACTACAGGGATCTGTGCTCAGTCCCCTATTATTTGTCATTTATATAAACGACATAGATGACTATGTGGGGGGTAGGATTAGAAAGTTTGCGGATGACACAAAGATTGACGGGGTGGTTAACAGCGAGGTTGAGTGTCTTGGGCTACAGAAAGATATAGACGGGATGGTCAAATGGGCAGATAAGTGGCAGATGGAATTTAACCCTGAAAAGTGTGAGGTGACACACTTTGGAAGGAGTAATTTGGCAAGGAAGTATTCAGTGAACGGCCTGACACTAGGAAGTTCTGAGGAACAAAGGGACCTTGGCATGTGTTTCCATAGATCTCTAAAGGTGGAGGGGCATGTTAGTGGGGTGGTGAAAAAGGCATATGGGACACTTGCCTTTATCAATCGAGGCATAGATTACAAAAGTAGGGAGGTCATGTTGGAATTGTACCGAAGCTTGGTGAGGCCACAGGTGGAGTACTGTGTGCAGTTCTGGTTGCCACATTATAGGAAGGATGTGATTGCACTGGAGGGGGTGCAGAGGAGATTCATCAGGATATTGCCTGGGATGAAACATTTAAGTTATGAAGAGAGGTTGGATAGACTTGGGTTATTTTCATTGGAGCAGGGAAGACTGAGGGGTGACCTGATCAAGGTGTACAAGATTATGAGGGGCATGAACAGAGTGGATAGGGAGCAGCTGTTCCCCTTAGTTGAAGGGTCAGTCACAAGGGGACACAAGTTCAAGGTGAGGGGCAGGAGGTTTAGGGGGGATGTGAGGAAAAACTTTTTTACCCAGAGGGTGGTGAGGGTCTGGAATGCACAGCCTGGGAGGGTGGTGGAGGTGGGTTGCCTCACATCCTTTAAAAAGTACCAGGATGAGCACTTGGCACGTCATAACATTCAAGGCTATGGGCCAAGTGCTGGTAATGGGATTAGGCAGGTAGGTCAGGGGTTTCTCATGTGTCGGTACAGACTCGATGGGCCGAAGGTCCTCTTCTGCACTGTGTGAATCTGTGATTCTGCGAGTCTACAAAAGAAAAATATTTTGTAAAGGGCATAATCTTACACCTCCTTGAACATTAATTTATGTCATTATTAAAGACCAGTTCATAACAAGCAGCATTGTCTGCATAGAGAGGGCTTAAATTATTCACATGTGTTTACGGGGAAATCATCTAACTTTGGACACGTAAACCCTCAGCCGATTTTGAAATATGAATCATTTTTATATAAGATTCTTTGTGCTGAAATTGGTTGGGTGGTGTTAGAAGGCAGATGTAGAACAAAACATAAAGGGAAAATTATGACAGGCCATAAAAGAAAGAATTAAAGCCACATGTCATAAATAAATGTTTTGAAGTGTATGTAAGTCTGTACACTTCAGTCTGAACCACATTGAAAACAAGGGTGGCTGGCTCATGGGAACACTGTCACCCACAAGTTCCTCTCCAAGTCCCATGCACAATCCTGATTTGGAAATATATTTCCGTTCTTTCACCGTTCCTGAATCAAAATTCGGAAACCCCGTGATGGGAGACAGAGGTCCACCAACCTCACCACTCCGGCTTGGCGGAAGGTTGCCGGTGTGGTCTGTGCCAAGGCAACCACAGGAGAACCACCAACAAGTGCAGCAAAAAGATGAATGATCTCATCCGCTCCACCAGGGTAAGTCAACTTCCTCATTCTCAACTCTCACAAGCCCAACAGGCACTTACAGGGTTACAGTTCACAGGGATCTCACACACTGCCAGCACAAGAGAAATCACCACTGGCTCACACATTTGACATCTTCATCTCCTCTCACATTCTGTGCAGCTCGTATCCTCAGCCCTTACACAGGTCCACTCAGGACACACCGAAGGCAGAGATCCTCAACATCTGCTTTTGCATCCATCTTGCTCTAAGTCTGTCCATCTGTGTTTGAGGAGTGTGCGGCAGAGCTGCTGGTGAAGATATCCCACCGTGTCTGCACTGAGGGTGAGATTGGCATTTCCCCACCCAGTGAAGACCCATCGCCATCTCGCAATTCAGCCGATGGAACTGTGAGTGCTTTGTTATGTTGGTCAACTTGCAGGCAATCACTAATAACCTCATGTCTCTTTGACAGGCACCAATACAAAGAGGAAAAGAGGCACAAGCAACCAGCCCATCAGTCCCAGCCCTCCCCACACCACCTTGGATGAGGATCCAGAGGACCCACTGGATGAAGACCTGTCACAGCGTTCACCTCAGTGGGACCCAGTTCTAGAGCAGGCTCGGGTTGACAATTGGGTGAGCACGGCACAGATTTGGGTTCGCAGCAGGTGGAGGCCGGGACATCTGAGGTCACCGGTACTCGGAGTTCTGCTGGAGGCCAAAATCCTGCTGAGTCCGAGTCAGATGCTGAGACTCCAGACTTGGCCCTAACCCAGATGTTGGAGCTGCAAAGACAGACACAGGAACTCCAGGCAGTTTTGTCAGATGCCGTCACCAGATTGTAATGCATGATGGAGGAATCTGTCCATGTTTTGTCTGATGTCATTGCTCCCACATGCCAGTGCACTGAGGTCAACACTGGCAGGATGAAAACCTTAGTGCAGGACTTAGAGCTTGATCTGTGCCAGGATCTGCAGTCCATCGCTCTAGGCATAGGTGGGATCTATCAATGGCTAAGTAAGAGGGGGGACAGAGCATCTTGACCTCACTCCATGTGTCCCTTCCCCTTAAGGAGTTGGGCAGTGGCCCTCATCCATCCATAGGGTTGAGGTCCAGCAGCTGGGTACCCTAGGGCCATCCAGCCAGGCGACTCTGAGAATGTCCGGCTGATCCCATTCCCCTCTCCCTGTGACCCCATCAGCTCCAACTCCTTAGGCTGAGGAGGGTGCACCTGCCCCACAGCAGGAGACCCAAAGCAGGTTGGGGCCCTCCAGAGGATTCAAGCCAAGGTCATCCCAGACACCAAGTTGCAGCAGTCAGCAGGCTGCCTCCACCTCTGCTGTGGATGTTGGGGGAAGCACCAAGCAATAGGGTTAGAAAAATTGAGAAATACCAGGAGCACAAAAGTATCATGGATATGCAGTATTTGTATATTTTTTGCACATTTTCTTTTAATATTCGTTCATGGGATGTGGGCTTCGCTGGCTGGGCCAGCATTTATTGCCCATCCCTAGTTGCCCTTGAGAAGGTGGTGGTGAGCTGCCTTCTTGAACTGCTGCAGACCATGTGGTGTAGGTGCACCCACAGTGTTGTTAGGGAGGGAGTTCCAGGATTTTGACGCAGCCACAGTGAAGGAACGGCGATCTATTTCCAAGTCAGGATAGTGAGTCACTTGGAGGGGATCTTCCAGGTGGTGAGGTTCCCATCTATCTGCTGTCCTTGTCCTACCAGATGGTAGCGGTCGTGGGTTTGGAAGGTGCTGTCTAAGGAGGCTTGTTGAATTCCTGCAGTGCATCTTGTAGATGGTATACACTGCTGCTGCTGTGCGTCGGTGGTGGAGGGAGTGAATGTTTGTGGATGTGGTGCCAATCAAGCAGGCTGCTTTGTCCTGGATGGTGTCAAGCTTCTTGAGTGTTGTTGGAGCTGCTCTCATCCAGGCAAGTGGGGAGTATTCCATCACACTCCTGACTTGTGCCTTGTAGATGGTGGACAGGCTTTGGGGAGTCAGGAGGTGAGTTATTCACCGCAGGATTCCTAGCCTCTAACCTGCTTTTGTAGCCACAGTATTTATATGGCTAGTCCAGTTCAGTTTCCAGTCAATGGTAACCCCCAGGATGTCAATAGTGGGGGATTCAATGATGGTAAAACCATTGAACATCAAGGGGCGATGGTTGGATTCTCTCTTGTTGGAGATGGTCATTGCCTGACACTTGGGTGCGAATGTTACTTGCCACTCATTCCACTTCTCATGTTGTCATTGCTACTTCTTTCTGATATGTTCTGTGATCATTTAGGTGTCACTGATGCCCCCCCCACTGTCTCCACAGATGTTCCATCGTTTGCCTCAGCTCTATGGTCTCTACAACCATCTCATTACAGTGTCTGCTCAGTAGCAACTTGAGTGAAGTGTCAGCCTCTAAGAACTTGGTGGTTGTCCAGGGCATTAATGAGTCCTGTCTCAGAGGCTCATGTCATGGCACCTCATGAGTTCAGAACCTGCTGGCTGCCTCAGTCCCCCCCCATCCTTCTGCATTGTAGAGTGATCAATGTGTATCCTAGAGAATTTAATGGCGGCACATATGGAATTGGTGCTTCTTTCATTGGCCTCCGTACCTTCCAACAGGCTCCAGTGTGCTTGACTTCTGAACAAAAACCCACAGCTCTTATGTGCTTCTGTTTCCCTGCAGTGTTATGTCAGGTCCACATGTACATCTGAACACCACCTTCCCGCCTCCATGGTGCAGAGCTAAAGACCTCACAAAAACATGCTGAGACTTACAATTCCTGCCAAAAGGTTACAAGTGTGTGGCTTAGGATGTGAGTGGAGAGGCCCCAGAAGGCTCACTTGGACATGGAAGGATGTAGCGCAGGGTCAGAATGTGTGTTTACCATCTTGTGACATTAGTCCTCTGTCATCTCTCACATGGTCCATCAGCATGGCAGTATGCTGCATACAATGGCATCAGTGTGCCTGGCCTCGGTGTGTACATGTAAGACTGTTGGAATGGAAATGTGGAGACTCAGATGGGATCAGAGCGAGGCTGCAATAGCTCTGATGTGTCAACAATTTGGGTCCTTAAGGTTTAGATGGAGAGTCAGCATTTTTGGGCCAGAAAAAGCACTGGCTAGAGAGCATGGGATATTGGGAGACTGAAAATGCAGGCATGGGCATTAGTGCCTCATATATATCAGACTGTCCATCTCCTGAACATTTCACGGTCCACTGAGAGGTGTGTTGAACTGCTGTGTTGCATCCATCACTGAGAGTTACTGATGACTGTGTCGTGAGGATGTGTGTAACACTGGGACCTGAGTAGGATGAAGAGGCCTGAACATTGGTCTTGCCAGAACAATTGCCTGTGTAGACAAACTGCAGGGTGGATTCACAATGTACCTGAGAATTAAAGTAGATAAACAGTGAGAGGTGATTGTTCTCCTTGAGGTGCCCTGCATGAATGCGGACATATTGCCATGAGGGCACAAATCAAAGAAGCTACTATTGGCTATTCATCCTCTTCCTCCTGGAACCTGGTAGCTGTCAGCATGTCACGTGCACGCTTGCCCCATCCAGCCTGTGGTATGGCCCTCTTCCTCTGGAGGCGCCACTTCCTCGCCCTCATTGAGCTCAGCACTCTCGAAGTCCTCATCATTGGAGCAGACATGCAGCTGTTTCATCTCTCGTTCTGGCAAGACATCTCCCTTTGAAGCATTAGGTTGTGTAGAGCGCAGCAAGCCGTGGTGATGTGTGAGCCCCTTCGGGGTGAGTACAGGAGAGTGCTGCCTGACCTGTCTGGACATTGAAAGCGCATCTTCAAGATGCCAATGATCTGCTCAATCAATGAGGGTGTTGCAGCGTGAGCAGCGTTATACTTCTCCTCATTGGCACTTTGTGGCTGCCGAATGGGCGTCATTAACCACGTCTTTAAGGGGTAACCTTTGTCACCGAGGAACCAACCTTGGATGTGTTGAGGGCCCTCAAACATCTGTTGCAGCTGGCAATGGCGCAAGGTGTACCAGGCATGGGAACTTCCAGGGTATCTCGCACGTACCTGGAGAATCTGCTTCTGGTGGTTGCAGACCAGCTGCACATTTAGTGAGTGGAACCCTTTCCTGTTAGTGAATTATAGTGGCTGCAGCCAGGGAGCTCTTAAAGCCACATGCGTGCAGTCAATGGCCCCCTGCGCCTGTGGGAATCCAGCGATAGCTGAAAATCCCACTGCTCTGGCAGCCTGGCTCACTTCATCAAGGGAGAACAGGACATAATTGTGTGCCTTGCTAAATAGGGCGTCCCGTCACCTCTCAGACGCACTGGTGAGCAGATACTTGAGAAATCCCACAAAGGACCACAGTGGAGTCTTGGAATGAGCCACTCGCGAAGAAGCTCAAAACGACTGTCACTTTTAGAGCCACTAGCAATGGGTAGCCTCCCAGTCCCTGCGGTGTCAACTCCTCCTGGAGAATGTGGCAGGTCCAAGACACCACATCCCTTAAAAAATGCAAAGACATTGTGGCTCATCTGGAGGAATGAGAGGCATCTTCCTTTCACCCTTAGTCTTGCCAGACGTCTACGTACAATGCCTCTGGTAACCTCTTCTTCTGGATGTTGAGTGGATCCCGCTGGAACCTTGATCATTAGGGTTAGGATCTTGGCTTTGCAGTCTGGCAGGAATGGGCCCTTCTTCTCCTCCTTCTCTGCTGCCTGATTGCCGGGATGAACACACCATTTCCTGCTTCATCCACCATGTCCTTGTGCCTGTCTCTGTGGAAGCAATGAACAGAAACGTGAATGAACATAAGCCTGTAATGGTCACCTTGCATTCGCTAGCTAGGGAGTCTGTGTGGAGTCCATGGGTTCCTATCATCCCAGACACTACATCTCCACTTAGTCCCTTTGCAGTGTTATTACAGGCTTCCGAAACACCGCTAGTGACGGAGAGGGGGTGGGATCACAAATTGAATTTGCTAGCTAAAGGGTTTAGATGTCTGAGGGCCATTAAGAAGATGCTTTTTGGCCCGAGGTCCCTTTTCAGTTTGTTGCTTCTGACCTTCGGGATTGTCCACAAGAGGGATATTTGAACACATCAACATACGAACATACAAAATAGGAGCAGAAGTTGGTCATTCAGCCCCTCGAGCCTGCTCCGTCATTCAATAAGATCAAGGTTGATCTGTTTGTGTTTTGAATTCCACATTCTGATTTACCCCTGATAACTTTTAATTCACTTGCCCAACAAGAATTTATCTATCTCTGCCTTAAAAATATTTAATGACCCCGCCTTCACCACCTTCTGAGGCAGAGAATTCCAAAGTGGCAAAACCCTCAGAGAAAAAAAAAATTCTCCCTATCCTTTCCTAAAAGAGTGACCCCTAATTTTAAAACAGTGCCCCCTAGTTCTGGACTCACCTACAAGAGGGAACTTCCTTTCCACGTCCAACTTGTCAATATCATTCAGGGTCTTGTATACTTCAATCAAGTCACCCCTCACTCTTCTAAACTCCAATGGAAACAAGCCCAGTCTGTCCAACCTTTTCTCATAAGACAACCCACTCATTCCAGTTATCAATCTAGTAACCCTCCTCTGAACCGCCTCTGATGCATTTACATCCTTCCTTAAATAAGGATTTCAAAACTGCACACAGTATTCAAGATGTGGTCTCACCAATGCCCTGTATACTTGAAGCATATCATCCTTACTTTTATGTTTGATCCCTCTTATGATAAAGGATAGCATTCCATTAGCCTTCTTAATTACTCGCTGTACCTGCATACCAACTTTTTGTGACTCATGCACTAGAACACCTAGATCCTGCTGCACCTCTGAATTCTGCAGCCTTTCTCCATTTAATTAATACTGTGTTTTTTTCCTTCCTGCCAAAGTGAACAACTTTCATTTTCCCACATTATACTCCATCTGCTAGATATTTACCCACTCACTCAGCCTATCTATATCATTCTGCAGCCCCCTTCTGTTCTCTTCATAACATACATGCCTACCTAACTTTGTGTCCTCTGCAAATTTAGCTACCATGTCTTCACTCTCCTCATCTAAGTCACTGATATAAGTTATACAAGTTGAGGCCTCAGCACAGACCCCCTGTCAGGCTCCACGCGTCACATCCTGCCAATCAGAAAAAGACCCATTTATGCATACTCTCTGTTTTCTGCTGTCCAGCTAATCTTCTATCCACACTAATATCTTACTCTTACACCATGAGCTTTTATTTTCTGCAATAACCTTTGATGTGGCTTGCAGTGATTGTAGGCATACCCTTTGCTACTGTCTTTGGGGGCCACGTAATTGTACTGACGCATGAGCCCTAAGTGTGGGTAATCCTAAGGGCAGAGCTTTCTAGTTGTGGACTGGTTCAGGCATGTAGCTACTAAACAAGTTCTGTAATAAAGTTATCTGTTTCAGTAAGAAACCTGTCCGGTACATCAAGTTTATTACACGTCACTGTATCAAATGCCTTCTGGAAATCCAAATACAGTCCGTGTACTTGCTTCCCTTTATCCACAGAGCATGTTATTCCTTGAAAGAACTCCAATAGATTGGTTAAACATGATTTCCCTTTCACAAAACCACTTTGGCTCTTCCTGATTATCTTGAGTTTCTCTAAGTGCCCAGCTATAACCTCCTTAATGAACGATTTTAACACCTTCCCCATGACAGACGTCAAGCTAACTGGCCTATAGTTTCCTGTTTTCTGCCTCCCTCTCTTCTTGAATAGAGGTGGTTATATTTGCTACTTTCCAGTCTGATGGAAACTTTCCAGAATCTAGCAAATTTTGCAAAATTAACACGAACGCATCTACTGCCTCATTAGCCACCTCTTTTAACACCTTTTTTCATTATGTTTGATGCTTTCCTTAACTTCTTTAGTTAACCACGGATGTGGGTCCTCCCCTTAGAATTTTTCTTTATAGTAGGAATATGCTTACCTCAATTTGCTGCTTGGTCACAATGGAAGTTGATTTTAAAATAGGTAAACCTTTGATAAAAATGTACCCTAGTTTTAGATGTCCCCCATCATGTGAAACCTTCTTTCAGCATCTACCCTGTCAAGTTCCTCTGAATATATGTTTCAATAAGATCACCTATCATTTTTCTAAACTCTAATGAGGCCCAACCCGTTCAACCTTTCCTTGTTAAGTAACTCCAACTAAGAGAGCAGGGAGGAACGAAGGTCGAGCGAGGCATATTGGAGCTGGGGCAAACTGTAGGTCGGGAGTCAGGTTTTACTAAAAAAAACTGCAACGTTAACAGAAACTTTTATTTTCTGAAAATTGAGTGAATTGTCAGTTTTCTACGAGTGGGGATTATTGTAAGGTGTTGGATACCGTTCGGTAGGTCTTAACGACGTCTTCACAGACTGAAGTAGGTTAACTGTATGTATTTATGAACTACAAGAACTACGAACATATATATTGTGAAGGGTTCAAGCTCGGAGCTGTCTCCATGCTTGCTTATGTACGTGGTTCTGTCCAACACTAGACGGAACCCTAGGTGTGGGTCATGTGCTCTCTTCCGTCACTGGGTGGGTGGTACTCTACTGAGTCCCACACTAACCCTATATGTGCCAGACCCTTGGACGGCAGGGATGTCCATGATCCCAGCCCAGACCAATCTGGGGCTTAAACTGGGATGTGATGCTCCCCTTTGCCTAGCCAGCAGAGCTTTGACCACTTGAGAATGCCTTAAGTCTCTGCTTTAGGTCTGAATAGATTTGAGCCTTTTTGGGAGAATTTTGCATTCCCCGCAGCTTGTGGTTATTATCTGAAAAGCTTTGTACAAATTGCTGCAAAATTTCCACCAGCAAAACCTGTTTAGTGGTAATGAAGCTTTGCTTCAGAAATATGAAGTGAACATTATTAGAAAGTCTCCTGATTGACAGATTTTCTCATTGCTGTTGTGAAATTTTAATAATCTTGCCTGTAGCAGAATCACAGCTTGTCACTCTGATTTGGCCCTGTTAATACAAATGAGAGATGGCAGTCAACGCCTCATTTGGAAAAAAAAAATTGGTAATCAAAAGTATTTTTAACTTTGTAAGCAGTCAATTTGCACTTACATTATTTTTACTGTGAAGCAATATTTGGGAGTGTACAAGCTGCACCCAATTCATTAATTGTGTCTTTTTCATTGCCCGTATGTGAGTTATGGTGGTATTAGCTTCATTTTCTGTTGAATAACGTAGTCTCCCGCGGAGAATTTGTTTATGACCCAAGTAACATGCAAACTGCGCAATATTTGACTATTTTCTTCTGTACCTCACCCTTCGTCCCTCTCCCACAGATGTTTATCTAATTACTCTTAACCACTTGAATGTCACAACGTTAACTGCTGCCGCAAGCGAATTGCTTCCATACAATCGATTCTAACAGTTGTTTGGTAGGACAGAACTTGAGTATTGCTGAAAAGAGACATGTCGAAGCTTTTGGTCTTGCACTCATCAGAGCGCTGGTGATTGCACAATGTTCAGCACCATTCCTGACTCCTCAGATACTGAAGCAGCCTGTGTCCATATATAACAAGACCTGAACAACATTCAGGTTTGGGTTGATAAGTGACATTTAACTTTCGCTGCCACTCAGGTGTCAAGCAATGACTGTCTCCAATAAGAGGGAGTCTAACCACCTCCCCTTTACATTCAATGACGAGGAAGCACTGAAGGTGGCAAAGGCACATAATGTACTCTGGGTGGGAGACTTCAATGTCCATCACCAAGAATGGCTCGGTAGCACCACTACTGACTGCGTTGGCTGAGTCCTAAATGACATAGCTGCTAGACTGGGTCTGCGGCGGTGATGAGGGAATGAACAAGAGGGAAAAACATATTTGACCTCATCCTCACCAACCTGCCTGCCGCAGATGCATCTGTCCATGACAGTATCGGTAGGAGTGATCACCGCACAGTCGTTGCAGAGATGAGGTCCAGCCTTCACATTGAGAATACCCTGCATCGTGTTGTGTGGCTCCACCATTGTGCTAAATGGGATAGATTTCGAACAGATCTAGCAACTCAAGACTGGGCATTGATGAGGTGCTGTGGGCCATCAGCAGCAGCAGAATTGTACTCAAACACAATCTGTAACCTCATGGCCAACATATCCCCCAGTCTACCATTTCCATCAAGCCAGGGGATCAACACTGGTTCAATGAAGAGTGCAGGAGGGCATGTCAGGAGCAGCACCAGGCATACCTAAAAATGAGGTGTCAACCTGGTGAAGCTATAACACAGGACTACTTGTGCACCAAACAGCATAAGCAGCAAGTGATAGACAGGGCTAAGTGATCCTAAGTGATTCGCAACAATCTTCAGCCAGGAGTGCCAAGTGGATGATTCGTCTCGGCCTCCTCCGGAGGTCCCCAGCATTACAGCATTACAGATGCCAGTCTTCAGCCAATTTGGTTTACTCCACATGATATCAAGAAACGGCTGAAGACACTGGATACTGCAAAGGCTATGGACCCTGACAATATTCCGACAATAGTACTGAACACTTGTGCTGCAGAACTTGCCGCACCCCTAGCCAAGCTGTTCCAGGACAGCTACAACACTGGCATTTATCCGGCTATGTGGAAAATTGCCCAGGTATGTCCTGTACACAAAAAGCAGGACAGATCCAACCCAGCCAATTACTGCCCCATCAGTCTACTCTCGATCATCAGTAAAGTAATGGAAGGGGTCATCAACAGTGCTATCAATGGCACTTGCCTAGCAATAACCTGCTCACTGACGCCCAGTTTGGGTTCCGCCAGGGCCACTCAGCTCTTGACCTCATTACAGCCTTTGTTCAAACATGGACAAAAGAGCTGAACTCCTGAGGTGAGGTGAGAGTGACTGCCCTTGACATCAAGGCAGCATTTGACCAAGTGTGGTATCAAGGAGCCCTAGCAAAACTGGAGACAATGGGAATCAGGGGGGAAAACTCTCCGCTGGTTGGTGTTATATCTAACACAAAGGAAGATTATTGTGATTGTTGGAGGTCAGTCATCTCAGCTCCAGGACATCACTGCAGGAGTTCCTCAGGGTTGTGATCTAGGCCCAACCATCTTCAGCTGCTTCATCAATGACCTTCCTTCCATCATGAGGTCAGAAGTAGGGATGTTCACTGATGATTGCCCAATGTTCAGCACCATTTGCAACTCCTCAGATACTGAAGCAGTCCATGTCCAAATGCAGCAAGACCTGGGCAATATCCAGGCTTGGGATGACAAGTGGCAAGTGATACTTGCGCCACACAAGTGTCAGGCAATGACCATCTCCAACAAGAGAGAATCTAAGCATCGGCCCTTGATGTTCAATGGCATTACCATCACTGAATCCCCCACTATCAACATCTTGGGGGTTACCATTGACCAGAAACTGAACTGGACTGGCCATATAAATACTGTGGCTAGAAAAGCTGGTCAGAGACTAGGAATCCTGCGATGAGTAACTCACCTGCTGACTCCCTAAAGTCTGCCCACCATCTACAAGGCACAAGTCAGGAGTGTGTTGGAATACTCCCCACTTGCCTGGATGAGTGCAGCTCCCCGGCACTGAAGAAGCTCGACACCGTCCAGGACAAAGCAGTCTGCTTGATTGGCACCCCATCCACAAACATTCACTCCCTCCACCACTGACGCACAGTAGCAGCAGCAGTGTGTACCATCTACAAGATGCACTGCAGGAATTCACCAAGGCTCCTTAGACAGCACCTTCCAAAACCATGACCACTACCACCTAGAGGAAAAGGGCAGCAGATAGATGGGAACACCACCACCTGGAGGTTCCCCACCATCCTGACTTGGAAATATATCACCGTTCCTTCACTGTGGCTGGGTCAAAATCCTGGAACTCCCTTCCTAACAGCACTCTGGGTGTGCCTACACCTCATGGACTGCAGCAGTTCAAGAGGCGGCTCACCAGCACCTTCTCAAAGCTACTAGGGATGGGCAATAAATGCTGGCCCAGCCAGCGAAGCCCACATCCCGAGAACGAATAAAAAAAATTACCATTGCCGAATTCCCCCACTATAAACATCATGGGGGTTATGATTGACTAGAAATTGAACTGGACCTGCCATATAAATACTGTGGCTACAATATCAGGTCAGAGACTGGGAATTCTGCAGCAAATAACTCCAGCCTCCCCAAAGCCTGTTCACCATCTACAAGCCATAAATCAGGAGTGTAATGGAATACTCTGCACCAGCCTGGATGAGTGCAGCTCCAACAACACTCAAGAAGTTCAAAATCATCCAGGACGTAATCCGCTTAACTGGCACCTCATCCACCACCTTAAGCATTCTCTCCCTCCAGGACCAGAACACAGTGGCAGCAGTGTGTACCATCCACTAGATGATCTGCAGCAGCTCATTAAGTCTCCTTCAACAGCACCTTCCAAATCCATAATCTGTCTTGCTTAAAAGAACAGGGACAGAAGGCACATGGAAACTCCACCACCTGCAAGTTTCCCTTCAAGTTACACAACCTCCTGACTTGGAACTCTATCACTGTTCCTTCATTCTTGCTGGGTCATAGTCCTGGAACTCCCTCTCTAACAGCACTGTGGGTTTGCCTACACCACATGGACTGCAGCAGTTTAAGAAAGCGGCTCACCACCACCTTCTCAATAGAGATGGTCAATAAATGCTGGATTGCCAGTGACACTCACATCCCCATGAACAAATAAACAAATGTCACCGCACCAGCAATAACAACAACGAGTCACATTTATATAGCTCCTTAATGTAGTAAAACATCCTAAGGCTCTTCACAGGAAGCTGTTTAACAAATCAAAGTTGATACCAAAGGAAACTGATGACCAATAAGTGGTTTCAAGGAGAGCCTTAAATAATAATAGAGAGATAGAGAGGTTTGGGGAGGGAATTTCGGAGATCAGGGCCTCGGACGTTGAAGGGACAGCCACCAATTGTCAGGGAAGGAAAATGGGGATTCATAAAAGGCCAGAGTTGGATGGTTGTATGGCTGGTACAGAGGTGGTGGGGGGCGGAGTTGGGGGGTGGGGGTGGGGGGGGGTGGGGGGGTGCGTGGGAGGGGGGAGAGGGAGGGGGTGGGGGCGAGGCCATGAGAAGTTTGAATGTGGGAATTTAGGTTGAATGGGCCAGAGGGCAAACAGGAATGGTTGTGATTAAGAATACGGATGGCTGAATTATGTAGGGGAATAAGTTTCTGGAAGATGGGAGGCTGACTAGGAGACTGTTAGAATAGTCAAATCAGGAGGCAACAAATTTGTGGATGAGGGTTTGAGCAGCTAATGGTCTGAAGGAGGAGTGGATATGGATGATGTTATGGAGGTGTAAATAGGCAGACTTGGTAATGGAGAGAATGTGGGATTTAGAAGCTCAGTTTACTAAAGCCGATACAAAAACAGAAATACCTGGAAAAACTCAGCAGGTCTGGCAGCATCGGCGGAGAAGAGCAAAGTTGACGTTTCGAGTCCTCATGACCCTTCAACAGAACTAAGTAGAAATATGAAAGGGGTGAAATGTAAGCTGGTTTAAGGGGTGGGGGGAGGATTTTCAAATCTCTCTTTTGCCTTGTTCCTCCTATCACTGCTTGCTTGTCCCAACAAACCCCCTCCCCCCCTTAAACCAGCTTATATTTCACCCCTTTCCTATTTCTACTTAGTTCTGCTGAAGGGTCATGAGGACTCAAAACGTCAACTGTGCTCTTCTCCGCCGATGCTGCCAGACCTGCTGAGTTTTTCCAGGTAATTCTGTTTCTGTTTTGAATTTCCAGCATCCGCAGTTTTTTGTTTTTATTACTATTGCCGATGACTAATCTAAGATTAAACAATCTCTTTTTGATTGATATTGATTTTTGAGATACACCACAGCACTCAATAACCTCGCTAACAGCTTCACAACAGTTTTCAATGAAAGGTTGTTGACCACAGTCAAATATTTTTCCACCTTTAACTGACACTGTGCATGTTTCCCACTTCCTCATCTCAAGTTCCCTTAAGCTTCCAAATTCTCCAATTTCGTGATTCTTTTCCAACAAAGCAAAGCAGGTTCGTAGTCACTGAATTTCAGAATTGTAGAACATTGTAGGAGTGCTGCTGACTGAACATCGCCACCTGCTGGCAATTATACCTTGTAACAAATTAAGGGCGAAGACCCATTGGCAAGAGGTACTGAGCTTGTTATACTTACCAAACTCCATAATAATGCCCTGTAAAGATCAGTATCTTGGAGACTATGTGAAGATGAATCACTGAGTGATGTTACTCGGGCACAGGCCCACCAAAACATCTTCTTTAGGCTTCCTTCAGTTCTGAGCCGGCGCTGGGGCAAGCCAGGCTTAGAATTTCCTTTCCTAATCTTCTCTATTTAAAATAAGGGTGAGCCACCCTCCCTATCATCACCTAAATCATAGAACGTTACAGCTCGGAAGGACGCCACTTTTCGCATCGTGGCTGTGCCAGGTTTTTGAAAGGGCTGTCCAATTAGTGCCGCACCCTAGCTCTTTCCCCATCGACACGCAAGGGGACAACACGACAGACTGGCACATTCCAAGGTCCAGGGTGACATGCCGAGGGACACACTAAAGCTTGGCACAGCCGCCGCAGGAGCGCAATGGAGAAAGGTCACTGTCTAAAGGCCTATTAGCCACGATCCACTGAGGCGTTGGAATCTGTGTAGAACCCCTTGGGCTGTATGCCTGACATGGAGTGTTAATGGTGACTGTCAAGATCATTGAAGCGCCTCAGAGTGGAAAACACTGTTTGGAGAATTCTATTGCACTGACTGTGATTTTTATTTCGAAACTGGAGCGCACTTTTAAGAATTTTACAAATAAGAAATTTTTTTTTGGACAAAGAAAGGTTTGGGCTCATCAATGCCTGTATTCACCATGCATAGTGAAAGTTACTGCTCAAGTATTGCAATTTTTAAAAAAAAAATCCAGCAGTAGTGAGAATGTCAGTTTCTGAGCATATCTGACTGACGATTCATTTGTCCCAGCTTTGGACATCAGCCTGGAAAACCCCAGCATGTGTGTATGGGGGAAAAAACAAAGACAAAAAAGGAAGCATTAAATGAGACAAATGCTATGTATTTTGAAATAATAATGATAGCCTGGGGGCTGCGTTGAATTTTCTTCAAAGACTGTCATGTGTTTTTGGAAAAATCTCCATCTGTCAAGACATTATTTGTTTTTTGTGCCTTCCTGCCTGGTGATAAGTGGAACAAATAACCACCAAGTGGGTCAGAATCATAGTTAGTGCAACAGGCCAACTTCAAAAATAAATTAAAGACATTGATTGACCATTAGTCTTACTTAGCTCTTGGCCTTGTGCCCAACTTTTACTGAGCAATCCTATCACAATAGAATTCAAGATTATTATGTATTAGGCATGATTTATGAATCGGTGATTTTTACAATTTAATAGATCCTCTTCTCAAGTTATCACACATTTTTTTGTGGATGGATGTAAAGGAACAGCCATGCACATGGCAAGAGATGAAACAGTCTTCCAGCACTCAAGAGGATAACTAAATAAACATGGTTTGGCACTCTAAAATTCAGTATTTAATGGTGCATTTGCTCTGGAGTTATTTTAATTCATACTACATAAATACTGAAGTGAAACTGGGGAGTGAATTGCAACCATTTCAGAAAGCTTCATACCAAGCTAAGGTCGGACACTCAATTTAGGGAGGTCCAAAGCAAAAATCTTTCAGCCCATTAATCCTTCTCCATCTATCAATAATTATTCTATTAAGGGGGTTTCCTCGTCATTGCCTGTAGGTCCTTACTTAAAGAAGCACTAAGTTCCTTTCTCTACATCTTTCAAAGTAATAGCATTTCAAAGCCCGTAGTGGGTACCAGTTACATTTTCTGGTGTGCTGTTCCTTATGTGAACCTTGTGTGCTCCTTGTGTGCACCATCTATGTTCCTTGTTGGAGGGGGAAGGTGCTGGTGGGGGTTATAAGCAGGTCCTCTTTGATTTGGTTGGTTATTGGCTGGTAATGGAAGATTATAATCAAATCAATCGTCAGAACTGTCTTATGAATGGGGAATAAACTAGCGGGGCTATAGGAATGGAGTGGGGGGATGGGATAGGCTGGATTGCTCTACAGAGAGCTTGCATGGACTTAGTTGGCTGAATGGCCTCCTCCTGAGCAGGAATGATTCCACAACTTTATGATGACTAAACCATGCAGCTCCGCAGTCATTAAGGCATGGATGGTTGGTGATTGACGAATTGCCCAGGCTTACTAATGGAAGCTGGCGGGGTGGAATTGAGGCTGGGGTCCTTTGCACTAGGCTCCAGATGAATTTGCAAGTCAATGGCCCTTGAGTTGGCAGGTTGCACAGCTTTTGCTTTTTAAACTCCAGCAGTACCTTGCGTGCACGTTAGCATCTGACACCCAGAATTTATGTTCCTTGGAATTAAGCAGGATGTGTCCTTGCTGGACAAACACAACATTCTCAATAGCTCCATTTGGAGACTCTCTAACTTGATGATCTATTTCTGTGTGCAACGGTTAGCCAAAAGAAATACTCACCATCATGGGGAGAGATATTTTCTACTCTTTAACCTTATTTGAAACTTGTGAAATTTATGCTTGGGCCCATGCACGTTAAATAGCTAAGACAATAGTTTACCCTTCAGGGATTAATATTGAATTTGGAAGTAATGTCCATGTAGGTAAGTGAAAGGACTGAATGGTTTTCCATCATTTATATTGCAGACCTTGTAGTCAAGCACAAATATGAAATGATCAGTAGGCCTGACAGCCAAATTAAATTTCCCTTTTGGATTCACAACTGGCAGTGCAGATATTTTGAAGACAGATCCTAGAGGTGAGAAGGGCCCAAATGTTCCCTCATTTAGGAAACAACACAGAACTGAGTGACAGTTCAGTCTGCCAATCACAACTCTACTGGAGGAGTGTGCTGCATTCCTCTACAACCAGGAAGGAAGCGATGTGCGAGTGCTTCAGGTGAATGCTAAGAGTCAGATTTAATGTCCAACGAGAATGGCATGGATGGTGAACTTAGTGAAATTTGTCTGATTAATATACGTCATAATAGATTTTCCTACAAAGTAGCCTCACTTCTAGTGACTGATCCTCAGAAAGTTAGTCAGGCACAGCAACATAAATATCCTCTTCCTCAGCTTCATTATTTTGGCCTGACTGTAGGTTGGATATGTCTGCAATATTGGGAAAGTTCTCCATTTGTGCAGATTCTAAAATCTGATCATTTGACAATATTAATTTTTCTTCCTGAAGTATTTAAGAGTTGCCAATTTGTTCTGTTCAGTCCTTTCACTTAACTACATGTACGTTATTTCCAAATTCAATATTAATCTCTGAAAGGCAAACTATTGCCTTGGCCAGTTAACATGAGTGCAGTATGACAGGGCCCAAGCATAAATTTCACAAGTTTCAAGCGAGGTTAAAGAGTAGAAAATATCTCTCCACGTGATGGCGAGTATTTCTTTTGGCTAACTGTTACACACAGAAATGGGTCATCACGTTAAAGAGCCTCCAAATGCCGCTATTGAGAATGTTGTGTTTGTCCAGCAAGGACACATCCTGCTTAATTCCAAGGAACATAAATTCTGGATGTCAGGTGCTAACGTGTGCGCAAGGTACTGCTGGAGTTTAAAAACTTTACAGCTTTCCACTTGTGGAGTTGCTCATGGGTGGGTCGGAAGCCATGCTGTTTTATAACACTGGAACATTATATTATGTAATGTATTTTATACACCACCCCATTAGTAATACAACATCCCAAAGTGCTTCATGGGAGCATTGTAAAATAAAGCATGGCATTTTTTTTATTCATTCATAGGATGTGGGCTGGGCCAACATTTATTGCCCATCCCTAGTTGCCCTTGAGAAGGTGGTGGTGAGCTGCCTTCTTGAACCACTGCAGTCCGTGTGGTGTAGGTACACCCACAGTGCTGTTAGGGAGGGAGTTCTTGGAGTTTGACTCATTGACAGTGAGGGAACAGCGATATATTTCCAAGTCAAGGTGGTGAGTGGCTTGGAGGGGAACTTCCAGGTGGTGGTGTTCCCATGTGTTTGTTGCCCTTGTCCTTCTAGATGGTAGCGGTTGTGGGTTTGGAAGGTGCTGTCTAAGGAGGATTGGTGGGTTCCTGCAGTGCATCTTGTCAATTGTGCATTGAGCCATGTAAGGAGATATTAAGGCAGATGACCCAAAGCTTGGTCAAAGAAGAAGGTTTGAAGAAACATCTTAAAGAAGGAAAGTGAGCTAAAGAGGTGGAGCTGTTTATTGAGGAAGCTCCAGAGTTTAGGGCCCAGGCAGCTGAAGGCACAGCAGCCAATGATGGCACGATTAAAATTGGGATACTCAAGAGACCAGAATTGGAGGAACACAAACATCTTGGAGGGTTGAGGGACAGGAGGAGATTACAGAGTTGGGAGGGGCGAGGCCATGGGGGAATTTAAAAACAGGAAAGAGAATTTTAAAATCGAGTCATTGCTTAACCTGCGGGATATACTGTAGCAATATTGGAGGGCTAAGGATAAACTGATAACACGCTGAAGAATAACTGAAGAGCTTATGGAGAACGCTGTTGAAGCAAAGACTTTAATCAAATTCTACTGTAGTTCCCCAGCTAATGCAGGGGTCGAATGCCTATGAAGAATAAGGGTAAGCAGTCTGAGCCCTTCACTACTGACCATACACGAGTTTGTGCCTTCAGGTTGAGGGCTTCTATTTCACATCCAACTAATGGGTCCATTCAGGGAGCATCTGAGGCTTCCATCAGCCCTGGAGTAACTAGTTGGTTCTGGGGTGGAGTTGCTGATTTCAGGCCCAGAATGAACTCACATTGAGCCCAGTGGCAAGCTTTCTATGGAGAAAGATTGAACTGGATCTATAGAAGGAAGTCATATTTAAATCAATATGTATTTTTGGATCACCTTTCCCTTTAGAATCGTGTGCCTCAATCTAGGAAGTTCCCATGTCAGGACAGTCCTGGTTTAATCTGGCACAATCCTATGAACTTCTGTCAGAGTTAACGTGGTTATGGCAACTGAATGGTTGCAGCTTTTTGACCCCTTGAGCTTAGGGAATTTACAGAAATGATTAGTCTATAAAACCCCAAATTATAACAGCTTGATTATCAAGATCAAAAAAAAAGTAGAGAGTAGCTGGGGCAGAATTTTCCATGTCAGCCGGCGTTGGACATGAGCGGACAATATGGCAAGGAGGACAGAAATCAGTTTCATGACGTTGTGAAGCCAGTTTGCGATCGTCCGCTCAGCCTGTCGATGGTGGGCTGCACTCCCAGCCATCAGACATCGGGAACCTCATTGTAATATATCTGCATATCATTATAAGGCCAGTCCACCGGATTCATCCGCCCCCCCGCTGGATTGTCCCCTCCCCCCCACCCCGTCGTCGGCGGGAAAACACACCGGTGCAGAACACGTCTTGACAACGGTGAGGTGTAGAAATTGAGACTTACAGCCAGGGCCTTGCTCACATGGTGGGCAACCGAGACTGGTTGGTGGGGACTCGGAGGCAGACACGGACCCTGGGGGTGGGAAGGAGGAGGTTGGGGAGGTGAATGTGGATGGGGGTGGGATTTTTGGGAAGGAAGGGAAGGTGCATGTTCACCTGGCCATCCTCGAAGGACAAGTGTTGGGGCTGGTAGGTCAGGGAGGGGAGGTGGAAGGTGATGCTGGGGGGTCAACTGTGATGGGGAAAGGAAATGGGTGACTGGGAGGGGGAAAACATGAAAGTAAACCCGAATTAGCACCATGCTGTCCAAATTGAAAGTGAAACGAGAGTCATGGTGGGCGAGATCAGATGCTGCATTGGAATGTGATCAGTGGGTGGCTGGAGATACAGGTCGGCTCAGATAGACAACTGAAAGTGAGTGCTCAGGACATTGAGGTGATTGTGATATGGGAGAACACATGAGTGGGAGAGTGCTCAAGGTTCTGAAAGGCCCTGCCACATGCACACCTCTCCCTCCAGCATCACTGGTTGGACAGCTGCTCCCTCTGCGGTGACAGAGGACGAGGTCGAGGGGCTTACAGAGTCTGTCCACTCCCTCCGAGTCCCCTTTGCCTGAGATTCCTAAGTGGATGACCCAGGGCTGTCCAGTTGCCGCTCCTCCTCCCTTCGGATGCTCGGGGGCCCCGGCCTAACTCCTTGAGGGGAAGGAGCACCTGGAGGGACATCGAGGTGCCCCGTTTCCCTCTCGCGTTGCCACTGCAGGAACTCACCCATGGCTCCCGCGGTGGAGTGCCGGTCTGCACACATCTCCGCGTTCTGCTGGACCAGGGTCTCCATGGCGTCCGCTATCCTCCTCATGGAGACCTCCATACAGGCACATGTGGAGACCACATCATCAGAGAGCAGGTGAACACTCTGCTGAGAGCTTCCAACAGCTCTGCGTGATGTTCCCCCACCTTCTGCTGGCTCTCCAGGGTGAGTTGGAAGGCCAAATCCAGAGGCTTGAATTCTGCCTCGGACCTCAGAGCTGCCTCTTCCCCAGCAGCCCTCCGAGTGCCAGAGAGCTTGGCCGAACCTGCTACGGACACGTGTCTGTGCGGTGACCACCAGATTGTGAACCTGAGCCTGCTCTAGATCTAGGCCCCACCGATGTGTGTGTCTCTGCGCTGGCGCAGAGTGTTGGTAAACACTGTGATGGGTCTTCCAGGCTGCTTATTTCCAGCTCTTCAAAGGAGGAGGAGGTGTCCTCTTGGCTGGAGGTGAGGACCTGGATGGACCTGAGGGACTGACTGGCTGAGGGTGTCGGTCACTTGGCAGAGCTCCCTGTGAACCAAAGTAGAGATAATTAGTGCCTGGCAGCAGAGTCAAAATCAGGAGAGAGAGACACTCACAGTTGTGTTGAGAGAGGGATGATGTGGTGCAGGATCCTTACGAGGGTGTTCACCGCTGACCTCACTGTCACCGCAGGCAGGGTCCATGTCCTCACCAGTCAGCACGATGGCACACTCCTCAAAGTGAGTGAGGGGCCTAATGCGAGCTACTCCACCCCCAGTCTGGGGCCTCTCCCTGCTGATATGAACCAGCTTCTCCTGCATGGAAACAGATAGAGAGAGTGAGAGCAGGACACATGACACTGTGTGGAGTGTTTGTATGGTGAGCGGAGCCACGGACAGGATGAGGACACGAGCTCCAGAGGATATGAGCCTGATGGAGATGTGAGGGTGTGTGTGAGAGTTAGTGGTGTTGTCCCCTGAGGTGTGAGATCCTGTGGATGTGTGATAGGTTTCGGAGCGTGTGAGTTGAGAGTGATGAGAAGAGTGGGTTACCCTGGTGGAATGGATGAGACCATTCATCCTTTGCAGCACTGGGTGGCTGTCCTCTTTTGCAGGGCATCGTTGCTGACCACCGCTGACCACCACCTTCCATGCTGGATTGGTGATGCAGCTGCCCATCCTGTGGCCAGGGTGGGCGTAGAGGATAGCGTGGTGGGCCTGCACGGCATTCAAAAGATGCTCGAGGGACGCGTCACCGAACCTGGGGGCTGCAGACTTCTTGCCTTTCGGGGCCATGTCTTCTGTGAAGCAGTCGAGGGCTGGAAGCACTGAGAGGACTTTAAATATGGCATCCGATGTGGCGAGGCGATGGTGTGGCGGGCGAATGTTTCCCAGGAATACATGAAAAATGTGGGGGGTTTGGGATAACACGGAGTGACAAGCCGTCATTGCGGCCAACAGGTAAAATGCTGTTTACCCGTTCGCTACCGCATTTAGTGCAAATCTGGGACGATTCTGCTCCTGGTTTCCTTTACCTTTTCAACACTTTGATTATCACTTGCTTTACTGTTATAACCAGGTAAGGAGATGTCAAAGGACTCCCCTTTCTTCCCTCTCCTCATTTGACCAGAACAGGTTTGTATGTGTTTTGGATAAGGATATCCTTGCCAATTTAGTGTTTACTTAACTATTTATAAGCTGTGAGCGTAAAGAACTAGTCGGACAGGATTTATTGAGGTTAACAAAGAAAGAAGTTAGTTTTATTTATACTTAAACTGATCTAAGTAAACTAATAAAATCTCACCAAATTCCACCACACATTCACACATGCTTGAAGCTCACACAGTACAGGAGGGTAGATTTGGCTAAATTAGGATTTGCATAAATAAAAGGAGTTCACAGTTTGTAGCTTGGTCTTCACTGGCTGCGGGTAGAATCTGACAGTCTTCCTTCTAGGGCGGAAGTGGTTTAAAAAGTTGTGGCTGGTATTTTTTCCTCTCTGGTGGCGCTGCTGAGAAATTGAATTCCTTCTTTAGAAATCTCTATCTACTGCAGAATGGAGGCACAGTCAAGTTAGTAGACAGGGTCCAAGCTTTTAGCTGGGCAGAGAGTGAGAGGTAGAGAGTGAGAGTGAGAGGTAGAGAGTGAGAGTGAGAGGTAGAGAGTGAGAGTGAGAGGTAGACAGTGAGAGTGAGAGGTAGACAGTGAGACTGAGAGGTAGGCAGGAGCATTTACATTGCTCAACAGCTAGTCCAGTTCTGCTGAAAAACACATTCTTAAGCAAGCACAAAGAGCTTGGCTTGTCACGTGACTTCTCTCAATTCAAACAATAGCAATTCAAACAATAATTATATATTCCAATCACAAATTGATTAAATCTAGTCTGGCAGTTATCTCCAAATGAGATCCTCTTGGCAAAATAAATCAACCTTTGAATGGTTCATTTTCAATTGTTGAATACTGTAAGTGCTTTCTTAGATGTCTTTGATAAGGCAGGAATAAGGTTGTTTACAATCCTGAATTGGGGGTGGGGTGGGGGCCATTGTCTTTGGTGGGTTTTGCAGACTTTCCATCTCTGTAGGGTTGCCATAGGGTTGCAATATGGAATATATATAGTCATGTAAATTTGTGCTGACCATGTAGGTTGAAATCACTTTGGTCTGTTGCCAAAAAAAATCTGTATTTTTAAAAGTCTAATTCTTGTTTCTAGTTACAATTAAAAGTCAATTTTTGATATAAGCACATCTTCATAACAATGTATATCTACACATACATACACACACAGACACATATATATTTTCTATATGTTATATATATATTATTGGCTTGATCACAGTAAACCAGCCATAGGAATACAAAATGTACATTGATATGTTTGTGTTACTCACTGCTGGTTGTTTTGTGCCTTTCATTGTTTTTATGGTTGTATAACAGCTTAATAACACTAGAAAAGATTCAACACTTCTGTTAGTGCTTTCACAGCTAAATAATTTCTAAGTTCCAACAGTTTCTTTGCTGCTGATGAAAATTAATTAGTGGAGTATTGACAACACTCGGATCCCAGTAACTGAGATTTATTTTAAAGCTCACTTGAATATTCTAAAGGTGAGTGAATCAAATGGTAGAACCTTAATAACAACTCCACTTCATAAAGACACAGAGGAAACAGATCTTTGAGAAACCTTTTGAACAACAACAACTTGCATTTATGTAGTGCTTTTGAATTATTAAAACATCCCGAGGCAATCCATGGAAGTGTTATCAAACATAATGTCACACCAATCCATGAAAGGAAATACTGGGACAGGTTGGTCAAAGATGTAAGTTTTAAGGAGCATCTTAAAGGAGAAGAAGGAGGTAGAGAAGTGGAGAGGTTTAGGGAGGGACTGGCAGAGATTAGCCTTTGGGCAACTGAAGGCATGCTGCCAATGGTAGAGGGAAGGAAACCAGAGATGTGCAAGAGGTGAGAATTGGAGGGTTGTAAGGAGAGCTATATTTGTTATTTGAAGGTAAATTTTCCATGGCCCTGCTCTTGGCATTGAGTCTTGCTGCATCAATCAAAGAGCCAGGCAACTGCACACTGCACCCAATTGTCTGATTTTCACCTGCCATTGCAGGAAACTCCATTTGGAGGCAGTGGAATGTTGCAAAGTTTATCCTTTGGTTTATATTTCAGAAATTACTCAACTTCTTTACCACCCACCGACCAGGGCCTGTCCTGAACAAAACCAGACCATTGCTAAACCTAATAAGTAACAAAGCTTCTGGTGTGTTAGCATGTTATGATGACCTTCGACCAGAGCCCGTACAGTCAGGAAAATATATAATGTCTTTAAAATGTTTTTGTCCCATCTTCCTCTCCCAGTATGAATGTCTAGAGGGCATTACTGATTGCAAAGAGATCTGGGAATTTTGATCAAAAACAGAATTACCTGGAAAAACTCAGCAGGTCTGGCAGCATCGGCGGAGAAGAAAAGAGTTGACGTTTCGAGTCCTCATGACCCTTCGACAGAACTTCCAAGTTCTGTCGAAGGGTCATGAGGACTCGAAACGTCAACTCTTTTTTTCTCCGCCGATGCTGCCAGACCTGCTGAGTTTTTCCAGGTAATTCTGTTTTTGTTTTGGATTTCCAGCATCTGCAGTTTTTTTGTTTTTATCTCTGGGAATCCTGATGTTTGCTTTCCCCAGCATAGGGACATTGATAACTCTGCTGCCTCTTAGGTCACCTCACACAGACTGAGGATCAAACTTAAGACCTGTTATGCCTTTAAGGGATATCAGCATGACATCACTAGAAGGGAAATATGTCATGTGATCCAGTCTTAGCTTTACTTTTTCTTTGATCTGAGAACCGACACAGCCCTGATGTCTTCAAGCCTTATGCCTATATATAACTGTTCTCGTGTGCCTAGTCTTAATAAATGAAGCCCCCACATCATATTTACTCAAACCCCTATGAACAATTGGTACCTTGTGTCTTATACAGTAAATAAGCCAACATAAGTCATTATAATAACATGGACATGGTGGTCAGCGGTGGTCAGACAGGTGGCAGCAAGATTAAGTAAAGGTGCGAACATGGTGAAAAGCCTTGGATCATGCTACATGGCATGAGAAGACCCTTAACATTTGGTCAGGGCACAAGAAGGTTGCAGCTTCAGAGGGTATTGAAAATGCAGTGTGTGAAGAAAAGCTTTGGAGACACAGCACTGAGCTAGTGCTCAAGCAAAGGGCTGGGAAGCAGATACATTCCTCCCGGTGAGATTGCAGTGTGCACAGCCTGTCAGTTCCATGAATGAGACAACGCGTTGAGAGGACCAGCGGCGGGTTAGCTCAGTTGACAAAGGCGAGTGGGCAGGTTGTGGGCCGGATCGATAGTGAGCGAGGGAGAGTCAGGCAAAAAAAAGGGCAAAAAAAAAAACCACCATAAGAATCGGGCCAGAGAACGTTGCGATTATAACGGGTGACTTCATGAGTTCCTGAGCAATAAATTGAATAAAAAGCAAAGTCTTTGTGGCCAGAACTTCAGAAAAGCGCACAAAAGCAGCAAAGTGACACTCATCCCAGGTATTATAGGAGAAGGATGGTCAGAATGTTCACAAAATTCCTCAATTTGAATTGGGCTCTGGCTGACCTAGTATCCGAATTCAAAGTATTTACACAGTGTACAGACCTATGGCTTCTTGCTTCAGGTGTATCTGAACCAGACAAGAAAGCCATTAAAATGTGCCTAGTCATTGTGATAGAAGGTCTACACAGGCTGAACATGTCAGGATTAACAGCAGAAAAGCTAAAGGATCCCCAAAAGGTATGGACTTCTTTCAGAATCAGGTTAAACTTTTGTATTCATTGACTAGAGTTCATGTCATTCCGACAACAGCCCACGCAAATCCATAGACCACTTCATCAGCAGCTGCAGAGAAAAGAGAATGTACTCTGATTTCTCAAATGCAGAGCTCGCAATCAGAATTGTTGAGTTGGTGATCGCAACCACTTCCATGGGAGCATTCTAGAAAGATCTGCTAGACAAGCCCAAAAGGTATAGCATCACAGAGCTGCTCAAGGATGGACACAAGTATGAAGCGATCCTCGCAGGTTGCCAAGGCTTACAGGTCCTAAATACAAGCCTGCTGTTGACGCACTCACTAGAACACCTGAGCCTTGCAGCACATGTAGAAGGCGTGGCCTTCTGCATGTACCAAGGAAATGCCCAGCTTTCCAATAATTCTGCAAAGCATGTGGCAGAAAGGGCCGTTGGCAGGGGCGGTGCGTTAGAGCAAAGGCTGATGCAGCTACAAAGAGCCGGGCACTGCTCCAAACAGACCATACACCATGGGTACCTTCAAGCAATAAGAATGATCATCGGTATCCCATAGGAAACATATACACGAGGTGACTGACAAACCAGAAAATGATGATGATGTGCACAACGCGACGGAAAGCGGTGAACACACGTTTCACACCGTCAATCCTGTGGAAAACATAGATGCCATCTCACCATCTGAAGTGTTCGCCAAGATTCAAATTATCTGTCCTAAGAAAGTTGGTAACTATTCGTTATTGGCCAAGATTGACTCAGGGGTGCCAACATGCTACCTTTGCAAATTTTAAAAGACATGTATCCATAGATGTGGAAGGCCATGGTGAAACCTATTGCTGTGCAACTTTGGTTGTGCAATGGTTCACTAATTCCATGTGCAAGATCCATTATCCTGGAGTGCAAGTACAGTCATTCATCCTGGGTGTCACAGATGTTCTACATCATGGAAATGAAAGGTGTAGCAATTGCAGGTCTACCGGCCTGTCGTGACCTCACACCTGTAACAATCCATGGAATCAGCCAGGCATCACACGGCAGACCAGCCTCATAAATGACTCATATTGCCTCAGTTCATGACCTAACATCAAAATATCCAGAGTGTTTTCACAAAATTGGCAGTTCCAAGGGGCTGCAACATTGCATTTGTAGGAGAATGCAAGTCTGTCAATTGATGTGATACATTTTGAAAAATGTAAATGCCAGCAGCTGCAAGAAGAAATGGTGAAATATTCAATTCAGCCTGTCCACAAGATGTGAGACCATTTTGGCCTTATTGGGATGAGTGCATCTTCTTGCGGAGAGTCATTTTTAAAGGCAGGCAGGTCATCATACTGGAATATTTGTGACCTGATATTCTTCAATAACTTCATCACTCACAAGGGTAACTAAGGATGGGCAATAAATGCTGGCCCAGCCAATGAATCCCACATCCCATGAATGAATAAAAAAAACACATGGGACACATGGACAAGAAAACTCACAAGAGTGACAGCCTGTTGGCTGGGTGTGAACAATGGCATTGAAGTTGTTGTCAAGAAGTATGAAATATGTCAAGAGCATATACCCAGTCAGCACAAAGAACCACTCATTCCACATTCCTACCCGTCCTTGGCCCATAATTGCATCCGACCTCTTTCGTTTCCATGGCACTAACTTCATTGTCTTTGTTGACCACTTTACCAAGTACCCCATTATTTGACAATTGTACAATACGTCAATCACAACTGTTGTGCACACTCTAAGTGCTATTTTCAGCTTATTTGGTGTGCCTAGAAAGATCATTACAGATAACAGTCTGCAATTTATTGGGTAAGTGGGTAAGTCATTTCAGCATAGTTGTGAGAAGTGGAATATTGATCACACTACTTCTTCCCCTCATTACCTTCGATCTAAAGGCCCAGTTGAATGAATTATTCACATGGTGAAATTCCAAATTTTCAAATGTAAACAGACCAGGCAAGATCTACACATTGCAATGTTACATCTGAGATCGACACCTTTAAGTGCAACTATTCTATCACTGCCAGAGCTCATGTTTGGCAGACCAGTGTGCACCAATCTACCTACTCTTACCCATTCTATTCTCTCTTAAAACTAGAGAGCAACTTTTAAAACTACAAGAGAAGATGGCCAATGTGCACGATAAAAATGCAGGTACGGAATTGCCAAGTTTACAGTTGGGACAACTAGTTCACATCCAAGATCCCACAAAATGTTCCGTGGCAATCAGCTGAGGTGACAAGGGTTTGTTCAGAGCCAAGGCCCTATGAAGCCATTACACACAAAGGGGCAACAGTGAGGCATAACCGAGGACAAATCAGATCCCTTCCAGCTCCTCAACCATCATACAGTCCTACTGCGTCAGGACGAATTCCCTAATGCAACCAGGAACAACATCCAAGAATGACAATCCCACGGATCACACTGAACAATTAGAGAAACCTCCAGAAAAGGTTACCATCACAAGATCAGCGGATTACCTTTACGCTTTAGAGACTCATGGATTCATCAGTTCTATGCAGTTATGTAATAGGAACTAAACATGAACATGTATTGTAAATAGTTAAACTTATTTGGAAGCGGATCAAATATCTTTAAAAAGAACGGGGAATGTTGTAATATGCCTTTAAGGGATATCAGCATGATATCACTAGAAGGGAAATATGTCATGTGATGCAGTCTTAGTTTCAGAGCACACATGCACAGCTCTGATGCCTTGAAGCTTTATACCTATGTTTAACTGTTGCCATGTGCCTAGTCTTCATAAATGAACAGGAAGGACGTAATAGCTCTGGAGAGAGTGCAGAGGAGGTTTACAAGAATGTTGCCAGGGTTAGAAAAGTGTAGCTACGAGGAGAGATTGGATAGGTTGGGGTTATTTTCCTTAGAACAAAGAAGGCTGAGAGGTGACTTGATTGAGGTGTACACAATTACGAGGGGAATAGATAGAGTGGACAGGATAAAGTTGTTTCCCTTGGTGGAGAATTCTAGAACCAGGGAACATAGATTCAAGATAAGTGGCAGAAGCTGTAGGGGGGACATGAGGAAGGACTTTTTTACGCAGAGGGTAGTGGGTGTCTGGAATTTGCTGCCCAAGTTGGTGGAAGAGGCAGAAACTCTTTTAAAAAGTATCTGGATGTGCACCTTAAGTGCTGTAAGCTGCAGGGCTATGGGCCGGATGCAGGGAGGTGGGATTAGAAAGGGCATCTGGGTGTCCTTGGGCTGGCATGGACAAGATGGGCCAAAAGGCCTCCTTCTGTGCTGTAACCTTTCTATGGTTCTATGGTTCTAACCCACAATGTGTTTACTGAATACCTAATGAGCGATTGCTGCCTTGTGTCTTGTGCAGTAAATAAGCCCAAGGTATTATATCATTATAATAGCATGACAAGATCTTCTTGATCTTCTGATACCATAACAGAGAGCACATTTATTCACTAAGCATCCTGGGATAACTGAATACAGTCTTGAGAAAACTGTCCCCGTCTTGTTTGCTTTAAACTGTCAATGATCAACGTGAATGATAAAGCTGTTAAATGCACATGCTTCACCTCAGGTTCATTTGCATTCTATTGCAGCTTGTTTAACTTTTCCTCTGTTTTTGATTGCAACTTTTTATATTTGTGTTTTTATTTTGTAATCGCAGGCCGTAGTAACTTTGTCCGAGTCAAAAATAGACGCCTGCGCTTGACACAATTCTGGCTCCAGTAGGTGATTACAGATTAACAAGGTCAAAGGTCAAACCTTCACGCCTCTGACCAGGATTGGTTTACAAAGACACGGCACAAAACTCCACAGTCTGGGGAGGTTCGTCAAACAAGTTAGCAATTTTTTTTTTTAATCAACCATTGCTGGTGAACTAGTAACTGCCATTTAGCAAAGGGTCAAGTGGATCTTTTCAGTTGGCATTTGTCCTGAAATGATGCCGTGGGATAGTAGCGGACTAATACTTAGGGATAAATGATTGGATTTAGCACTCTCAGTGCTGAGCTCTGCATGACAGGAGTCAAAATTAGGAGGTTGGGTGTGAAGTTCAGCACAATCAGAGTGTGGCCTGTTCAATCTTGCATCCATTAAAGTTAATGGGGTGGGGGAAATCCTATGGACCATGAATAGGGCTATGCCCTCCATGCCTGAACTGCTTTAGCATACTTCCGATGAGTATACCTTCATGCCAGGAATGCTAACCCTTGCCCTTAAACTTGCCCCTTAAAGGTTTTTCCTGAATCTCTCCTCTACAATTCTCTCCTGTTACTGAATTTATTTTAAACTCAGCAGATCCGAAACTAAAAGGGTGTGGGCATATCTGGCAAGGCTGGTATTTAAACACATGCCTAGTTGCTTATGACAGGCAACGGGGTTTCTTCTTACAACTGCGTGGATTGCAAGGCTGCTTCAGAGGGCAGTTAAGAGCCAACTTTTAATTGTACATTAAGTGGTCAGAGGCTGGGAATCCCGTGACGAGTAATTCGCCTCCAGACTCCCCAGATCCTGTCCACCATCTACGAGGCACAAGTCAGGAGTGTGATGGAATACTCCCCACTTGCCTGGATGAGAGCAGCTCCCACAACACTCAAGAAGCTTGACACCTTCCAGGACAAAACAACGCCTCTTGATTGGCACCCCTTCCACTACTTTAAATATTCACTCCCTCCACCACCAGCACATGCTGGCAGCAGTGTGTAGCATCTACAAGATTCACTGCAGCGACACACCAAGCCTCCTTTGGCAGAACCTTCCAAACTCACGACGGCTACCATCTAGAAGGACAAGGGCAGCAGATGCATGGGAACACCATGGAAGTTCCCTTCCAAGCCACTCACCATCCTGACTTGGAAATATATCACCGTTCCTTCACTATCACTGGGTCAAAAACCTGGAACTCCCTTCCTAACAGCACTGTGGGTGTACCTACACCACATGAATTGTAGCAGTTATATAGAAGCAGACTGAAACTGTTGGTGTTGTTTGGGAGACACATGATATGTAATGCGTGTCTTTGTAAATTAAAGTTTGCAGTTATATAGGCTCCAGTTCAATCCTTCTCAGCCTGGTTATCCGAATTCTGACATCAGCCACATTGTGGTGGAGTCACATGTAACCCGGACTATGTAAGGACAGCATGTTTCCTTTCATGAAGGGCATGAGTGAACCAGTTGAGTTTTTAAGACAATCGAACAAATTCATGGTCACTTTTACTGATAAATCTGCCCGTGCCAGCTTTTTATTTCCAGATTTGGAAAACTTAATTCGCGTTTTCAAACTGCTTTGGCGATATTTAAACCTCTGGCCAGATTTCTGAAATTTGCTGTCAGCGGGAGAGATCCCAATGACAACATGTAGTCAGTAAATTAGCTCTTTTAATGTCAATTTAGCTATTACTTTGTTGAGTGTTGCTGAAAAAAGACATTTTGTCTAAGCTTTTCATTTTGCACTCACCAGGACAATCGCAAGAATACCAATGTCAGGGGAAGCAACAACTTTATACTGTATAAGAAGAGAGTGCGGACTGGTTAGCAACTGGACACTGATTGGTAGAGGCATTGCCATGGAGAATGCACCAGTTAATGGTGACTGACAGTTAACTGCCAAGCAGTATTTGAAATTTAAACCAGGCAGCTTGACTCTGATTGGTCAAGGCATAGCCCTGAGGAATGAACCAGCGAAGGGATATCACCTATTTTGTTTAGCTGAAGCAGGCACAATGTGTGTACATATTCTTTTTGTCTGCATAGAACAGGGCCCTGTGTATTAACATATATAGCTTCCAGTGCATGTAAATGCACCAAACTGTGAGCCTGACTGACAGTCTTAAATTGGTTGTCAGCATAATTTTTAGCACACTGAGGATTATTTAGCAAATGGTGTCCAATCGCGGAATCACATCTAATGTTGGACATTGTGTTTTGAGTTTTGCGAGCACAGACTGTTTGGGTACGGTCTGTACCCTGCCCATTGTGAGCAGTGCAAGGGACAGGCTGTTTGATATTATCCACCAGTCTTTGGGGTGTACAGCCTATGTACCTAGCATCACACTGGCACTGAAATTCATTTGCCACATTATTCATTTGTGACAAAGACAGAACGTCTTTTTGGCTTGACAGCAGCATCGAGTGGCGAATACCACTCATGTTGCTACTGCAGCGTGAAACAACTAGCCTCACCTGTGGCTCAAATTTTTGAGATACCTTGCCCTTCCAGGGTAACCTGAGGTAGACTGGACACTTTTCAGGGCCGAAAGTGACGACCTTAGGCCCGTTCATGAGTTTGTGAGATATGCAGCGTGAAATGATCTGATCAGGGTGGACATTATCCCGCAGGATGTCTTTGATGTGCCCTGTTTCAGCATCATGGTGAACAAATGGTTTGGTTCCTATTTACGAGGTTGCCGATAAGGCCAATCTTATAGCGCGTGGAACTGTAGGAATCCCAATGCATGTATTGACCAGTGAAGTTAGGCTCGCAGTAAACCATGGTATAGAACCCCCTGGCAGATTTCTCAACTAGTACGCCAAGGAAAGGGAGTTAATTTGAAATTTCAAAGGTGAATTTGAGCGCAGGATGGAGCCCATTAAGACATGCAAGAAAATGATTACATGCTGCTAAATGTAGCAAATGTATCATCCACATATCGGACATAAGCAAGTAGTAGAAGGTTGGGTGTCATTCCATCAAAGACACGTTTCTCACGGAACCCAACGAAGGTGTTTGCGAGAGCTGGGTCTGGAGGGGATCCTATGGCAACACCACCTATTTGGGCATATGTGACATTGTTAAAGCTGAACTCAGTTGCACGAGATGCTGAGTTCATAAGCTAAGTGAATACTGATTCACGCAATGGTGGCAGGTCTAGATCGCCATGATATAATGCTGCATCGCAAATATCTATGGCTTCCTTAAGTGGAATGTTGGTGAATAGGCTAGGATAATATGTTTGTTATATTTACATCTGTAGCAGAATGTAATCATCGGGAGAAGGAATTGGCAATAAAATTGAGCGTGGCAAAAAAACCCACACATCTGCAAGTAATTCTTGAACAGTACAGGGGACAGCTAGAAAGGTGTATTTACAATATTGCCAAACAGTTTGAGTAACAACCAGCAAGTCCTTCCAACACACGCCAATGGCAGGTGGTAAGTGCGGAAGAGGTTCCAGGTCAGCTATGTGATAGAAAGAAAGTTGGAGCCTCTACCATCCCTATCCATAGTTCCAGGCTACAACATGCATGTACACAGTGTAAGTTGTCACTCACACTGAGTGATCTGCAACACCCCACCACCAGCACTGGTGACAGCTGTGACAAAATCCACAAATGACGTTTTCTCCAGGAAGACGCATGTGAAGGAACAAAAGGTCAGGATTGGAGTTCAAAATGAGGAACTTATAAAAAAAAAGCAAGTGAAGTTAAAAGAAACATCCTTTGATCATGAACCTTTGTACAAGCCAGTGAACCATTTGTGTTTACCCATTGTGTAAACTCAAAGTTGCAGATTTTAAATAGTTGAGCTTATTATTCAAAGGTGCAAACTGGAAAACAGAGGAAAATCACCAAAGTTTCTTGGTGGTTCCTGCAAGCTAGTCACCAGCGAGAGCCTGGTGGAAAATAGCAGAGATCTGGTTCTGCTGGATACCACCATTTCCAGGGGTTTCCTGGTTGGCTTATGTGGGGCTAATATTGTCTAATGGGCAGAGCCATGTGCTGGGAATTCCTGCTCCATATGTAACATTGAGATCTAATATATGGAGGTTGGTGCATCCAGTATAGTGAGGCACCCAGTATAGTGGGGCACCCAGCAGAGTGGGGCACCCAGTAGAGTGGGGCACCCAGTATAGTGAGGCACTCAGTATAGTGGGGCACCCAGCAGAGTGGGGCACCCAGTAGAGTGAGGCACCCAGTATAGTGGGGCACCCAGCAGAGTGGGGCACCCAGTAGAGTGAGGCACCCAGTATAGTGGGGCACCCAGTAGAGTCGGGCACCCAGTAGAGTGGGGCACCCAGTAGAGTGAGGCACCCAGTATAGTGGGGCACCAAGTATAGTGGGGCACCCAGTATAGTGGGGCACCCAGTAGAGTGGGGCACCCAGTAGAGTGAGGCACCCAGTATAGTGAGGCACCCAGCAGAGTGAGGCACCAAGTATAGTGGGGCACCCAGTAGAGTGAGGCACCAAGTATAGTGGGGCACCCAGCAGAGTGGGGCACCCAGTAGAGTGGGGCACTCAGTATAGTGAGGCACCCAGCAGAGTGGGGCACCCAGTAGAGTGGGGCACTCAGTAGAGTGAGGCACCCAGCAGAGTGAGGCACCAAGTAGAGTGGGGCACCCAGTATAGTGGGGCACCCAGCAGAGTGGGGCACCCAGTATAGTGGGGCACCCAGCAGAGTGGGGCACCCAGTAGAGTGGGGCACCCAGTAGAGTGAGGCACCCAGCAGAGTGGGGCACCCAGCAGAGTGAGGCACCCAGTAGAGTGGGGCACCCAGTAGAGTGAGGCACCCAGTAGAGTGGGGCACCCAGTAGAGTGGGGCACCCAGCAGATTGAGGCACCCAGTATAGTGAGGCACCCAGCAGAGTGGGGCACCCAGTATAGTGGGGCACCCAGTAGAGTGGGGCACCCAGTAGAGTGGGGCACCCAGTATAGTGGGGCATGTCAGCCTCCTGTTGTCTTCTTGGGCTGCACTCTCATGCTTGACTACAACTGCAGGGCAATATCTGTCCTTGGTATTTCTGCCCAAGTGAACACTTCTCAAATGTAAGCCTGGGCTGTTGATGTTACGCTCTTTTGACAAAGGGTGGCATCTCAGTTCAACCCAGGTCTCAACCTCCCCAGACTCGAGCTGGCATTTGTCCAGATTTGGATTGGACACTTTGGTTGCTGTGGCAGTAACATTCCAACATCCTTCTGCCAGGAGGGCTCAAGGTTGAGACTGATTCTTAATCGATCAGTAAAAGCAAGAAGAAAACCTTGACCCCAGCCTTATCCCAAGCTAACTGTTGCCTGGAGATTAGACTTGGCCTTGGAATAGATAAAGAGTTTAAAGTTTAAAGTGGAACCTACATTAACGAATGTAATAGTAAAGACCCCATTGGTGGTTATTGCAAATTGGTGGAAAGCCAAAATCCCAGATTACAAATTTGTTCTTATGCATATGGTATATTTGGGCACATAAATGAAGACAAATAAAATATCACTAATGAAATAAATATTTGGGGTCATTTTGCACCTGGTGCAATGGGTAGGAAGCAGGGCACGGTGGTTGCATGTTTGCCTCTGGATCCACGAATCATGAGTTCAAGTCCCACTCCATTCCAGGACCTAAGCACACAGGCTACGCTGACATTTCAGTGCAGTTCTGAGGGGATGCTGCATTGCTATGGGTGCCATTTTCCAAAGAGATGTTAAACTGAAGCCTGTCTGTCTGATCAAGGTGGATGTAATAAATAGCATGGTTTGTTTTGTAGAAGAGCAAGGGATATATACCGTCCAACTTTTAAGCTGCAACCACCACCATGAAAGCTGATTTTCTGGCCATTGCTGTTTTTGGAAGTTTGTTCTGAACATATTGTCAGCCATACTGCCTGTATAACACTAGTTGGCTCTGAAGATTGGTTGTGAATCACTTTGGGATATCATGAGGACGTTAAAAAGTACTTTATAAACTCAAGTTCTTTCTATGTCAGAAATTTGAGTGTAAATGTTGTGTGATTTCCCAGCCATTAATTTGATTGGTCTGAAAATTGCAGGCATTGGTTCTCAGAATTTCCAACACAAGCTTCCAGCAAAGTCCAAAAATGACGCTGGTTAAATCGGATTATCTGCCAAAACAAAGGATGAAATGCGAGTAACAAAAGAAATGTACAAATGATGTATGACTGAGATTTTGTCCAGGGAAAACTCTAAAGGATAATCAGATTGTATATAATTAAATTTCCACTGTGCAATGTCAGTGAAAGTGATTTCTCTCATTTGTGCTCCTTGCAGTTGTGTAGCACATGATAGAGTCTCATAATTCGTTCTCACAGTCCATGGATGGATTAATCATGGACAGGCGTAATTATCAGAATATCCGGACTAAAACTACCTGGGACAAAAATAGGGTTCCCTGATTCAGCATAAAGCACTCATGGAGCATGAATGTACATTACTAATTAACCCGTTTCCTGGCTTAGTACAGACTTCAAAGGTCACAGCATTTCAGCTGCTGCTTCAGAACTTGACAGTTGTTTGCCAGCAGGAGTTAAAGCAATACATCAACAAAACAAAGCATTATAAAAAAGTGACATGTCGCACACAACTGAAGCACAGGCGGCGGGTTAACTCGATAAAGAAACTAAATGGATACCATTGATGTTGAATCCACACTTGACTGTATTTCTACTGATTATTAAGGATAAACCCACCTCTTATGTTCCTGCATGAAGTCTTGTCTACTAAGTGCATCTGCTGGCGAGCTGATTTTGCTCCATGCTATCTAATCTGATTTGGAGGTGTATCAGTGAAGGAAAATCCAGGCCTAGATATCCTGCAGTGGAGATTGAGCGTAGCTTCTGGTCATCCAAGTATGATGGAAAATTAGTGCCTGGGATTTCCTGATACGATAGGTAACTTGAGCAGAACCTGACCCTATCGACGTATCTTGCACATTTAACAAATGTCTTTTTGTTGTTGAGATTCAGGCACAGGGAGAATTTATATGGTGACCCATGCGGGAAAGAGATGAAATCATTTAAACTAGGCAGAAAATAATAAAACATTCCTTCGAGGCTAAGCTCCCATTCCTGCACTCCAATCTCTGACTCAGTACATTGTGGACTCCAGCACTATCACAGGCTGTTTAGACCTGGACTTTCCACCTGCACCTCCAGATTCAGATGAGGTGGAAGTGGGAAGAGCAGGCGGGGAGACCTACTGTCACCTCCCAAGGCCCCAAACTAAATTTCCCTCCTTCCACACCAGTAAGGGAGGCCACTAACTGCCCCTTCACTGCATGTAAATGGAATTGGGAATGTGGCACTTCGACCCAATCAATTTCCCTTCCGTCTGTCTGGGACAGTCGGAGGGGGGGAGGGGGGGGCGGGGGGGGAAGGGGGGCGTTGGTGGTGGTGGTCATAGTGGAGGGAATGGCATAAATTGGCCACCCCTGTCAGCTGTGGTAATAACGCAAAGTCAGCATGTAAGAGGTTTCAGTGGTGGACTCGCCTCCGTCTGTGAAAGTTCTCTACCACTCTTGCTGGAGTTAGCCCTCCCCCTGCATAAGTAACCTGTACACTGGTGGCAGGAATACCTGCCCTGACCCTTCCTCAGCTGAAGTGGGAATATCCAGAGACTAATCTAAACAGACGCTTCTGTGCAGTACTGAGGGGGTGCCCCATTTTCATTTCCTTTCAGGCAGCGTGTTAAGCCAAGGCCCTAGTTGCCTGTTCAGGTTGACATGAAAGAGCCCGGGGCTGTACTGAGAAAAAGGCAGGAGTGTTCTCCCAGCGTCCTGACCTGCCCCTACTGCCAAATCACTGTAACTGGTTATGTTTCTCAATGGATGCTCTTGGGACCTTGCTGTGTGCAATTTGGCTGCTGCGTTTGCCTGTCTGACAGTTAGTGATTACGTTTCAGGCTCAGGAATGTGAAAATGTAGCTGCCAATTTGTAGTCAACAAGTCCCCAAAACAGGAAGTAACTGCAAGTTCTTTCTTTACAATGAGTTTTAATCATTGTACCACCAGTTTCTTTTACTGTCTTGATGAAAACTTGAAATCCTTCCTATATACAGATAAAAAAGACAGACTTGCATTTATGTAGCACCTTCCACAACCTTAGGACATCCCAATGTGCTTTACAGCCAATGAAGTACTTTTAAAGTGTGGTCACTGTTGTGAAAAATGTGGCAGCCAATCTGTACACAGCAAAGCCCCACTACTAGCAACCAGATAATCTGTTTTAATGATTGTGGTTGAGGGATAACTATTTACCAGGGCACCCAGGATAACTTTCCTGCTCTTCTACAAAGTAATGCTACTGAAACTTTTATATCCACCCTGGAGAGCAGGCCTCTTTTGTTAACATCTCATTGAAAAGACAGCACCTCCAACAGTGCAGCATTCCCTCAGAACTGCACTGAGACTGTCAGCCTGGATCCTGTGTTCAAGCCTTTGGAGTGGGACTTAAACCCACAACCTTCCAATTTAAACACAAAATCATATAATTCTGATGATAGAGTTGACTGTGTGGAAGGACATACATATTGGAGACATTGCATTTTGTTAAGGAGCAGAGAAAATAATTCTCCCATTCATGAAGACAAAAGAATGTCATAAAAACATGTTAAATTCTTTTCACAACCATTCGACCCCTACAGGACAGTTTGTGCCAACTGCCAATGTCAGTGCTGCTGATGTCAAATGAAAACACAAAGTGCTAGAATTGCATAATCAGCATTTTTTTAGGTGAGTAAGCAAGTTAGCAATTTAAATGCCTAACCTTTTATTTGTTTAGATGAAGGTTCCACATCTGTTATTTTCTTTTGGAGTCACTGACTGATCCGCTCAATATTTCTAATGGTTTCTGTTCTTTTTAAGATGTCACAGTATTTGTGATCTTTTTTTCACTTTTCAATGAGCTGAGGATTTCGTGGAGATTGGTTGAGATTTCTCTGAAATTCTAGTAATAATTGACTCGCCGGCTAATTAACACAAACCTCCTCACTGGTGAAGTCTTGTCCTCAATCTGCTTGAACACTTATGTCCATCAAGTGTATAATTTAGGGCCTTCTAAAGACAGAAAAAATTTTTAAAAATTCGTTAATAGGATATGTACATTGCTGGCTGGGCCAGCATTTATTCCCCATCCTTAATTGCCCATGAGAAGGTGGTGGTGAGCTGCCTTCTTGACCACTGTAGACCATGTGGTGTAGGTACACCCACGGTGCTGTTAGGAAGGGAGTTCCAGGATTTTGACCTAGCGACAGTGAAGGAACAGCGATATATTTCCAAGTCAGGAAGGTGAGTGGCTTGGAGGGGAACTTGCAGGCGGTGGTGTTCCCATGTATCTGCTGCCCTTGTCCTTCTAGATGGTTGAGGTCACAGGTTTGGAAGGTGCTGTTGAAGGAGACTTGATGAGTTCCTGCAGTGCATCTTGTAGATATTGCACACTGATACTACCACGGTGGAGACAATGAATGTTTAAGCTGGTGGATGGGGTGCTAATCAAGCGGCTACCTTGGCCTGGACGGTGTCCAACTTCATGAGTGTTGTTGAAACTGCACTCATCCAGGCAAGTGGGGAGTATACCATCACACTCCTGAAATAGGCCTTGTAGATGGTGAACAGGCTTTGGGACTCCGGAGGTGAGTTAATTGCCACAGAATTCCCAGTCACTGACCTGCTCTTGTAGCCACAGTATTTATATGGCTGGTTCAATTTAGTTTCTGATCAATGGTAACCCCCAGGATGTTGATAGTGGGGAATTCAGTAATGGTAATGCCATTGAATGTCAAGGGGTGATGGTTAGATTTTCCCCCGTTGGAGATATTCATTGCCTGGCACATGTGTGGCACAAGTGTTACCTGCCAATTATCAGCCCAAGCCTGAATATTGTCCAGGTCTTGCTGCATATAGACATGGACTCAGTATCTGAGGAGTCGCGAATGTTGCTGAACATTGTGCAAACATCAGCAAACATCCCCACTTCTGTCCTTATGTTTGAAGGGAGGTCATTGATGAAGTAGCTTAAGATGGCTGGGCCTAGGACACTACCCTGAGGAACTCCTGCAGCGATGTCCCGGGACTGAGATGACTGACCTCCAACAATCACAACCATCTTCTTTTGTGCTAGATATGACTCCAGTAGTCCTCCAAGTGACAGAAAACCTGGGAAGTTCCTGCCTCCACCTGCTGTAGACTGTGCAATCTGCTCATCAGATTGTGATCCCGGGGCTACTCTAAAGCTGCGTACCGAGGTGTGTGTTTCTGCGCTGGTGGAGGGTGTGGGTGAGGCTGTGACGGGTCTTCAGGGAGGGTGCCTCCAGTTTCCTCTTCAGAGGAGTCTTCGGGGCCTGATTGGAGGCCCTGGGTCATGGACTCCATCGGCTGTTTGACAGATACGCCTGCGAAGCAAGGAGAGATAATTAGTGCATGGCAGTGGCCTGTGAAACAGGACACATCACTCACAGCATGGTTGTCTGATGGATGTTTCACTGCTGGACCCTCACTTGGTAGAGCACTGGTGACCTCACCGTCAGCACAGGATTGGTCCAGATCCTCGCCGGCCAGCTGGATGTCTCTGTTTTCAAAGTCAGTGAGGACCTTGATTTCAGACATTCCTCCACTGGCCTGTGACCTCTCCCTCTTATTGTGTGCCAGCTGGTCCTGCATGAATAGAAATGGAGAAAGTTTAAGTAGGACGCCTGCCAGGCCGGATGATAAGTATGCCTGGCCTGTATGGATGGTGAGTAGTCCCCTGGACGGGATGAGGACAATGAAGGTGCGTCTGAGAGAGCGAATGATGATGTCCCTTGAACCGGCAGTGAGTGAGGGCCCTGTGGATGTGTGATGGGCCTGTGAGTGTGTGAGTTGAGAGTGATGAGAAGTATGACTTATCCTGGTGGAGCAGAGGAGATAATTCATCCTCTTGCGGCACTGAGTGGCTGTTCTCTTTGGAAGGACGTTGGCGCTGACCACCGCTGCCACTGCCTCCCAAGCCAGGCTGGCGCTGTTACTGCCCATCCTGCGGCCTGACAGGGGGTACAGGCCATCCCAGCGGGCCTCCACGGCATCCAAAATGCGCTCAAGGGGCACATCGCTGAACCTGGGGGGCTGCAGTCCTCTTCAGCTCCAGGGCCATGTCTTCCATGCAGCAGTGGTGGTCTGGAAGCCCTGAGATGTGTGCTTGCAGCTGGACTTTAGATGTGGTGCCTGGCGTGATGCAGCGTCGGGGTGATGGTGGGCGGGTGAATGAGAGCCCGCCCGCCATGGAAACGGCGTGTTTCCCGGCAGTACATAAATAATGTGGCGGGTTTGGGACGATACAACCATTGTGGCTGTTTTACCCACCCGCTACCGCACTTAGTGCAAATCTGGGATGATTCTGCCCAGGGCCTTAGTCTAATGTTTCTTCTGAAAGATCATGCCTTCGATAGCGTAGCATTTCTCCAGTACTGCACTGGATTAGATTTTTGTTCTCAAGTCTTTACAGTGGGATTTACACCCTAAGACCATAAGACATAGGAGCAGAAATTAGGCCATTCGGCCCATCGAGTCTGCTCCGCCATTCAATCATGGCTGATAAGTTTCTCAACCCCATTCTCCTGCCTTCTCCCTCTAACCTTTGATTCCCTTACCAATCAAGAACCTATCTATCTTGGTCTTAAATACACTCAATGACCTGGCCTCCACAGCCTTCTGTGGCAATGAATTCCATAGATTCACCACTCTCTGGCTAAAGAAGTTTCTCCTCATCTCTGTTCTAAAAGGTCTTCCCTTTATGGAGGCTGTGCCCTCGGGTCCTAGTCTCTCCTACTGATGGAAACATCTTCCCCACGTCCACTCTATTCAGGCCTTTCAGTATTCTGTAAGTTTCAATCAGATCCCCCCTCATCCTTCTAAACTCCAGAAACCTCAAATGTTCCTCATATGTTAAGCCTTTCATTCCTGGGATCGTTCTCGTGAACCTCCTATGGACCCTCTCCAGGGCCAGCACATCCTTCCTGAGATCCGGGGACCAAAATTGCTCACAATATTCTAAATGTGGTCTGACCAGAGCCTTATAAAGCCTCAGCAGCACATCCCTGCTTTTATATTCTATTCCTCTTGAAATAAATGCCAACATTGCATTTGCCTTCCTAACTACCGATTCAACCTGCAAGCTAACCTTAAGAGAATCCTGGACTTGGACTCCCAAGTCCCTTTGCACTCCAGATTTCCGAATTCTCTCCCCATTTAGAAAATAGTCTATACCTCTATTCTTCCTACCAAAGTGCATGACCTCACACTTCCCCACGTTGTATTCCATCTGCCACTTCTTTGCCCATTCTCCTAACCTGTCCAAATCCTTCTGCAGCCTCCCCGCCTCCTCAATACTACCTGTCCCTCCACCTATCTTTGTATCATCAGCAAACTTAGCCAGAATGCCCTCAGTTCCTTCATCTAGATCATAGACTTAAGTCCACAAGCTTCTCATTCTGCAATAAGAGTGTTACCAACTAAGCCCTGGCATCACAGAAGTGTCACTGTTGTGCTTCAAGACCACACTACCGGCGTGTGAACCTATCTGGCTTGTCGTACTGTTGGAGGTGCTTTCTTTCTGATGTGACAACAAACTGGAGCCCTGTCTGCCCTTTCAGCTGGATGACTACCTAGGAAGAGCAAACCAGTTCTCCAGCTTGTCTTGGTCAATATTTAGGCTTCAACCAACATCACTACAGAGAAACAGATTATCTCATCATTTATTGCATTGCTATTTCTGGGAGTTTGTCCTGGGCAAACTGGCTGAAGTTATCCTTACATTACAGCAGTGACTACACTTCAAAAGTAGTTTATTGACTGTAAAGCATTTTGTGATTTCCCAAGGTCGTGAAAGGTGCGATATAGATGCTAGTCCATCTTTTTTTACGTACAACTGGAATTATAATCTGGATCTTACAGTGAGATCAAGGATTGTTATGTTATTCCTGTTTTTTTCAAGCTTCTCCCTAAGACTTTAGCTCTTTCTCCACAGGTAACAGGAGCAAGTCTCGGGTACCCCATCCATCATTCACATTTGAGCCAGTGGTGGTCAGCAAGCTTATCGACTGAGGAGCCCTTTAGAGTTGACCAGCCTTGTCTAATTTTTAAAAATTCGTTCATGGGATGTGGGCTTCGCTGGCTAGACCAGCATTTATTGCCTATCCCTAATTGCCCTTGAGGTGGAGGTGGTGAGCTGCCTTCTTGAACTGCTATAGATCATGTGGTGTAGGTACACCCACAGTACTGTTAGGTTGGGAGTCCAAGGATCTTGACTCAGTGAAAGTGAAGGAAGGGTGATATATTTCCAAGTCAGGATGATGAGTGGCTTGGAGGAGAACTTCCAGTTTGTGGTGTTCCCATGTGGCTGCTGCCCTTGTCCTTCTAGATGGTAGTGGACGTGGGTTTGGAATGTGCTGCCTAAGGAGCCTGGGTGAGTTCCTGCAGTGCATCTTGTAGATGGTACACACTGCTGCTACTGTGCGTCGGTGGTGGAGGGAGTGAATATTTGCAGTTGGGATGCCAGTCAAGTGGGCTGCTTTGTCCTGGATGGTTTCAAGCTTCTCGAGTGTTGTTGGAACTGCACTTATCCAGGCAAGTCTACAGAGATGTACTGTCTGGCTGGAATCATTGGAGTGCAATCAGGAGTGTGATGCAGGGTGGTCTCTCCACTCTCCACACGAGCATGCTCCCAGCTCAGGAGAGTTAAAATGCATCAATTGTTGCATCAGCAGGAGAGCAGCTAAGCTGGCAGTGAACAGAAATTGAACTTGGACCTTTTAATAGATCCGTTTGGTTTAGCAGTTTATGAGGTAGAACCTTTATCCACTGGGAACATAATGGCCCCTAAACAATTCAAGATGTTATCCTTTCAGGAAAACAACTGGCCCAATGTACATCAAAGGGATAGAATGCCTTACAAGCACCAGGAATAATTAATTGTTGTGCTTAATTCGCTTTAATTAGATTTTATGTTTAATTATGGTGCCTTCTTGGTTTGGGGGCCTTTTAGTGTCACTGGGATGATTCAGCACTATCCCTATTGGGTTATTTAAAACAGACAACATGTTAATAATGAACTCATGACAAAGCTCATTTACATTGTACAATGTTGCCACCAACTGGTAGAAAAATTATACTGAAGACATTCCATACTTTTGTTCTGTAACTTTGCCCCACAATAAAAGGGAGTAAAAGTCAGAAATTGACCCTTTTAGTGGAGAGTTTTGTTCACTTCCTCACCTTTTAGCCTATTTCAATCCCTTCCCCCCCATCCCACTCCCACTAGGACTCTGTCACTTGCTCATCCTGCTTTCCACCCTTAATGTCACCATTAGTACATTTCTTAGATAATATCACCACCGTCAACACCCCTTTGTCCTTTTGTCTATGACATCTTTGGCAATCTCTTCTTTGCCTCCACCTATCACTGGCCCTCTATCCAGCTCTACCTGTCTCACCCAACCCCTTCAACCAGCTTATATTTCACCTCATTTCTATGTTCCCTCAGTTCTGTTGAAGAGTCATACGGACTCGAAACGTTAACTGTGTTCCTCTCCGCAGATGCTGCCAGACCTGCTGAGTTTTTCCAGCTATTTTTATTTTTGTTTCAGATTTCCAGCATCCGCAGTTTTTTGCTTTTATCTAGTTGAAGCTTTGTTTTGCTTGCGGTTTTAAAATTAAATTTAATTGATTTTGCGGGTGGGGGGATGCAGCAGCCTAGAAATTCGATAATGCTTCCGAATGGCGGGTGGCACACTTGCACGTTCTCAACTGGAACTGCGTCACCTTCCATATTGGTATAGGCATCAAGGGAGGCTCCCAGAACCTGTGCCTAAAACAGGCTTTAGTGGGCCCATTGTATTT